>NC_080168.1:101924904-102524904 GCF_950295315.1 Erinaceus europaeus | reverse complement strand
GAGAAACTGAGAGGGAAGGGGTAAGTACACAGGATAAAAGGAAAAGAGACACCTGCAATACTGCTTCACTGTTTGTGATGCTTCCCCCTGCAGATGGGGACCAGTGGCTTGAATCCAGGTCCTTGCAATTGGTAAAATATTCATTCTACTGCATGTGTCACCCCCTGTGCCCCCAAATTTTTTATTTTTATTTTGAAAAAGGGTTAATTATCTACCACTCAATGGGAATAAAACTATAACCTCACCATTCATTGAAAAGTAACACCACGTACTATTATTCTAAATATTGGTGATAAAAGTATGAAAATGACAGCCATGATCCCTGCACAGATGAAGCCTACATTCTGGTTACAGTTATGAACTCATCATTTAAGTTTTGATAACACAATAACAAAATAATTCATCTTTCAGCTAATAAATGGATAATAAATAAGTTTGTGATAATGCATTGCTTGTTTTCCACTAGTTTTTATAAAGCAAATAATATAATGGCATATCTTAATTAAATTCAAAAGGACACTTAGGCTGAAATCACATAGTCCACAAAAGGATTGTTTACTACATATGAGTCATCAGTAAATAGTAATTATTAAACAGTCAGCACAGACATACTTGGATAAGGCAAACTTAAGGGAAATGCAGCTCATTTTTACAAAGAAATATCATGTATTCATCAAAATGTCTATTATTAAGTGCTTATTTTATGCCAGGCCCTGTGGTGAGAACTATATAGGATACTAAGATCATCAAGTCCCAATTCCTTCTTTTGAGGGGTATTTAATCGAGAAACAGAAGTAATACTTATAAAATCATTTGATAATAATGAATGTAATAAGAACAAAGGGTCATAGTGCTTTAGAAAGAGCAAACTAAGAGAATTAAGGAGTAGGGGCCAGGTGGTGGTGCACCTGGTTGAGCGCACATGCTACAGTGTGCAAGGATCCAGGTTCCAGCCCCCGGTCAAAAGCTTCATGAGTGGTAAAGCAGGGCTGCAGGTGTCTGTCTCTCTTCCCTTCTGTCTGTCACCCACTTCCTTCTCTATATCTGGCTGTCTCTATCTGTAATAAAGATTTAAAAGAGAGAGAGAGAGAGAGAGAATTAAGGAGTACCTTCAAAACTTTTTGATGACAGGGCTCAAGATATAATTCACTGGGTAGGGTGTATGCTTTGCCATGTGCACAGCCCAGGTTAGAACTCCAACACCACATCAGAGTACCATGGCACCAGAGAAAAGCAAGTGCTGTTTCTTTCTCTCTGATTGAAGAAATCAGCTACCACACATTCACAAAGTCCCAACTCCACATCCACATGCACACAAAAACAAAGAACCAAAAAACACAACTTGATGACTAAGATAAGGTATCAGATAAACAGAGAAAATTCTGAAATAACCTCTAATCATGTCTTCATCCAAAATTGGTCATGTGAACTAAAACAAATGATTTCAATCTGGTTTTTCTAAGTACAACACAAAAACAGAAAACATTATGAACCTCTGACCTTCTCAAATCCTGTGAAATAAAACCAAGGATAAAGTAAGCAGATTTAGATGATTATCAGCAGTTACTACACAATTTCACCATTGCATTAGATAGTATGTATGAAGCCTCCTCATAACTTCTGACACAAATAATGTCCCTAGTAATTATAAACTAGGTCTGAAGTAGAAAATAATTAAGCTTGTAAGTATAGCAATGTTTTAATAAGTAGAGGTGATAAGTACATAATTTAAAGATCCTGGGGAGAGACATGGAATTCTGATTACATGCAAGGAGTTAAGAAAGGCCCTTTGGAATATACCTAAAATAGACCTACTAGCTAGATCCAAAACAGAGACAACAAATCTTCTTCTACCATAGTCCAGCCTTTAGGTTCATGATTAGTCAACAATTTGTATGGCTTTATATGTTAACTCTTTTTTAGCCACCAGGTTCCATATGCTACTGTGATGCCAACTGGACTTCCCTGAGCAGACAAATCAATGTGTCCTGGAGCCCTGCTTCCCCAGAGCCCCGCCCCACTAGGGAAAGAGAGAGACTGGCTGGGAGTATGGATCCACCTGCCAATGCCCATGTTCAGCAGGGAAGCAGTTACAGAAGCCAGACCTTCCACCTTCTGTACCCCATAATGACCCTGGGTCCATACTCCCAGAGGGATAAATAATAGGAAAGCTATTAGGGGAGGTGATGGGATATGGAGTTCTGGTGGTGGAAATTGTGTGGAATTGTACCCCTATTATCCTATGGTTTTGGTCAGTGTTTCCTTTTTATAAATAATTTTTTTAAATAATCAAGATAAAAAAGAAAGGCAAGCAGTCTCATTCAGCTTTACTCTGACATTCATGCTGAGGAGTAGTAAAGGTTAAATTTGTGCAAATATACCCACCCCCCAAAAAAAGAAAGATAGTGTGTCTCAGAGGAGGGAAATGTCTGGCCCAAAGCAATATAGGTCCATAAATAAGAGCTCCAGAACATATGTACAGGTCCTATGATAATAAACCCCTTGTTCCTTCTACCACATCACCCCAAAGCAGTATTTGTGGACATGTCCTATACCAGGCAAAATATATAAAAGAATCCCTGACTTTCACTCTAGTTGTTATTTTACACAAGAGGAGGGATAACATAATGCCAGCTTGACTTTGGTACTACTTTCATTTCCACACCTACCATACTGAGAATTCTATAAAAAATCATCAAGTTCATAGAACCCCTGACACCATCTGCTGACAGCCGCACTGTGTGAACATCAAGTGTGGATGATAATGCAATTAAGTTTCAGCCTACTTGAAGGTAGTATCCAATTTTTGGATTATCTGGGGAACATATGCCCTCTACCTCAGTTCACCTTTGCTGGTCACCTGAGCATGAGTAACTCCTTCTATCTTAAGGTGTGAAGAACAAACGCTAGCCATGATATGAAAGTGTATTTAAGAGTCAGGGAGATAATGCTAAGTCTGTTAGAACCTAGAATTTGCAAGTCTGCAGATTTAATCTCAGGCACCACCATATGTCAGAACTGAATGGTACTCTGAACTCTCAACAAGTTAATTAATAATTAATCCATAAATTAATTTTACAATGTCCTTGAGGAGGTAATTTCACACTGGGAAACTACATCATGCCCCACCCCCAACACTGTTCAACTATGCTGTTTGGATTCCCAAGCATCTCTCTCCCTCACCCATGCCAGTGGCATGATTGTTGATGTAATATCTTGTTTAAAAAGACTTAGTTTCCACCTTCTGAGAAAAGGTAACACTATCTATAAAAATTCACTTTTCCTTTCAAACCTTCTATTCTTGTGTAAGGCAGTTTTTCTAGGGATACTATCTTCACTATCTTACCAGCCAATCAGAAATTATTCTAACTAAGCACAATCCATGGGACACATCAAAATAACCCCATAGTTATGACAAATAAGCAGTTAAAGTTGGAGGGGGGAATATGGGCAGGGTCTTCCTTAGATAAAACAGAATGCATTTTTCCAAAACCAGAACCTCTCAGTTCTTCCTGTAGATTCAGAACCCCCTTCAGTAAGTAGGATCAGCCCAAGTAGTTGCAATGAGTAATTTAAAAGTGGTCAAAGGACTCATATCATACCTTTCTGACTCTCCTACCATGTTCTAGGCCTTAAACTTAATTTTTTTTCTCTAAGTCTATTTGCTCTTAGGTAAAGGACCTCATTTTGTTCTTACCACTCCCATCCATAACCCCAACCCCAGAGTGCTGAGCCTAAAACTAAACTCCTCTCTTCCACCTTAACAATCTTCTCTGGCACTGATGGCTCTCCAAACTTCTGTTCTCAAGGATTTTCTAATGTTGCTCTTGATAGCTTGTTTAAATATTATGTTTCATCTACCAAAATAGACCTTCCCTCAGGAAGCAAAATGAACCCAATACATCTCAAGGTCTAGATCTGGGTCCCATTTGTACTGCTGAAAATTACATTGTTTATCAACTAATTGAAAAAAAAGGATTTTAAATATTGTGTTTATTTATGTATTAACTCATTTGAATGGGAGGGAGAGAGACCAGAAAACTGCTCAGTTGTGGCTTATAGTGGTGCTGGAGGTTGAACTTGGAACCTCAGAGAGCTTCAGATATGTCTTTTGTAGACCATTATACTATCTCCCTAACCTAAAAGAAACTTTTTAATGATTGGTTCTTGACTATTGCCTTATATTGTTAGCTTTTCTGACATTTAAAATATCAAAGGATTAAACAGCATTCATAACTAAAGCTCACCAAATAGAGAAATATCAACAGAAATGACTGTCATTCTAACAAATAATCAAGAGTCACACAGATAGTCACATAGAAAAATTAGAATGTGAGCTCAGATCTACAGGGATTCAGAGGCTACATAGGCTCCTAAGTTGAATATGGGTCCCAGATCAGATCAAATCAATGGGGTTTATAGTCAGTACCTTTTTATTTATTTATACATCATTTCCGTATTTGGGAGCTACTCTCTTCCCTGATCCAGCTTTCTGGTCCTTTTTTCCAGCCATGACATCATCTCCTGAGACAATAACTTGGATCCACCTGCACATCAGATGTCAGGCTCAGGAAATAAAAAAACTAGTACAGTTATGGGCCCTTTGGAATATAACTAAAATAAGCCTGCTAGATATCTACAAAATGGAGACCCCCAAATCTTCATCTGCACTATTCCAGCCTTTAGGTTCTTGATTAGTCAACAATTTGTATGGCTTTATATGTTGACTCTTCTTTCAGCCAACAGGTTCCAGATGCTACCATGATGCCAACTGGACTTCCCTGGGCAGACAATCCCATCAATGTGTCCTGGAGTCCCGCTTCCCCAGAGCCTTGCCCCACTAGGGAAAGAGAGAGACAGGCTGGGAGTATAGATCAACTGCCAGCACCCATGTTCAGTGGGATGCAATTACAGAAGCCAGACCTTCTACCTTCTGCATCCCATAATGACCCTGGGTCCATACTTACAGAGGGATAAAGAATAGGGAAGCTATCAGGGGAGGTGATAGGATATGGAGTTCTGGTGGTTGGAATTGGGTGGAGTTATATCTCTCTTATCTTATGGTTTTTGTCAGTGTTTCCTTTTTATAAATAAAAATTTAAAGGGGGGATCAGTGTTGTGGTGAAATCAACTGCTAACTCTTTAACCCTCCCAGAATAAGTTGAATTTGCCTACTTATTACCAGCAGACCAGGTAAGCAGAGTTTTGAGCAATAGATCTGCCTTAACAGTATACTACTGGTGTCACAATCCTCTAGCTATTAAGTACAGAAAATGATGCTGCCTCCATAACAGAACTAGCCTTAAGACTAAATTAGTTAAAATATATAAAGTACTTAAATCAGTGTTGAGCATATAGGAAACACTCAGATGTTGGCTAACTACTGTGAGTATAGCCCACCCAATGGTCAGGAGCATGAAATGATGAAAAAAGAATATATCTAAAGCTATTCAGGAAAAGGGGTATCCATGTTGATGACATATGGGTAGTTTACCATTAGTTTTGGCTGCCAAAGAGACTATTTACTCATCAGAGTACATTCAGATATGAATTGTAACCTTAAAAAAAAGTACATGAAAAATATCACTCAGATCAGAAGTAAGAAATGATAACCACATCTTCTGTGAAATAAGTCAGAAACAGAAGGATGAGTATGGGATGATCTCACTCTCAGGCAGAAGTTGAAAAACAAGATCAGAAAAGAAAACACAAGTAGAACCTGAACTGGAACTGGCGTACTGCACCAAAGTAAAAGACTCTGGGGTGGGTGGGCAGGGAGAATACAAATACAAGAAGGATGACAAAGGACCTAGTGGGAGTTGTATTGTTATATGGAAAACTGGGAAATGTTATGCATGTACAAACTATTGTATTTACTGTTGAATGTAAAACATTAATTCCCTAATAAAAAGAAATCATAACCACATCTTCTGACAAATAAAGCAGGCAAAGTGAATAGTACAATTCTAATAGCACACATTCTAAAGCTTTTAAAGGTACTAATCTGTTTTAGCAATCCAGTGAGAGAATGTACTTTAAACAGTCAAGGGGATAAAAAGAAATTTAGCATGGGGTTGCTTTGCAGGCAGTGAGGCAGGTCTGCAGGTGTCTATCTTTCTCTTCCCCTCCTCTCACCATTTCTCTCTGTCCTGTCTAACAACAATGACATCAATAACAACAACAACAATAAGAAGAACGATGATAAACAACAAGGGTAACAAAATAGAAAAAAATGACCTCTAGGAGCAGCGGATTCATAGTGCAGGCACTGAGCCCCATCAATAACCCTGGAGGCAAAAAAAAAAGAAATTTAGAATAAAAATTATCCCCAACCCCAGCAAGAATGCAATAGTCCAACACACATTGATTCACTGATTGGTCTGAGGCAAGAATGGTGTGAACACAAAGAACCATCAAAAGGATTTGAAAGAAAAGAATTTCAAAATGGACTAATGTGTTCCTATTGCCAGTTTTGGGGGTTATTTGTTTATTTATTTACTTATTTTTATTGAGACAGAGAGGTAGAAATAAAGTGAAAGATCACAGCACTAAAGTTATGGGGGCTAGGGTCCAACCTGGCTCATGTCCATGGGAAAGAGCAGATTCTTAGTGAATGGGTCCTAGAAATAAAAATCCAAGTTCCTTATTATACAGTTCATAGTTGTTCATTAAAATGTCTTCATCACATATTAAATTTCAGGGTATATCTTATTTTAAGATATACTCAATTATATTCCACAAATGCCCTTCCCCCCACCTCCCTCCCTAGGCCACTAGGCTGTATAAGCAGAGATACCTGCAGCAAACAACCCTTGACTCTAATTGTATATGTGACTTTCGCAAAGTTCTATTATTTCTCTCCATTTATCTCCTTGTCTGCAAAATGGAGCCAATGTTAGCATCTCTCTAAGAGATGTATGTTTATTTTTTAAATATTTATTTATTCTCTTTTGTTGCTCATTTTATTATTGTTGTCGTTGTTGGATAGGACAGAGAGAAATGAAGAGAGGAGAGGAAGACAGAGGGGAGAGAAAGACAGACACCTGCAGACCTGCTTCACCGCTTGTGAAGCAACTCCACTGCAGGTGGGGAACCAGGGCTTGAGCTGGGATCCTTAACACCAGTCCTTGCGCTTTGTACCACCTGCGCTTAACCCTCTGCGCTACCACCCAACTCCCCAGATGTATGGTTATTAAATTAACATAAATAAAACACTTAGGATAGTGGATGACACAGAGAACATATTCTGTTGTTCCACCATGTACCAAGATAAATGATTTCCATTCGTTATGACTCTGTAGGCCAACTGTATCCCCTTTTGAGTATTACAATCCATACACTACCTAGCAGGACCAAAAGCAAAGGACATCTCACTAAGAATGCTGTGTTCTGCCTCTCCCAACCTCCACAAAGCTCAGTCACCTTTACTAGGCTTAAAAAAAAACACCTCATCTTCTCCAAATTTATTGTACATTAAAATCTGGGTTATGAGGAAAGAGATACCTCATAATGTAGACAGTTCTAATTATCTATGTGTCTAATACATTTCATAGTGACAGACACAATTCAAAGTCTCAAAAAAATAAAAAACGAATGATGGGGCTGATGAAATAGAACACTGAATAATGTGCCGCTTTGCCACATACATGACTCAGGTCCAATCTCAGCTTCTACTGCCTTTCTGTTTCTGTCTAAATAAATAAATAAATAAATAGTAGGAAGCAAAAAGTGAATGATGATCAATACACAAATGACTAACAAGAAAAATATTCTAAATTCTGGACTACTTGCTAAAAATAAGTGAATAGAAAAGCAAAAGTCTTTTAAATTAATGAACAAAATTAAATAAGAGAAATAAATTATTTTAATAGTTTTGAATAATTAACAGCTAAAATAAACCTATAGAGGTTTTTAAGTGAAGTGTGTGAACTCTTATGCTGGCAATTTTGAGAAGTTTTAGCTGAATATTATTACCATTTCCTTCTGTTACTTAAAGACTTCAAATTTTCCCCAAATTTTCTGAGAAGCTTGGGTGTTTTCTATGTATTGCCCTGTCAAAAAACAGAAAAATTATCTGCTTCCCCATCAAGCACTGATTTTCCCCATTACCAAATGAGAAGTTCTAAAGCCTCACAATGACTAGGATAAATCACTCCATTTCTTTTAACTCTATTAAAGTAGATATTTTATGTTCCACTGCCACAAAATCCAAGATGAACACCAGAAATAGCTTGTGAGTTGAAGACTCTCATTTTAAAATGGCACCACAATTTATCCTATTTCTTACTGTACCATGACCATTACATTATTCATTAGAAGTATTTGTTTTTTAGCAGCTATTACACTGGTTGTGCTGAGTGTAGCCATCCTGAGCAAGCTAGTAATTTAGAGTGACATCTTCCAGAGATAAGGTCACTTTGTGGAATTCCCACCTAAGTGACCCTCCTATGTTTGCATAAATATAAATTCCCTCTATGATATTCCTGTCATGTTTGCTCCATGAGCAAGTAATTTGCCACTCTCATTACTCCAGGTACAAGTTACCTCATGGAAAATCAATCTTCTTTCTGCTTCATACATCATAGCCTCCCCCAGACATTCCGTGCATTCTGACTCTGAAATGGAGCTGCAAGATAAAGACACAGATCTGTTTCAACAGCTACATTGTCCAAAAGAGGCAAATGAATGTTACACCTCACTGAGAAACTCCATCTTAAGGCAGGGGAAATGTCTACATACAAAGCGTGGATGCTGTTTTGTGCAGGACATTTCCGATACCACAGGGAGGGAGGTCTTAATAGTGAAGCAAGCAAGTAGCTACAGGGTTTTTTGTTGTTGTTGTTGTTGTTGTCTTTTTTTTTTTTTTGGAAATATTAATCTACTATTTCTTCAGGTCACAAATCATTTTCCCACTTCTTGACAGGCTGAAGTCTGATATTGAAAGGCAATCCATTGCAAGATTCTGACTGACTATAATAAGTCAAGGTGCTCCCCAGGGACAGAATCAGCTCATACCAGCTGATGAAACTATTCTCAGTGTTTTCATTGGTGCTGACTGCTGCTTTTTTTTCATCAATGTATCTGACTCAACATCACAGCCTAAGTGCCAGTAGAAATAAGACCATGCTATGACATATCTTCAAATCCAGAAGGATTTTTTTTTTAATTTCTTTATTGGGGGATTAATGGTTTACAGTTAACAGGAAAATACAATAGTTTGTATATGCATAGCATTTCCCAGTTTTCCACATAACAATACAACCCCCACTAGGTCCTCCAACCTAGTGTTCCAGGACCTGAACTATCGCCCCTCCAACCCCTCTCCCCAGAGTCTTTTACTTTGGTGCAGTACACCAGCTCCAGTCCAAGTTCTGCTTAGTGTCTTCCCTTCTGATCATGTTCTTCAACTTCCATCTATGAGTGAGATCATCCCATATTCTTTCTTGTCTTTCTGGCTGATTTCACTTAACACTGATATCTGCAAGCTCCGTCCAAGATGTGGTGAAGAAGGTGAATTTACTATTTTTAACAGCTGAGTAGTATTCCATTGTGTATAGATATTACAACTTTCCCATCCACTCATCTGTTGTTGGATACCTGGATTGCTTTGAGGTTTTGGCTATTACAAATTGTGCTGCTAAGAACATAGGTATACACAAATCTTTTTGGATGGGTGTGTTTGGTTCCTTAGAATATATTATCCCCAGGAGAGGAATTGCAGGGTCATAGGCTAGGTCCACTTCTAGCCTTCTGAGAGTTCTCCAGACTGCTCTCCACAGGGGCTGGACCCATTTACATTCCCAGGAGTGTTGAGAAGGAAATATTCTGGCACTTTCACAATATCTTATAGCTTGAATTAATCTTAGAAAAGTACTAATTCAAACATCAATAAATACTAAGTGTCTACTATACTCAACTCTGGTAGCTCCAGATAATATAACTAGTAAGAATATACAAGGTATCCTCATGGAGATGTAAACAAGATCCCCTTTATGTTCTAGAAGAGAGAAAATAAATGAAAGCCTAAATGAACTAATATGGTGATTTCAAGTATTATTCAGTGCCACAAAAAAATGTTTCAAATCCACTTAATATACAATTATGTAAGAATGCAACTTATAAAACAGTATTAAATGATAAAGACATTAACTAAAGGAACCAGTCATAAGAATAGAAGAGGAAGAATCAAAACCTAGGAAAAAAGAAAGAGAGAGAAGGGGTTGAAGGAGGGAAGAGAAGGCAATATGGCTGAAGTAGGTGAACATGATTAAGAGTGGTGCTGGCAAGAATCAGAACACAAATGCCTTGCTGGCTATAATAAAAATTTGGTTTATTCAAACTGCATTGAGAAGCCATTAGAAAGTAGAAGAAAAGTGAGCTTTGCAAATGAGCTGTAGTACCAAGGAGGTAATGGCTAAGCAAAAAGACTTTAACACCCAAAAGTTCCCTGGTCACAAGTTTAATTCCTAGCATCACCATAGGCTAGAATGGAATGATTTTCTGATAAAAATTAAATAGATGTACATATGTGAGGGACAATCTGACTAATATTTCTTAAAGATGATTTTTAAAAGTTTTTTTAATGGCTAAACAGTGGTGGAGCTTTTATTTAGTAGAAGTAGGAGAAACAGTTAGGAAGCGAGGGCTGTTGTCCAGGCAAGGAATGGACTGACCTAGGAAAGTATCAGTGTGACATGTTTGGGCTATATACATCTCAGGACTTGTCCAAAGATTTAATGAAAGGATGACAAAGGGAATTTTAGTGCCCTTAGTAAAATGTAAATAGGGTGAAGAAGAATAATTCTTTTTTAAGCATACAAAGTCTGAGAAGACAGTTGTCTAAAATGTAACTTAAAAATTTAGGACTCCAGGGGCCAGGCAGTAGTAGCTCAGCAGGTTAAGTGCACATGGCGCAAAGCACAAAGACCAATGTAAGGATCCCAGTTTGAGCTCCTGGCTCCCCATCTGCAATGGTGTTGCTTCATAAGCAGTGAAGCAGATCTGTAGATGTCTTTCTCTCTCCCTCTCTGTTTCCCCCTTCTCTCTCAATTTCTCTCTGGAGGCAGAAAAAAAGAATAGAAAGGAAAAAGAAAAGAGAAAAAAGAGAAGAGGAGAGAAGAGGAGAGGAGAGGAGAGGAGAGCAGAGGAGAGGAGAGGAGAGGAGAGGAGAGGAGAGGAGAGGAGAGGAGAGGAGAGGAGAGGAGAGGAGAGGAGAGGAGAGGAGAGGAGAGGAAAGAAAAGAAATATATGACTCCAAGTCTGAAGCTTGGGGAGAGGTAAATTATGAAGCACACAAATGATACTTAACAGCAAATACTCCAAGTGAGCTCGTCAGGGGCAGAGTTGCCAGATGAAATATAGGACACTAGTTAAATTTGACTTTCAGTTACTATGAATAATTCCTAGTATATATCCAAGTAGCATAAAATATATTACTTAACACAATGAACTTGCAACTAGTAGCCCTGAATACTGATTGAAGATCTGGTGATTATAAGAAACAGTACTATATTATAAACATCACACTTGCTAAAAAGGTACATATTATTCCACCATAAAAAATAAATGACAAATGTGCTATGACAAAGGTGTTAGCTATTACTATGGTAACCATATTTCAATATATTAAGTAAACAAATCAACATTTCATATACCTTAAAACTTGTACATTACATGCCAATTAGATCTCAATGAAAATGTTTCACAAACATTTATTGGGCATACTTTAATTCTCATAGGCTTATGGACTAGATTAGTAGAATGTATGTGTGCATGTACATACAAGATTCATAAGGAACAATTAGTAAGTGAAAATTCAAAACTAGACATCTTGTGTTTTTATGTGGGAACCCTAACTTGGGAGTGAGGTTTTAAACAGAGAAGAACAAGACTAGATGCACACCAATATTTGGAGGTATCGTAGATGAGATTATGAAGTATTTAATGGACAATTAGGACATGTCAGTATGGAGAAAGTGCTCTCACAGCTACAAAAAAGGAAAACTGTTCTCCTAAGAGGCAAGAGATGCTCAACTGTGTGCAAAGTTTTGACTGGGGCTTAGAGATTTCAATAAGATGAATTCTACAAACAACCCTGACATTTGGCAGCATTGAAGTCAGACTCTGTGAACTTGAAAACAACTACAGTGAAGTGGAAGCACAGCTGACTCACTAGAATGAGATAAAGAGATGAAAAAGTATCTTGACTTTTTTAGGCCTTTCTACTTGCTTGCTGCATTTATTGAGTCACTGCAAACTATTGTGCACTTTTACTTTTAGGTGTATATTTTCTCCTAACTTATGGATACATGTGCCCTATTTCATGGGCCCTGGTCTATATCTAGGCTTTGTGGCTTTGTTAGAAAGTGTGCCACCTAAAATGCAATTAAGGAGTCCTCTGAGCTAGGAAAGGTCTCACCAGAGTAATGGAGCTGAAGGCTTGGCATCTCACGCCTAGCATCTTCGGACACAGTCCAAAGTGATACATGTCATAAAGTGCTTAATCAAATAATTTCTAGTTAGACCTAGATACCCTCATCACCTACTTCCAATTTCACTTTCCTCAATCACTCTAAGGCTAACCTTGTCAGATAAAGTAAGGACTACAAAAGCTGGATAAGGGTAAGAGACTGGTATACTTTAATGATGACTCTTTTGATTATTATCAGGTCACCCCATCATCTGGGGCCCTAGTCAGGAAATCCTAGGATTCTCACATAAACATGAAGAGCCCAGACCTCTAGCAGATCCCACTATCCACCACTGTTTGTCATCTCCCTTAGGAACAGCATCATGGACCACTTTTGGGCCTCTCCAGGACCTTACCCTCAATGTGGAACAAAAATGGTAGGGACTGCCTGACTTGAAGAAGACAGGTCCTGCAATGAGTGCAGCCTAGAATGTTCCTAGCAATAACCACAGAATTCCAGTTCAGACCTACAGGGATGCAGAGATTGCACATGCTCCTGTGCTAAAAATGGGTCTCAGATCAGATTGATAGATTTTACAGTTAATGGTATTTATATACTTTTCCCATATTTAGGAGCTACTCTCTGCCCTGAACCAACTTTCTAGTCCTATGTCCAAATCTGACACCATCTCCCCAGACAATACCTTTAGCCCACATGCAAGTTAGCTGTTTGGCTCAGACAAAAATTAGTAAAGTCATGGGCCTCTTGGAATATACCTAAAATAGGCCTACTAGCTTTTTCCAAAATGGAGACCCCAAATTTCACCTGCTATATTCTTACCTTTAGATTCCTGATTATTAAACAATTTGTTATGCTTCATATCTTAAAGCTTTTCAGTCACCAAGTTGCAGATGCTACCGTGACGCTAACCTGACTTACCTGAACAAATGACCTCACCAATGTGTCCTGGAATGCCACCTCCTCCCAGACCTTCCAACTGCACCCCATAATGATCCTGCATCCATACTCTCAGAGGGATAAAGAATAGGAAAGCACTGGTAGAGAATGTTCCATCCTCCAAAGTTGGGTTGGATAACACACTCTATCTAGATGGGTCCTGAAATAGGTACAACTTGGAATGTTCCTACTCATGACCACAGAATGTGAGTTCACACCTACAGGGATGCAGAGGTTATATAGGCTCCTATGCTGAATATGGGCCCCAGATCACATCAATGGGGTTTATAGTCAACAATATGTATACACTTTTCCCATATTTGGGAGCTACTCTCTTCCCTATTCCAGCTTTCTAGCCCTCATTCCAGCCATGACATCATTTTCCCAGGCAATAACTTAGATCCACCTGCATATCAGATGTCAGGCTCAGGAAAAAACAATAAAGTCATGGGCCTTTTGGAATATACCTAAAATTGATCTACTAGCTACTTCCAAAACAGAGACCCCAAATCTTCATCTACAATATTCCAGCCTTTAGGTTCATGATTAGTCAACAATTTGTATGGCTTTATATGTTAACTCTTTTTTCAACCACCAGGTTCCAGATGCTACCATGATGCCAACTGGACTTCCCTGGGCAGAAGACCCTAACAATGTGCCCTGGAACTCCACTTCCCCATAGCTTTACCCCACTAGGGAAAGAGGGAGACAGGCTGGGAGTATGGATGGACCTGTCAATGCCCACGTTCAGCAGGAAAGCAATTACAGAAGCCAGACCTTCCACCTTCTGCATCCTATAATGACCCTGGGTCTATACTCCTAGAGTGTTAAAGAATAGGAAAGCTATCAGGGGAGAGGATGGTATATGGAGTTCCGGTGGTGGGAATTGTACCCCTCTTATCCTATGTTTTTGTCAGTGTTTCCCTTTTATAAATAAAAATTAGAAGAAAAAAAAAAGAATAGGAAATCTTCCAATGGAGTGGATGGGATGTGGAACTCTGGTTGTGGGAATTTTGTGGAATTGTACCACTGTTATCCAATGAACTTGTCAATTAATATTAAATCAATAAAAACATTATATATATAAACATATATAATTGCAGTAGATGTGGGAAATAGGATAGTAGCAATAGGGGTTGCAAATAAAACAAGAGATGGACAGAAGAGTGTAGCATGTTGCTGAAAGTAAGCTGGAATGGGCAGAGAAGGGAATGATTCAGAGATGAGAAAGGAAAATGGCATGAAAAAAGTTCTTGTAAGGAAATAAGACTCAAACACATGATACGTTGACTTTTGACAAAATACAATGGAAATTACTCTTTCATGATAAAAGATAATGACTATTATTCTTTCATTTCAGAAGAAAGGGCAAGGGAAAATAGCACAGTATGTAAAAACAACTATTTTCTCACCTGAGAATCCAGAGGCTGCAGATTCAATCCTCAGCATTACCTTATACCAGAGCTGAGCAGTGCTCTGTTCCTCTATATCTCCCCATACTCTCTCATTCTTTCATAATAATTCTCTCTGTCCTATCAAATATAAATATAAAGAAAGAAGAAAAAGAGGGAAAATGGCCACCAGGAGTTGTGAATTTGTAGTGTCTACACCGAGATCTAGCAATAACCCCAGTAGAAGGAAGGAAGGAAGGGAGGGAGGGAGGGAGGGAGGGAGCAAGGGAAAAAAGGAGGAAGGAAGGGATAAACAAAACCATCCCATTTATAATCACATACTGCTCTATATTTTAGGCTGTTCAAAATTATTAAGGCATTTTAATTACATAAATAAGTATAGATATGCATATTTATTCCTTTTAATTCTTTTCATAGTGATTTAATGGTGGTTTACACAAATATAGATTTAAAGTTAGCTACTTATTTCAAAGTATTTTGGTAGCTAAAGAAATTACTCTTCACTATTAAAGGAGAAAATGTATTCTCTTTTAGTACATTCACTTTTCCTCTATTTGCATTTATTTTTCATGAATATGGGAAGTTTAAAATAGTCTCTAAATATGTCCTAGACGTGTTATAATAACAATATCAGAATTGATGTTTCTCTTAGTGGAAATTTTAAAAATCACATTTCTTAATGGAGATTATAAGTAGCATTTCCCCATAACAATGATTGCATACCATACATCATTAAATATAACAGTTTTGTTAATACAAAGTGAAAGCAAATGCTGCCAAGCTCCAGAGAAACAAAGGTCAGTTGCTGTGGGAACCACACTCTGGACCTCCTGGCCTGTGTGTGTGTGTGTGTGTGTGTGTGTGTGTGTGTGTGTGTGTGTGTGTGTGTGTGTGGTCAGTGTGAATATTTGCATTGAGTCTACTCCAAAATAAATCTCAGGTATTCCGTGATGAGTTATAAGTGGAACTGAGTAGCAGAAACATAAAGTGAGTGGAAGGATGGGAGGAAGCATAAGGGGAAACAGTAAAGGTATTTAAAGAGTAGATACAATTTTAGTTTTTGACAAAAGCATATTTTAGTTCTGGTTTATGGTAGTACCCAGCATTGAACCTGGGACCTCAGAGACAAGAGGCATGAAATCTGTTGTGTACACTTTTATATATCCACCCTAAAAAATAAATTTGACTTTAAAACATGTCTCTAAGTATTATGCAATCATTTATCAGATACCTGAGGTTCAAATGATATTTATAAATGAACACAAACTATTTGTCTCATATTATTCTGTATTCTTATTAACAAAAGTGTGATAGCTAAAAAAATTCTTATTAATTAATTTTAGAGTAAAACCTGTTTGCATGGCTCCTGATGTTTTTAACATGAAAATCATAGCTAGCACAATTTTATATTCTTTTGAATATTCAAAGGACTGTGTCTATCAGTTTGAAGTCAAATTGATACTACCTTTAGAATTGATAAAATATGGTGCAGAAAAGTTCTTATTACTGGAGCAATTAACATGTAATTGCATATCAGTTACACTATTCAATTTAAAGAATAAACCATGCTCTTTTCTTAGCAAAGTGGTAACTTAAAATTTCTGCCTTCATTACATTTGGATAATATTTATCTTAGTTTCTTTATATTACCACAAAATTACCACAGAGCAAATAGTAAATACCATAAAAGTGTCTATTATGGGGAGATAATAAATTGTGCTTATATGACAAGAACTATCTTGCAAATCATCACTTCTCTAATAAAATGATGAAAGATGGGGGAGACTTTACATTCATTGGAGGGTTTGTTTATATCTAAAAGACATGTAGTATCCACTAAATATGGGAGGATAAAAATGAAAAGATCAAACTTTGACATTTGTAACATCATGGATAAAACTAAATGTGAAGAAAAATAGGAACGCCCAGAAGGTGAAGTGCTGGACTAGAATGAGACCCTGGTGTCACTGGTTATCTCCATCAGGAACAACATAATGAACCCCTTGTGGGCCCCTATAGGACCTTGTCCTCAGTGTGGATCAACAGTGGTAGGAATTGTTCCATTCTCCAAAGGGAGGTTGGGCAACATACTCTACCTTCTACCCAAGAAAGATGGGTCCTGAAATTAGTGCAGACTGAAATGTTCTTAGCTGTGACCACAGAATGCGAGCTCAGACCTACAAAGATGCAGAGGTTACATAGGCTCCTGTGTTGAATATGGGTCCCATATCAAACTGATGGGGTTTACAGTTAACAATATTTATATACTTTCCCCATATCTATCTGGAAGGTACTCTTTTCCCTGATCTGGCTTTCTAGTCCTTTTTCAACTACACTATCTCCCCAGATAACACCTCGGGTCCACCTGCATGTTAGCTGTTATGCTTAGGCAAAAACTATTAAAGCCATAGGCCCCTTGGAACATACCTAAAATAGACCTACTAGCTTTTCCAAAACAGTGACCTCAAATCTTCATTTGCAATATTCCAGCCTTTAGGTTCATGATTAGTCAACAATTTGTATGGCTTTATATGTTAACTCTTTTTCAGCCACCAGGTTCCAAATGCTACCACAATGCCAACCTGGCTTTTCTGGGCTGACTACCCCACCAATGTGTCCTATAGCCCTGCTTCTCCAGACCCCTGCCCCACTAAGGAAATATAGAAACAAGTTAGGAGTATGGATCAACCTGCCAATTCCCATGTTCAGTGGGGAAGCAATTACAGAAGCCAGACCTTCCATCTTCTGCATTCCATAATGATCCTGGGTCCATGTTCCCAGAAGGATAAAGACTAGGAAAGCTATCAAGGGAAGGGCTTGGATACAGAATTCTGGTTGTGGGAATTATGTGGAACTGTACCCCTCTTATCATATGGCCTTGTTAATATTTCCATTTTATAAATACTAAAAAAAAAATGAATGAGGTACTGGAATTCAGTCTCCAGCGTAGTCATGTGTAAGAGAGATGCTCTGGCCCCCTACCCCCTTCTCCTTTTCTCTCTTTTTATCTCATAAATATATACTCTTTAAAAGGTCATAAAAGAGGAAAGACAAACACTAGATGGTTTCACTCACTTGTAAGGTATAAATAAACAAAGTCAAACAAGACAAACTCCTGGATTCTGATCACAGAACTGAAGTTATCAAAGAGGGTAGGTGACGCAAGAAGGGGGCTCAAAAGAAGAAGGAATTCAATGATCTATCAGTTTACACATATTGGGGTCATGCACTATTTGTTGTTCTTCGATATATTTTGCATAATGCCCTCAAAGTTCATCAGTGTTGTCACAATGGACAATATGCCCTTTGGTATGGCTAGGATACTCGGCCATCATTTATGTATGGTTGTACATGTATATACATCCACAGTTTACAGACACATGGTTTCCTTGTTTCAGTTGCTTAAAGTAATACTGTAATGAATTTAAAGGTGACAAGTGGGGGTTATTCAGAAGTTTCATAGCCAAAAAATTAATTGTATGTCTTGAAGTTTTTAGAACACAGACTGAATCTTTTTAATATATAGGTTGTGTATTTGATATGCAGACTCTCTCAAAAGCCTAGACCAAGTAGATCAGAAGCAATCAGTGGCCAGCTATATAAGATACTAGGTACTATACAGCAAACCCTAACAAAAGGACTTTTCAAAGTTAACCCAATTACCAAATAATGTGATAACATTAACTATCCATTGTCTTTTTGAACCCTAAGACAGCAGGAACCTCACATCTCCACTATAAAGGCTATATTTCCCCCAGTCCTGGAACCTTAGGATAGGGCCCACTTTCCCGCATGCCTCTCCCAATCCATATCAAATAATATTGCATCTGCTGATTGCAACCTATCAACGCAACGATTGCCACCTCAACATGCTTCAGCTCAGACTGTGTCCAGAGACTTCAGGTGCGGAATGACAACCCTTCAGCTTCATTACTCGGGTGAGACTTTTCCTTTCATAGTATTCTCTAATTCCATCCCAGGTGGATCACTTTCTAACAAAGTCCCAAAACCTAGCTATCGACCAGGTTCTGTGAGAAAGAGCATATGTTCACACGTATCCATAAACTACTGCAAAATATATACCTGAAAGCAGAAGTACACTAGAGTTTGCAGTGAGTACCCCCCCCCCAACACTTCCTCTCCACTATTCCAACCTTTAGGTTCATGATTGCTCAACAATTTGTTTGGCTTTGTATGTTAACTCTCTTTTCAGCCACCAGGTGCCAGATGCCATCAGGATGCCGGCCAGGCTTCCCTGGACTGAAGACCCCACCAATGTGTCCTGGAGCTCCGCTTCCCCAGAGACCCACCCTACTAGGGAAAGAGAGAGGCAGACTGGGAGTATGGACCGACCAGTCAATGTCCATGTTCAGCGGGGAAGCAATTACAGAAGCCAGACCTTTCACCTTCTGCAACCCACGACCCTGGATCCATGCTCCCAGAGGGATAGAGAATGGGAAAGCTATCAGGGGAGGAGGTGGGATATGGAGATTGGGTGGTGGGAATTGTGTGGAGTTGTACCCCTCCTACCCTATGGTTTGTTAATTTATCCTTTCTTAAATAAAAAATAAATTAAAAAAAAAAAGAAAAGGAAAGGAAAGGAAATAAAAGAGGAAAAAAAAATCTTTGATATAGCCAACAACGACATCAACAACAATAATAACCACAACAACAATAAAAACAATGGCAACAAAAAGGAAATATTTTTTAAAACCTTAAAAAAAAACATTGTGAAGTCTTAACTAGTCTACCAAATCCTATCGTTTTCATTTGCCCAGGGATTCCATCGACTTAAATACAATTTGTCTATTCAGTTAAATACACAGCACTTGACAAGGGTCTGAATTCCAATGCACATCACTGTTCCTGATATTATAAGGCCATTTCAAATGATAGACGCTTTTCCCTTGTCAATCTTTGTGCTTAGAGAGTTTTAGTTTAGCAGGGTTTCAATCTGCTTGTTTTAATCAGTACTTCTGAATTATTTGCTTATCCTTTATAGGTGATATCCTTTATTTGGCAGATGATTTTATCTCTTTTATTCAAATCTTGCCAGGACTTCTAAAATAAAATGAATAAAAGAGAGATCTCAGCTGAAATGAATATGTCTTATTGTCAGCCAAAATAAATATATTTTCCAATTTCTAAAAGACTCTAGAACTGAGCTTTCAAAGAGAGATATAACTGGATTTGCATATTCTTTTCTGTTGCTTACCAATCTAATTCATGATACAAATAGCAAATGAATGATAGTTATTTGAGATTGCAGAACTTTAAGTAAAACCTTACATTTATTATTGGTCAAGGTGACTCCCAAATAACTTATTTCTTAAGATATTAATTTATCATCTCATACACTTATAAAAACAAGTAATGTGTGTATACGTAGGACACATAGAATAAAAATAAAAGGCCAAACAGTGGTCACTAAGTTGAGTGCACACATTACCACGTGCAAGGACCTGGGTTTGAGCCACCACTCCTCACTTGTGGTGGGTGGACTTCATAAGCAATGAAGTAGGGCTATAAATGTCTATTTTTCTCTCTTTCTCTCCCCCTCTCAATTTTTCTGTCCTATAAACAAAAAAGGGGGTAGCTACTTCTTCTTCTTCTAGCGTTTGCCCTTCTTCCGTAGCCAGTTAATGGCTTTGAAAGTGACTGGGATCCATGTGGATTCAGTCGGCTAGGAAGGATCGTCAGTTTCCCCAATGAATGGGTACTCACAGGATGCACCACGGGAAGGTCGATCCAATGCATCTGAGAGCAATTGATTCACAGTGCCAGTACAGAGCCCTAGCAATAACCCTAGTGACAATAAATAAATAAATAAATAAATAAATAAATAAATAAATAAAACGTGAACTACCACCTACCAAATCTATCACCAATGTAGGAACAGAAGCCATCACCACTGATGTTTAAGCTCTCAGTTTCATACTCCTTCCCAGCATCTCCTGCTTCTCCTTATTGAAAAGTAATAATTAACTTTAATTTTAAAAAATACATATACATGGGGCCAGGCAGTAGATCACTGAATTAAGCACACATGGCGGCAAATGCTAGAAGAAGAAGCACACATGGCGCAAAGTGCAAGGACCTGGTAAAGATCTTGGTTAGAGCCCCTGGCTCCCCACCTGCAGTGGGGTCACTTTATAAGCATTGAAGCAGGTGTCTATCTATCTTTCTCTCCCCCTCTGTCTTCCCTTCCTCTCTCGATTTCTCTCTGTCCTATCCTACAACAACAACAACAGCAATAATAACAATAACAAAATGGAAAAAATGACTGCCAAAAGCAGTGGACTCATAGTGCATGCACCAAGCCCCGGTGATAACCCTGGAGGCAATATATATATATATTCAGCATATTTTGCTCAATCCATGTGGTTGAAGCTCTATATCTATTGTAGCATACTATATCAAGCTGTATGTAAACTCTTGAAACTTAGTTTTTTCTGTCAACATGATGTTTCAAAGATGTCTATTATGTTGCATCTAATTTTATTTCACTTACTTTTGCAATTGGATAATCCACTGTGTGAATTCTGCAAAATATACACATCCATTTCTTGTTAATGGACATTTGAGTTTTTTACTGTTTCTTTGCCATTGTGAGTAAAACAACTAGAAGTAGTCTTTTATATGTCTTCTAGTTTACATGTGTTAAATTTTTTTCTAAGCTTTTACATGAGAAAGACATTGCTGTTCATAGGAAATGTGTGTATTAATTTTACATAATGTGCTGAATTGTTTTCCAAAGTTGATCTCCCCTTAGCAATAGTGTATGACTTTTCATTGCATACTTGTCAAGGTTTAATATTAAAGAACCTGTACATTTTGGGCAACTTAGTATGCAGACAATGGCATCCAGCTTTGATTTTAATTTACATTTTCATGACTAATCAAATGATGGTTATCTGTAATGTTATGAGTTAAGTTTTATCAATTTTCTAATAATTAGTGAATTGTCAAGTAAGCAGCTGTGTCATTCTTTAGTTTTTATCACCTAGCACCAAGATCACAACAGGTTTTTTTAGTTTATCAAATTAGTCAACCAGTACTAAATTTTTAAAGTGGATGTGAAGATGCTGTAAACAGACCCCAGGAAGTAGCCCAAAGCTAGTATTTGCAAGAAACACCATTTGGTATGCAGGTTAAACTGTCAAGACAATCTCTAGATGAATAACCCCATACTGCTCAGCTACACAAGGGCCTGCATGTCACTTTTCTCCCCTGTGTTACTTGGATTAACCCTCCATTTCGGGAACAATCAACAGGGGTGGAAGATTTTCCCCAGCCGCCCCGCACCGTGTGGAAATATGATAACCAGTTTTTGGTGATCCCTATGTTAGGGTTACTTCCAAGTAGTTGCTGATCATTTTTATAAAATCATTACAAAATAAATGCCTGCATATGTCTACATATGTCTATTTAATTAATTTTTTCTAAAACTATTTTGTCTCTCTTTTTTTATTCTGGTCATCACTAGGGTTTCAGTGATTCAGGCTACTTTTTCGAGTAGAAAGAAACAGAAATAGAAAGACAGGACAGGACAGCACAGCACTGAAGCACACCTCAGTGCAGTGAGGGCTGGGCTTGAAACTGTTCGTGTACATTTTCTAAATATTTTAATGCAGACCTCTCCAACGTTGTCAAACCTCATTCATTTTCCAGTGTCAACTCTGCAATTCCACTTTCTAAATAACTTTAAATTCTATCTTTCAACTTGATAGCTGAACAACATTCTCTAAATTATATTAACATTTGAAATACAATTATATGATACTCTGCCGCAGAGGGAAAAAAAAGACAATGAAACTTCAGTGCAAAAAACTCAGTTTTCTCAAGAGGCCATCTAAAGAAGCATATGTACTCAATTTATACAAATGAATCCTACTTCTCAAGCAAATTCAGAGGAAATACAATGGGATTTAAAGTCTAACTGAAGATACCATTGTGATCAAATATTCGATCCATGTAGTTTTATTACACTATGTCTCTCACTTCATTGAGAGACAAGTTTAGGGGCCAGGTGGGGGCACACCTGGTTAAGCGCACAAGTTACAATACCTAAGGACCCAGATTCAAGTGCTCGGTCCCCACCTGCAGGGGGAAAGCTTTGCAAGTGGTAAAACAGTGTTCCAGGTGTCTCCCTTTCACTCTCTCCCCCCCCCTTCTTCTCTCTGTCCCTCTCTCTCTTTTTAAAATATTTCTTTGGGTCCATACTCCTAGAGGGTTAAAAAATAATAAAGCTATCAGGGGAAGGGATGGGATACGGAGTTCTGGTGATGGAAATTGTGTGGAGTTGTACCCCTCTTATCCTATGGTTTTGTCAAGTTTCCTTTTTATAAATAAATAAATTAGAAAAAATATTTCTTAATCTTTATTTACTTATTATTTGATAGAGACAGAAACAGAAAGAGAGAGAGAGAGACCTGCAGTCCATGCTCCGCCACTTATGAAGGTTTCCCCCTACAGGTGGGGACCAGGGGCTTGAAGCTGGGTCCTTGTGCACTGTAATGTGTGCACTTAACCAGCTGTGCCACCACCTTGTCCCCCCTCTCTCTCTCCTTCTCTATCTCCCCCTTCCCTCTCTATTTCTGACTGTCTCTATCCAATAAACAAAGATAATAAAAAGGTTAAAAAAGAAAGAGACAAGTGTAGATTACTAGACTATGCCAGTTAATGATGGTAATATATCCTGCAACAGATCTACTATGACACTGATTCTGAGGAACAGGTTGCATTTCTTTAAAGATTTTCATGAGCAGGCATTACATTACATTTTATATATTGCACAAGACTAACACACAAGCGCTATCTTTTTCAAATCAAGTTTTGTGACATTATAGCAACAGACTATGTCTGATTGTGGCACTCCCTTCTGGCACCTCTGAAGGTCAAACACTTGGATTGCAACCTACAGTTATATGACATTAGCATTTAAAAAACTTGTACTTTTCTGGTCTGGTACTATAAGAATCTAGTTTTTTATTGACTTGTCAAATCCATGCTATATACAACATCATGTAATCTAAGAATTCTAGCCAGACCACTGAACCACAGGAATATGTATCACCTCAGAAACAATGTTACATTTGAGCCCAGCCCCCACCATGGAAGAAAGCTTCAGTGCTCTAGTCTTGGTCTCTTTCTCTCACTCTCTCTGTCTCCATCTAAAAAAAAAAGAAAGAAAAGAGAAGCAACTTCATATGGTTAAACATCCAATTGCAACTACATTTAAAATAATTTATCAAATCATGACTATTTTCCATATGCTCGCTCATCTACCGCAAAGCAGTATACCATCAGTGCCCAGTTTTAAAAACTAGATCAGACCACTTTCTGAGCTAGCACTAACTTCTCTGTCCTCCTCTTCTGGGTCTGTATACTGCATAAACAAAGTTGTGAAACCCCTGCTTTCTGAAATATTTTGTCTCTGTTCTGTAAGTGTAGAATCAAATACACTCACACTTTTGGTTCTTCTATCTCACTGGTGTCTTATTCTCATGGTGCTTTGTTGGCATTTGTTCTTCAGACTGGTCTCTGAATAGATGCTGCAGTGCCTCTCGTTCTGTTGGAGTCTTCCCTGCCTGCCATTTCTAGCAGATGATCTCATCCAGTTCCCTAGCTTTAAAATGACTCCTTACTATTCAGTCACAAAAATTTCCTTCAGTCCTGACATTCTACCTGAGATAGACTTTTATAATAAAGATTTCACATTTCTAAATAGATAGCTAATAGACACTTCACTATGTCGATATCAGAAAACATTTCTTCTCCACTTGATTGTATTTTTAAGTTTTAATTCTGTAATGTTACTTCTAAAAATAATTTTAAATTTTGCTTTCTACCTTGACAGCAGGAAAACATTATATTTTATTACTTCCTTAGGTACACTTAGATGATAGTCTCATACCTAAGCAATATAACTATAATGCAAAAGCCTACATTTTCTCATGAGACCATCTAAAGAAAGCATCTGTAATCAACCTATACAAATTAAGTCAGAGGAAATACAATGAGATTTAAAGTCAAATTGAAGACACTATTTTCCCATTCTTCATTGCACCAAAATCCAGCCAAGCAAAAAATTCAAAGTCACTTGTGACCCCTTTGTTTTCCTCATCCCTATTTTCATCTCTTTAAAACACTCTAACTATAAATTAAATCTATGTAGTTCTTTCACCTCCATTCTTTTTTTATTTTTATTTATAAAAAGGAAACACTGACAAAAACCATAGGATAAGAGGGGTACAACTCCACATAATTCCCACCACCAGAACTCTGTAACCCATCCCCTCCCCTGATAGCTTTCCTATTCTTTATCCCTCTGGGAGTATGGACCCAGGATCATTATTGGGATGCAGAAGGTGGAAGGTCTGGCTTCTGAAACTGCTTCCCGGCTGAACATGGGTGTTGGCAGTTCTATCCATATTCCCAGCCTGTCTCTCTCACCGCCATTCTTATCCAGGTCTATCTGAACACCCAATTCTCCCTGTTTCAATATTAGAATACCTTCTAATAAAATACAGAGCCATCACTTTTTTTTACATTCAAATCTTACCACTGCAACAATTTAAAATGTCCAAAATAGTACCAATTACTCAGAATGAAATCCCAGCCTCTTACCATGGCCTAGTATACCATTAATGAGCCGACCTGCTCTCCTCTCATTTGGTCATGTTTCCTCTGCCCACCATCACCCTTGTCCTGTAGACAAGCTCAAATCTCAGCTCCTGTACAGTGCCTAGTTCCTCTGCCTGGAGGTCTTCCTTCTTTAGATAACTATTCAAAATTAATCTTTATGGAGATACTTTCTAACTATAAGGTTAAGCACCCAGTTCATTTCTCACACACACACACACACACAATTGCAAACAATATTAACTTACTTATGTGTAAATTTCTTTCATGCCTTCCACTAGTATCTAAAAAACTTTGTCTTATTCAACACTGTGTTCAAAGCAGGAGGTCTAAACAGTGACTAAATTCTAACAGGCATTTAATAGCTATCTATTCAATACATGAATGTATAAATACCCTACTCCAGATATACAATAGCCACCCCCCAAATGTCCTAAATTATTTTGATTACCATGCAAAATTTAATGGAGAAATTATTAGATTTATGTGCTACTTTCAAATTTGAAGCAGTCATGTTAAATCTCTAAAGTTTCTCTCTATCAACTATTACATCCATGTCAAAAATGCAATTACACTTATTAAGTTGAAATTTTCACTTTTATTTTTACTTTTGGGGAACTTCAAGAGTAGAGCTCTTCTCTACAAAGTCTATTACAATGTACACTCATTAAATTATCTGCCTTTCAGATAATGGAGTAATAATAGTCTGAATTATTTGAGAAAATGCCTGTCTTTTGGCAAGTCCTGCTATTCTTTATCATCAGCAATTAAGATGTTTGTATCTTCAAAGTCACACTGTAGGGATATTAAATTCTGACACATCATAGAAATTAGAAGTGGAAACATTCGACATCTTTCTGTATTAATTGTATTATTAATTAGGTAAAGATAAAATATAGTTATGTGTAATTATGATCATATGTATATAAATACTGGATTGTTGAAAAAGTCATGAAACATTTTTTCATAGAAAAGCAGAAAAAAGGGAGTCGGACAGTAGCACAGCAGGTTAAGTGCACATGGTGTGAAGCACAAGGACTGGAGTTAAGGATTTCGGTTCGAGCCCCTGGCTCCCCACCTGCAGGGGAATCACTTCACAGGCAGTGAAGCAGGTCTGCAGGTGTCTATCTATCTCTCCCCCTCTGTCTTCCCCTCCTTTCTCCATTTCTCTCTGTCCTATCTAACGACGATGACATCAGTAACAACAACAATAACTACAACAACAATAAAAAACAACAAGGACGACAAAAAGGAAAATAAATAAATATTAAAAAATTGAAAAAAAAAAACAAAAGCAGAAAAAAGGGCTGGCGGATTTCACTCCTGATTGAATGCACATGCTGCAATGCACAAAGACACAAGTTCAAGCCCCCAGTCCCCACCTGCAGGGGAAAAGCTTTGTGAGTGCTAAAGCAGTTATGCAGGTGTCTCTCTGTCTACCTTCCTTTCTATCTCCCCCTTCTCTTTTGATTTCTGACTATCTCTATCCAACAAAGATAATAACAAATTTAAAAGAAAAGCAGAAAAAAACATCATTACATTTCTGACAATCCAATATAACATGTAATGATATAATTTTCATCAGCATCAATGCACTCTGACAATTAATGGTGTTTTTTCAAAGATATAATACACACAAGGAGCTCTCTGGGTTTGCAGATTAAAATCAGATTGAGGGTGAATAATTCTCATTATTTAAATTTGGATATTTGGATTAAGAGTACTACAGGTTTATTTTGTGGTGTCACAAACTCCACCCAAAACCCAGGTATTCAAGAGGCAAAGTGAGACTATAAGATTTTAGATATATGTTTAAAGTTTGGTCCATCCTCTTTCTAGCTTGTTATTGAGTATAACATAAATTGTCATTTCATCGAATGTCCACTGAGCAACTAATCTGTCACTGTCTGGCTATGCAAGGTGCAGAATTATAAGATAAATAAGATTTAATCCTTGATTTAAATAACCTTAGAGTTTTCTCCTAGAAAAATCAGGAATACTAACACTAACATCACTGATGATCAACTTAGTGTGTAGGACAAACTGAGCACAAACCTTTTAATATATAACATTATTTTCATAATTTTAAACCAGGTTAAATTAACCCATGGACTATGTGATTCCTTATAGACACTTAAAATATGCATATGAAATGACTCATTCAACTCTACTGGCAAAAGTCCTATTCTTATCTATTGACCTAACAATAAAATAAAAGACATTAAAAGCTAATTATTAAGTTTTTATTGAATGAGTATGCGGATGCTTTCAACTATTTTATTCAAAAAAATGATCATGTTGATCTTATTTACCGGCCAATATATTTTTAAACATCTTCAACAGATTTCCATTAAGAATTCAATGCCAGTGGTCTGGGAGGTGGCACAGTGGATAAAGCACTGGATTCTCATTTGTTTGTTGAATGTTTCCTCTCTTTCCACTCTGGGAAATCTAGATTTCTGCCATTCTGGGTAATCTGTTGCCCACTGTCATCTGTATAGTTAATATTTCCTTTTCTCTTCCTTTTCTCTTCTTAAGATAATTCTCCCAGAAGCTGGGTCTCATCCAGGTCCCACTTAGAACCATGTGATAAAAAACCAAAATGCCCACCATTTAACTCCTTCGGTAGCCAAGTGAAAGAAAGCCACGCTACTTTGAGTTCAAGTAGAAGTCCCTGTGAGGCAGAGGTGGTAGGATTTTTCTATTCTAGAGCAATTTTGGAGGAGGGGGGTCAGGCTATTGAAGTTATACTATTCTAGGCATTTCCTCTCCTCAGCTTCAGGGGAGGCATATAACAGTATTTCTGTTTTCTGTCTTTAAGCTCTGTTCTGAGTTGTCTTTTGTTAGTAGTTTCTGTCAAATGGGAGTCTTTCCTTGTTTTACTTCTCCCACTGGATTTCTTTTCCCCTTGTCGGAGGGGAACGGTCAAGAAGGGGGAAGAAAAGCCAGCCCTGATCCAGAAAGTCTGCCTTTATTCCACTCTTTTTTTCCAAAAAAAGGGTGATATATATCAGCCAGCCCTGATATATATATATATATATATATATATATATATATATATATGCAGTACCACTCAGGTGAGTCATTCCCCAGAGGAGAGGGGACTGGAGACTCACCTTTGGTAACATTTCAACTCTTGTTATTGCCTTTACCCCACATATTTTGTGTTAAACTTGCTTTTTTTCATATTTAAAAGATGAAATTTCCCTCCTCCCCAAGAGTCAAAAATAAATGAGAATTGGAGCAAAAAAAAAAAAAAAAGCACTGGATTCTCAACCATGAGATCCTGAGTTCAATACCTGGCAGCACATGTACCAGAGTGATGTCTGGTTCTTTCTCTCTCTCCTTTTTTTTCTCATGAATAAATAAATTCTTTTTTTAAAAAAAGAATTCAATGCTTTAAAAAAGAAGAAAGAAAAGAAAAGAAAGGAATCAGAGGAACATGTACATTGAGACTCAAGAGAGTCACTGGAGACTCAAGAGTCTCTTCCTTTGTTTTCTGTTTCTCTATTTAATAATAATTAATTGGTTAAATTTAAGAATATAGTCAGGAAATATTATTCTGCTTCAAGGAGAATTATTGTAACTAATTCAACATATATGCGACTTCTATAATGTAATAGAACTATTTTATAACTGTTTTGAAATATAGACATTTATCTTCTCATAGACTTGGAGATTTTATTATTCAAAATTCTAACCATTACTAGGATTTCTAATAAGTCTGCTAATTACCTGAAATGACAAAGCAGTGCCACAAATGAAAGAGCAATGAATTGTCAGTTCTTTTAATACTACTGCCTTAACACTCAGCTACTAATTCAGAGTTATAAGAAGATATAATAGTAGTGATCCAAATTAAAGAAAATAAATCACTAGTTTAACCTCTCAAAAGGTGAGATGGTCTTCATTAGCATTGAGACAAGTTTGATATTCTACATAAATGAATATGTAAACTGCAAAGTGCTAAATAAATTTTCAGAATTAGTATCACCAGGAAGTCTCAGTAATACCAGAAAGATCATTGTTACATATATTAGAGAATGTGAATGTCTCTAGAAAAAAAAATTTTCTCATATCAAATTAGTCTGAAATGAGATTTTAATTAGAAAAAAGGCTTCTTGTTCTCAGTTATGAAAGCAAAGTATAATGCAGAATTCTTTCCTCATACACAGGGGGTAATAGCTTTTTGAAAATTATCAAAAGGCAAATACTCATTTTATTAAGTCCCTGAGCAAAATACTTTTGACATGTATTGCTACATAGGCATGGAAATACACACTCAGAGACAAGTTCCAAATGTTCTATTTTTTCAATGATCTATGTATGGATAAAGTCTAAGTTCAGTAGTCATTACTAGTATACACGTCACTACTTTTTCTCTCTCTCTCTTAACAAACAATGTGAATTACCTGATTCAGTAATATGAAATTTATCCTTGATGGGAAATTTTTTTAAAAGTATAGCTACTGTAATACTGAGTTCTTAGAGACACAAAAGAATTTTCTACATACTGCATTGCAGAATATCACCTTCTGCATGTCATGAGGATATCATAAGCCTTCATATAAAAATTCCAGGGAAGATCTGGAAAACAGTGAGAATCAGATTTTGAAAGTATCAAGTCCAGTGATGATATGGTGCCAAGAGATTCCAGAGCTTGAAGTTTGCCAAGAAACATGCATCTGAATCAGAACACCTAAAAACTGACGCTAAATTATGAGCCACTGAATACAGAATTATTAAGCAATATAAATCATCATGTAAGTTTAGGCAAGTCCTCTTTCTCTCCCCCTCTGTCTTCCCATCCTCTCTCCATCTCTCTCTGTCCTAACAATGACATAAATAACAACAACAATAATAACTACAACAACAATAAAAAACAACAAGGGCAACAAAAGGGAAAATAAATAAATAAATAAATATAAAAATTTTTTAAAGTTTAGGCAAATCTTTTTACAGAACAAAACAAACATATTGCCTAAGTCTCAGAATACAGGAATGAATTAGATAATATTTCAAGGTCTTTCTAACTTGTGTATTTTACTGTTTGGTCAGATGTACTATTTTTTGCAAACCTAAGTCAAACTGATATTAATTCTTCCCCAAAGCCAGTTTATTCCCTGACCTAAAGTCTAATTTTTGATCCTAGAGTGATCCAATAGTGCAATTTCAAGAAGCAAGTTTTGCGTGAAGGAGCTTGCATTTCACTGTCAGGGAGTTACCAGAAATGACAGTTTGTAATCCCATGGACACAGTGAAGGATGTTCATAGATTGAGGAAAGCTGGAAAGAAAGGCATCCTGGGCCTTGCACGGGATGAGTAGTCAGTCACAAATTTATAAACTATAACAAGCATTTTGACCTTGAAGTCACAACATTTTCAAGTTTCTATTGCTTCATTTATAAAATACGAAGGTGAGATACCAAACCATGAAAAAAGTCTTGCAATCTAGTGTCTGAAGATGCAAGGACAAGCAAGGAACATACCCTGATAATGGCTAAAATGGAGCAGCAGGACATTTTTACACATTATTCTATGGTTATGTTCTGGGATACAGTTCAGTCTACAAAACCTTACCACAAGTTGGGCCCTAGGTTTGAGTCCCTAAACCACATGGGAGCACCACAGAAGGCACTGGGGAAGGGGGAGGCGTCTGCGGATGGCATATACTCCCTCTCTCTCTTTCTCTCTCCTCCTTCTTTTTCTAAAATAATGTATGGAAAAATAGCCAAGGCGGGCCGGGTGGTGGTGCACTTGGTTGAATGCACATGCTACAGTGTGCAACGACCCAGGTTCCAGCCCCTGGTCCCCACCTGCAGGAGGAAAGCAAGTGGTGAAGCAGGGCTGCAGGTGCTGCAGGTGTCTCTGTCTCCTTGTCTCTCTGTCTCCCCCTTCCTCTCAATTTCTGGCTGTCTTTATCAAATAAATAAATATTAAAAAATTTTAAAAAAGAAAAATAGCCAAGGCAGTGGTGTCATGCTTGTTAAAAAACTCTGTCACAGGAGCCAGGTGGTGGCACACCTAGTTAAGCGCACACATTACAGTGCACAAAGACCCAGGTTCAAGTCCCTGGTCCCCACCTGCAGAAGGAAAGCTTCATGAATGGTGAAGCAGGGTTCCAGATGTCTCTCTGTCTCTTTCCCTCTCTATCTACCTCCCCCTCTCAATTTCCCTCTGTCTCTATCAAATAATAAATATATATAAATATATAAATACATATATTTACCGAATTATATATATTTTTTAATATTTATTTTATTTATTTATTCCCTTTTGTTGCCCTTGTTGTTTTCTTGTTGTAGTTATTATTGTTGTTGTTGTTGTTGGATAGGACAGAGAGAAATGGAGAGAGGAGGGGAAGACAGAGAGGAGAGAAAGCTAGACACCTGCAGACCTGCTTCACCGCTTGTGAAGCGACTCCCCTGCAGGTGGGGAGCCGGGGTTCGAACCGGGATCCTTATGCCGGTCCTTGTGCTTTGCGCCACCTGCGCTTAACCCGCTGCGCTACAGCCCAACTCCCAATTATATATATTTTTATATATTTCTATCTGTCTCTCTGTCACAACATAAGGATTCTGAGCCTGGGGGTCCTGTGATTAGAAAAGTATCGGGTTAGAAAAACACAGGGAGAATCATAGCATGTGAAAGGAGTGAGAACTGAGAGACAAGATAAAAATCAGTCAGGAAAGAGTTGAGTGTAAACAGAGCTGTAGAGGAAGATAAACTCATAGAGAAATGTCGATATTTAAAGAGAAGCAAAGGAAAAGATATCACCTAAATTCCAGAGGCTTGAGAAGTGCCAGCAGTGTAAAGGAATGCAGGAGCTAATGGGGGTTACAGGGTCACATGAGAATTAAAAATCAGTGGGATTAATAGCAGAGAGTAATGAAAAGGCAAACTGTTTACTAGGTGCTTATAAAATGGCGAGGATGGGAGTTAGGAAGAGGTCACAAATAAAGAAGTCAGTTTTTATAGATTAAAAGGTAAAGTAAACTGAAACTTTTGAGCATGATTCTGAAGAACTTTTGAGCATGATTCTGAAGAGAGTGGTGAAAATTTTAAATATTCACTGAAGGGAATCTTCTCAAGGTATTGTTTTCTAGGCTACCAAAAGGAACAAATCATATATTTTCCTTCTTTTGAATGCATAAAGGCACTGTACTCATTTTGTAAGTGAAAAAAAAAATTTAGACAGAAATAGAGAGATAGAGAAGGTGAAAGAGATCATACCTTAGTTGCTCAAGGGCAAAGCAATACACTGTCCAAGTCAGATATTTCACTAACCGTCAGCCAGTAATTACTAGTAATTGCTAGAGGAAGCTAAAAGAAAGGATAAAGATAAATATCTGACCCTAAATATTCACCTATGTAAATATTTTCCAGTACAATGAAAATCAGAACCAAAAGTTTGTGTATGTGTGTGTGTGTGTGTGTGTGTGTTGTCTGTGTGTGTGTGTGTAGTGTGGTGACACTCTCAGTTCAAGATACACTCACAAATAATTGATGTAATTTAGGGAAACGATCAATGCTATGTAGGGAAACTATCAATGACTATCTTTCAGTCATCAGTACTATTATTTTTTTTTCTATTTATCTCCAGGGTTATTGCTGTGACCCAGTGCCTGCACTATGAATCCGGTGACCCTGTGGCCATTTTTTTGATAGGACAAAGAGAAATTGAGAGGGGAGGGGGGAAATAGAGAGGGAGATAAAAACACACCTGCAGACCTGCTTCATGGCTTGTGAAGCAACCCCCTCCCTCCACAAGTGGGAAGCCGGGGCTCCAACTGGGATCCTTAAGTGAGTCCTTGTGCTTTGTACCATGTGCACTTAACCCTGTGCACTACTGCCCGCCTCCAACTTTACTAGTTTTTGGCTGGGCCCAAAGCTAACATGCAGGTGGGCTAAAAGTATTATCTAGGGAGACAGTTTCAGAGTTGGGAATAGGACTAGAAAGCTGAATTAGGGAAGAGAGTAGCTCCCAAATATGGGAAAAGTATATAAATACCGCCAACTGTAAACCCCATCGATCTGACCTAGGGCCCGTGTCTATCCATACTTAGCACATGAGCCTGTGCAACCTCTGCATCCCTGCCAGTCCAAACTTAGACTACCACTTATTGAGTACCCCACATTGGGTTATTTTCTAAGTTGGAACCTTCAAAGGATTCTTTAATGGTTAGGGACAAAACAGTAAGCATGGAAGAGTCACCCACCTCTTGACTTTTACAAAGTTCAGTTAGTTAACGACAAGCAACAACTAAATTAGCTGGAGTGGATGAAAACCTAGGACTCAATTCATTATAGAACATTCTACCCTGAGGTTGGGTCTCAGATAAATATAATCAATAAATGCTCATTTATTTTGAAACTATTGTTCAATAGCTGGGAAATGATGGGGGTTAAGGTGCTACAAAAATAGCCAGGCCTGCAAAGAAATTGCAATGTAAATGATAAAATAAGTATGAGAGAACTTACGTAATTTTTACCTTGTGGGCTGGTCAAGATAACTAGGGAATCCTACCCATGGTTATTCATAATTCTTTTTTATTAAATTGAATCTTATTTTAAGAATTTCTTTATTATTTTCAATGAGACATAAAAAGAAAGAGCAAAGTACTGCTCAGATCTGACTTACAGTGAAGCTGGGATTGGACATGGGACCTAAGAGCCTCAGGCATGGAACTCTTTTGCATAACCAATATGCTACTATCTCCCTACCCCTTATTAATAATTCTTAACAGGGGCCGGGTGGTGGCACTCCTGGTTGAGCACACATTACAGTGCTCAAGGATCTGGGTTTGAGCCCCCAGTCCCCACCTGCAGAGGGAAAGCTTTGCAAGTGGTGAAGCAGGGCTGCAGGTGTCTCTCTTCCTCTCTCCCTCTTTATCTCCCCTACCCTCTAGATTTCTCGCTGTTTCTATCCAAATAAAGATAATAAAAAAATTTTAGGGGGAGTTAGGAAGATGGTGGACTGAGAAGTCGCTAACAGCGAGTGCTCTGATCGCATCGTCGGCAACGGTAGGATTTTCTGCCTTTAGCAGGCCAGTCAATAAGGGGTGACACCAAAGAAGTGATTACAATTTAATTTGGGTTAAGAATTAGAGTAAAGGTGACACGGACTAGCGGGGCTCCAGAATTCCCAGGCGGCACCGGGCAAGGCAAGTGCGCAGGGCATTGTCCTCCGCCAGCCCAGGAAGGCGGCTCCTCCGCCGGTTGCAGAGCGCGACGGGCAGAGGACCTGGAGAGAGCACGTTAGCTTGGGGGCTTCCTCTTGGGAGTCTCCAGGGTCCACCGCGACCCTGAGGGCGGATCCAAAGACTTCTTGAGTATAGCTCTCATTGGATCAAAGGACTTGGAGCTAGTTTTCATTTTTGAGAAATCCTTTAAAAAAGTCTGGAGGGGGGGGTTTCCCGGAAGATGGCGGACTGAGAAGCGGCTAGCCTTTGAGCTCCAGACACATCTCGTGTAAACAATAGGATTTTCTGCCTGTAGCAGGCCAGCCAATAAGGGGCCATAGCGGTGACACCAAGGAGGTGTATATAACTTAATTTGGGTTAAGAATTAGAGTAGGGGAAAAAAATTCTTTTTTCTTCCTTTTAATTTTCAAGCATACATCCTTCCCGCCGCCCCCCCTCATAAGCAGTGCCTGGGACCAGCTACTAGCAGGATACCCCATACCACCAAACAGGGTGGTTTTTTTTTTTGTTGTTGTTGTTGTTTTTTTAAATTCACTGATACACATTTGGGAAGTTCCTCGCACTGCTCTTTAATTACAACACTTCTTCTTATCTTCTCCCTTTTCTCTCTCTTATCTCTCTCTATCTCTCTCTTTTTTTTTAATCTTGTCACACACTTCTTTCTTCTTTGCCTTTCTGAATTTGTGAATTACTTTGAGGAGGAAATCTGACCCAGAGTGGACTCTCTATGTGTGTATCTCTGCTCTAGTTCCCTTTACACTCTTGTTACCCCTAGAATATACACTGGATAGTAGATTTGCATAACTGTCTATTCTTGCTATCCTCTCTTTCTTTTCTCTTTCTTCACTGGGATTTGGTTACTATTTTTTCATGGACTGGAGAAATTGTTTGGCTAACTGGTAACGATTAAACTACTTCAATACTTACTTCAGTTGCTACTGTAATTCCGGAGGTTGGTGAGTGCAATTGTCATAAAGGTATTTAGTACAGTGTTACTTGTGCTTAAAACACAACAACTGAGGAACAACAGAGCATAAAAAAAAAAGAGAGAGAAACACATAAATAAAAAAAATGGGTAGATTAAAAACAAATAAAACTGCTACCCCAATGAATGAAGACAAGAGCCCAGAAGAAACCACAAATCAGTCAGAAGTAACCATAGATAAGAAAAGTATGCAAGCAATAATAAACTTATTAATCACAATAATAAACTTATTAATAGCAGTATTAGGGAAACAACAGTTGAGACCCCCAAGGAAAATACTGATTATCTTGAGACAATTAGAGAACTGAAAGCTGAAATAGCTGTAATGAAGAAAGAAGCTGAGGCAAGGGAAAGCAGACTAACAGAAGCAGAAAACAGAATTAGACAGACAGAGGATGAGTTAGAGAAAACTAAGAAAGAGGTGAAAGAGCTTAAAAAGAGATTGAGAGACACTGAAAACAACAACAGAGACATATGGGATGATCTCAAAAGAAGTAACATTCGTATAATTGGCCTGCCAGAGGAAGAAAGAGAGGAAGGGGAAGAAAGCATTCTAGAGGAAATAATACAAGAAAACTTCCCAGACCTGAATAACAAAAAGGATATCAAGGTTCAAGAGGCCCAGAGAGTACCAAACAGAATCAACCCAGACCAGAAGACACCAAGACACATCATAGTCACATCATAGTCACAATGAGAAGAATTAAGGATAAAGAAAGGATTCTAAAGGCTGCAAGTGAGAAACAAAAAGTCACATACAGGGGAAAACCCATAAGACTATCTGCAGATTTCTCAACTCAAACTCTAAAAGCCAGAAGGGAGTGGCAAGATATCTATCGAGCCCTGAATGAAAAAGGGTTTCAACCAAGGATAATATATCCTGCTAGACTTTCATTCAAGCTAGATGGAGGGATCAAAACCTTCTTAGACAAACAACAGTTAAAGGAGGCAACTATCACCAAGCCGGCCTTGAAAGAGGTACTAAAAGACCTCTTATAAACAAGAACATCACTATAATACTTGCAATATATCAGAGTAAACAAATTGTTTTTTAGAACAATGGCACTACAATACATTAAATCCATAATATCAATAAATGTCAATGGCTTAAACTCACCCATCAAAAGGCACAGGGTGGGGGGATGGATCAAAAAACATAACCCAACCATATGCTGCTTGCAAGAATCCCATCTGTCACAACAAGATAAACACAGACTTAAAGTGAAAGGATGGAAAACTATCATACAGGCTAACGGGCAGGAACAGCCATTCTCATCTCAGACACGATAGATTTTAAATTAAATAAAGTAATAAAAGATAGGCAAGGACATTACATAATGATTAGAGGATCAATCAGCCAAGAAGACTTAACAATTATTAACATCTATGCACCCAACGAGGGACCATCTAAATACATTAAGCATCTACTGAAAGAATTTCAAAAATACATCAATAGTAATACAATAATAGTGGGAGACTTCAATACCCCACTCTCACAGTTAGACAGATCAACAAAGCAGAGAACCAATAAAGATACAAGAGAATTGAATGAAGAGATTGACAGACTAGACCTCTTGGATATTTTCAGACTCCTCCACCCCAAAAAACTGGAATACACCTTCTTTTCAAATCCACATAACACATACTCAAGGACAGACCACATGTTAGGCCACAAAGACAGCATCAATAAATTCAAGAGCATTGAAATCATCCCAAGTATCTTCTCAGACCACAGTGGAGTAAAACTAACTTTTAACAACAAACAGAAAATTATTAAAAGACATAGAATTTGGAAACTAAACAACATGCTACTTAAGAACCACTGGGTCAGAGACTCACTCAAACAGGAAATTCAAATGTTCCTGAAAACTAATGAAAATGAAGACACAACCTATCAAAATATTTGGGACACAGCGAAAAAATATTTGGCCCACTTTCCCGTATGCATCTCCCAATCCAAACCAAATAATATTGCATCCGCCGATCACAACCTAACCAAAGCAACGATTGCCATCTCAACATGCTTCACCTCAGACTGTATCCAGAGACTTCACGTGTGGAATGACAACCCTTCAGCTTCATTACTCGGGTGAGACCTTTCCTTTAATAGTACACTCTAATTTCATCTCAAGTAGTTCACTTTCTAACAAAGTCCCATAACCTAGATATACACCAGTTTCTGTGAGAGAGAGCTTATGTGCACACGTATCCATAAACTACTGCAAAATATATACCTGAAAGCAGAAGTACACTAGAGTTTGCAGTGAGTACCTCCCTAACACTTCCTCTACACTATTCCAAGCTTGGGATCCATGATTGCTCAACAAATTGTTTGGCTTCATATGTTAACTCTCTTTTCAATCACCAGGTTCCAGATGCCACCAGGATGCTGGCTAGGCTTCCCTGGATTGAAGACCCCACCAACGTGTCCTGGAGCTCAGCTTCCCCAGAGACACACCCTACTAGGGAAAGAGAGAGGCAGACTGGGGGTATGGACCGACCAGTCAACGCCCATGTTCAGCGGGGAAGCAATTACAGAAGCCAGACCTTCTACCTTCTGCAACCCTCAACGACCCTGGGTCCATGCTCCCAGAGGGATAGAGAATGGGAAAGCTACCATGGGAGGGGGTGGGTTATGGGGATTGGGTGGTGGGAATTGTGTGGAGTTGTACCCCTCCTACCTTATGCTTTTGTTCACTAATCCTTTCTTAAATAAAAATTTTTTTTTAAAAATTTTAAATTAAAAGTAATAATTCTTAATAAATTCATGATATGACTGTAATGTATTGAGGGAATGAATGCACTTAAAGGAAAAAGTAGAAACAGGCAAGAATTGTGCTAAGTCTTGAAATCATGTAAATGTTGAGAGCCCAATGCAGAAAAACATAAAATGTCTGGTCTCATCATGATTAGTATCTTTCATGCCATCATTGCTGACAAATTCACCCTGTGCAACACTGAACCATCTGGTTTTTTTTTTTCCAAAGTGGATAATTATCAGCCCTACACTGCCAATGATTTGGACAACTCTATTTTAGGAGGCATTTATTTCAAAGATCAGATATTTGACTGTTTCTTTGTCTTTAGGACTTGCAGAAAGAGGACAAGTAATTTGCCTACTAGTTTCCCGCATAGCTAAAGAGTCATATCACAAGCAGATGTTCATAAAGGTTGTATTTACTGGTATTTTGTTCTCACAATTTCCTGAAGAAAATAGTCATGTTTACTTTATGTCATACTCTCTGGGCATTCGTTTAAGATTAGATTGAGAAGCTTCTTGGAGTTCAGATTTTGCACTAGAAAAAACATAGCAATTTACCAAAATTAGGACTCTTATAATCACTGAGCAGCAGGAAGTTCCCTTCCCAGATTATGTACTCTGTTGTTCCACCTTGATCAGACTCCAGGCAACACTTTAAACAAAGAGTCTTTGAGATTGGCCCACTCCTATAGAACTCTAGTCAAAAATATACATACCATTTCGCTCACACTCATTCCCAAGCCAAGTAAATTCCATGTATGACCAAGCTGTGTTTACCTCTACATGTCTGAGTTAAACATACTATTTTGCACTCACACAGTACTTTAAATTAGGTTGCTTTAGCTCCTCAAATCAAATTCCTGAAGTAATTAATTGTCAGGTTTAGGCACAGGTCCTAAAGATCATTCCAAATCTAGAATGTCTATACGTCTCATGGTTCAGTGAGCAAGGCTGTCTATCTTAGTTTGTTTTCTAGGGTGGAGCAAAAAAAAAAAAAAAAAACCAGGCTTGGTGCCAGAGAAACAGCAAGGGCCAGACAGGAGTCACAAATAGAATGAAGGTAAAACAGGATTGATTACAAGGAGTTTGGATGAAAGAAGTCAAGAACTTGAGAAGATGACGTATCAGAATAAGAGCCAGGAAGCAAAAGCAAGACTCTGGTGAAGGAAGTGAGGGATCAAAATGCAAATAATACCAGACAGAGAATGGAATGGAGAGAACCTCCTAGAACCACACCAATGTCAAACAGAAGTTACTGCCTCGACCTATTTAGCTATACTGCTCATCTAGACCTTATTGAGGAAGAATCTTAACATTTTATTCAAACTTTCCACTGAAATTCAAAGATAAGATAGTTATAGTATGTTAATGTCTATATAAGAAACACTTTACAAATGCATTATTATTATTATTTTTTAACCAGAGCACTGCTCAGCTCTGGTTTACGGTGGTGCAGAGGACTGAACCTGGGACTTTGGAGCCTCAGGCATGAGAGTCTCTTTGCATAACGATTATGCTATCTACCCCTGCCCACAAATGCATTATTTTTTAGACCTCAAAACAAATCTCTAAGCATTAGTGTCTGAAAGCTTGGGGCCAGGTAGTAGCGTAGCAGGTTAAGTGCACATGGCACGAAACACAAGGACTGGCATAAGAATCCCGGTTCGAGTCCCAGTTCCCCACTTGCAGGGGGATTCGCTTCACAAGCGGTGAAGCAGGTCTCCCAATCTCTGTCTTCCCCTCCTTTCTCTATTTCTCTCTGTCATATCCAACAAAAATAACAACAATAATTTTAACAACAACGATAAACAACAAGGGCAACAAAAGGGGAAAAATTAAAAATAAAAAAGATCTTTAAAAAGAAACCTTCAATTAAGAAATAAAAGCTTGACTCAATGTCTTAATTCATCAGGTAAATGGACTTCCCTGGTCTCCCAGTATTTCCTGTTTTGGCAGTGAGAAGCAGATAAGAGGAGAAGAGTAACTTTTTACAGGCCAGAGGAAGTTCTTAAATGCCTATGGCTCAACCGAAACTATTTTACAGAGTCACCTTCTCTTTTCCCAACTTTATTTCCATACTGTGATAGAATATGTTTCCCATATTTACTCTAAGCAATAATAATGCCATGTGGGAACAGGCCACTCTTTACACTACAGACAAAGAGTGAAGAAATCTGGAGCCACCAGAAAATCCAACCTAATTACCTCTCTATCCCCCACAACTGTTCCTGATGGGCTAAAATTAAAGGGTGAAGACCCATGGTTAGGTTTCAGGCAGAATTAAAAAAAGAGGTGAAATTTTAGTTCTAAAGTATTAAAATTAAATTCTGGGTCTAGGCTTTCAATCTCCTGGTAGAGCACACACATTAACATGCACAAAGGCCTGGTCCCAACCTTCGGGGCAGAAGGTTCATGAGTAGTAAAGCAGTGCTATATGTGTCTCTCCCTCTCTATATCCTCTTTCCCTCTCAATTGCCCTTTGTCTCTATTGAAAATAAATTTTAAAAAATGAATTAGTTAAATAATTTTTTAAAAGAACATTGATTTTCATTTACTTCATAATTTTGCCATGGATCATCTTTGTCTTCATATCTAATAATGAATTTCTACTAAGGGCCAACTACCGACTTACAACTGAAATAAGAGGGAGGCCTTCGCCATACTCCCCCACCTCTACCTCCAAGGCCAACTCAAGACGTCTAGAAGTATGGGAGGATAAGTAGTCATTTTGTCCATGAGACTGAAAGTGAATTACTTAAGTCAGGTTATTTAAAACTATAACTCACTCTAATTCCCATTAAAAAAAAATGACCAGGCTTATTCCAGTTAAAGAGCTTCTTGGTCTATGAATAACCAAAGACACCTAACAGAAAACACTAGGACCAAGAGTTTTCTAAAGATTTCTAAATATCATAGCTCGATTTTTAAGGCCTGTCATTTTGTTTTTAATATTTTTCTCAAAGTTATCCTCTGTCATTCACTGATTCATTCAACAAACATTTCAGTGTGTACATATGTCAAGCAAGGAATCTATAATTGATAATAAATTAGACAAGACTTTTATTTTTTAAATAAATATTTTCAAGTTGAAAGGATAGGCTACAAAACATTTATATGTCATTTAAGGAAAAATAATGTGTCAGGCTAGGTGTAGTTTGCAACTTACTCTACAATTATATCTTCTAGATTAATAATTTGTTTGGAGGTACCACAAACACATGTATTCCAAGATTGATCTAATCCTCTCTACAAGATGCCCACCAAGTGGCTGTGAACTTCAGGTAATAAGAAACAGTATGGGAGCTGGACAGTGGCATATCTGGTAGGGAATATATGTTGCCACATACAAGGACCCAGGTTCAAGCTCTTGGTCCCCACTTGCAGGTAGGAAGCTTATTAAGTAGTGAAACAATACTGCAGGTGTCTTTCTCTCTCCCACTCTACTCCCCCTTCTTTATCAACTTCTTTCTGTTTCTATCAAATAAATGATTTAAAAAAAAAAGAACCAGTATGTTTCATTAAATCTCAATTTTTTATCATGAGAATTAAGTATGGTTTATTAGCTATTGTACTAAGTATACACACATACAAATATGCATACATACTAATATATAGCAAATGTTTAATAAATGTTTTTATATTGCCATTGTTTTTACAATCTAACTGTAATTAATATCCAAAAGCAAAGTATAAGCAACTTGTTTACAGTTCTCTTGAAAACTCTTGGCTTTTTCATCTTTCACTTTTTGGTTGTTAAGTCCATGCTTTCATCTTTGACTAGCTGGTTTCTTGTCTTAGTAAACTTACCTACTCTCGGAATTTGCTATCTCCATGTTCAATTTAGAGGAAAGAAGTCTGATTGGGGACACCCAAGCCATGTGTCACACTGAATCTGGAATGCAGTTCAAGACAAATTTCTCACTCCTTTGACTGAATACTAGTAAAATTCCAAATTAATCTACAGTGCTCTCCACTTTTGCTTGAAAAATAATTAAGGAAGGATATATTTCAGGTTTTATGCTTCCTTATCCAAATTATGTACAGATGTTGCATGGAAATGTATTCATAATAGCTACATTAACTATGATAAGTTCGCTCACATCATTGTCATTCATGTCTAATTAACCTAAATGCCCAACTGGGAGTAGTAAGAACTTGCACAAGGCAAGGAGAATGAGTCATGTGAATCTTCCAGCTACCAGCTCTGCCATTTGAGTATACAAGGGTGGCAGAAGAAAATGAAGATGAGTGTTCAAGATCAAAAGGGGAAACTGGCAGGTGTGTCTTAATAGCATAAATATGAAGTTGTAACACATGGAAACTTTTGGCAAGAAAAATGTTCACACAGATAAAAATATTAAGAAAATGTAAAAAAAAAAAAAAAAAGTACCCCCTTATCAAAGTGTGTCTTTGAAAGGGGGTATTTTTATGTTAATTTTCATAATTTTCACCAGTCAAAAAATTTTTAAATTAGTATGCTTAAAATAAGGTCAGCATTTTCTCTTTTCATATAGTATCCCAGACAAGTAGAGAGCCAGGTGCTGCTTGATTCTATGTAGTAGGGAGGGGCTCACTCCCTCACAAGACAGAGCAGACCACTGATAATAATTTCTTTTTGATATTGCTCCCTTTTACTGGATTGTGTTGTACACACACCATAACCCAGTACTTGCCCTGAGTGACCTGTGCTCTCTAGAGTAACCTATCTGAAAGTTTATTATGTTGCAGACTGAAAGGGAGAAGCTGGTCAGTATTGGTGGACAATGCGTATTTCAAGAGCCTATCCTCATAGGATGGGAATCAATAAATAAACTTTGAAAACAATGGATAACTAATTTTTTTAGGGACTTTATGAATCCATAAATATATGCAATCCTAGGGAGGCAGTATAGTATATAGTTCAACAAATTTTCAAATCTCAAGTAATGGGCATAAGACCTGTGCTCACTGGAAAAGCAGACTGTGGACCCCATGTTTGGAGATAGAAACCTAATACCTTTAGTGAGTAGAGGCAGGAGTTTCCACACTTAAGAATGCAGACTTTGGAAGCAATACAGAATGATCAGGAACCCCGAAGTCAGAAAAACACCAGATAATACTGGCACTTTTCTAGTAAAGGTGTGTTTTTTCTTTAGTAAAGTGAAAAATGATAATCCTAATTCCAAATTCTTTGGGTTATGTGAGGCATTTAGTATACTACCTAGTGTGACCAATTAAGTAATTTATATGAATTAATTTCAATTTCTCCACTAAAAAATTACGCTAACGGAAGTCAGGTGGTAGCACAGTGGATTAAGCGCACATGGCACAAAGTGCAAGGACCAGCATAAGGATTCCAGTTTGAGCCCCTGGCTCACCACCTGCAGGGAGGTCACTTCATGGGCAGTGAAGCAGGTCTGCAGGTGTCTATCTTTCTCTTCCCTGCTCTGTCTTCTCCTCCTGTCTTGATTTCTCTCTGTCCTATCTAACAACAACAGTACCAATAACAGCAACAAAATGGAAAATATGGCCTCCAGGAACAGTGGATTCATAGTGCAGGCACTGAGCCCCAGCGATAACCCTGGAGGCAGAGAGAGAGAGATTGATTGAGAGAGAGAGGAGAAGAAGGAGGAGGAGGAGGAGGAGGAAGAGAAGAAGGAGAAGAAGGAGAAGATGAAGGAGGAGGAGGAGAAGAATTACACTATCAAGATAGATTCTCTTCCCTCCCAACTTCTACTTCTGATTTTCAATTTGAAATTCAAAAGGTATCTTTGGAAATAGGGCATTGAGGAGTTAATCAGATGTCCTGCTGATTTAGTGTCCACTATATCTTTCAAATCCAGCCACTCCCCCTTCCATAGTCACTACCCTTTACATTTTCATTGCCATTTCTCTCACTTAAAGCCAATAACATATGGTTGTTATTATCTTCTAGAAAGTCCTTCTAACTGCATTTCTGAATATCTCAATATTTTCTATATGTAGAACACTCAAATAAACTACCACTCTGATGCAATATTTCTGGTCATTGTTTTTTTTCTTTCTAATTATATATGCATAAAGATTTATTTCTCCATTTATCTCATTTGGTCACTGAGTTTAAATCTATAGTAGCAGGGAAAAGGGAGTTGGAGCAGTGAATGGTAGTTAATCACTCAACCTAAAACAGTATGGTCTGTCTCAATAGCTTAATTCAGGCATTTTTGGTCTAGCTTATCAGTATAATATCCTCAGTTTTCCACTTCACTTTCTTGATGTTTAGTCATGCTAAAATTCCTCACTCTCATTAGTTCATAACCAATGTGAAATAATTATATACAAAGTTTTAAATAAAAGCAATTTTTGAAATGCTTTATAAATTATCAAAAACTGAAATTAAAATACTATTGTGTTTATATATGACTACCTTCACCAATTAGTACTAATTTAGACACTAAATGAGATTACTTTACATGCACTGATAACAGTAATCCTGGCAGATAAGAAATGTGTACAATTTAAATGGAATAACTTAAAAAATAATCACTTGTTAAAAAGGACATTGATAAGTAGAGACCTAAGGCAAGAATAGTTAATAAAAGCTAGCTGTGTCAAAAAAACTAAGCACCAAAATTAATATGTTGTTCTGGTAATACATAACTAAAGGAACTGAAATAAATCAGTCTGAGATGCTCTGAATTCAATGCCCATGCAGTAGCCAAAGCTTTCTCCAGATTCTCAATTTGTTCACAGCACATAAACGAAACAGTAAATGATAGTGCTGGTGAGGCTGTGGAGAAAGGAGGACTCTTACATTGCTGGTAGGAATACAGAATGGTAGATAAGCCCTCTTGAAGACTGTATAGAAAGTCCTTAAAATTCAGTAGCAGCTCCTAAGCTAATTATGTACCCCAGATGACATCAAATCGATGGGGTTTACAGTTAACAATATTTATACCCCTTTCCCATATTAGGGAAAGTCTACTCTCTTCCCTGATTCAGCTTTCTGGTACTTTTTCCAGCCATGACAACATCTCCCCAGACAATAACTTGTATCCACCTGCATATCAGATTTCAGGCTCAGGCAAAAAACAACAACAAAAAACCACTAGTATAGCTATAGGCCCTTTGAAATATAACTAAAATATGCCTACTATCTATTGACAAAATGGAGGACTCCCCAACACTTCATCTGCACTATTCCAGCCTTTAGGTCCATGATTGTTCAACAAATTGTTTGGCTTTGTATGTTAACTCTCTTTTCAGCCACCAGGTTCCAGATGCTAGCAGGATGCGACCAGACTTCCCTGGACAGACAACCCCACCAATGTGCCTTGGAGCTCTGCTTCCCCAGAGCCCCCACTAGGGTCTCTTTCCCCACTAGGGAAAGAGAGAGACATGCTGGGAGTATGGATCGACCTGTCAACACCCATGTTCAGTGAGGAAGCAATTACAGAAGCCAGATCTTCAACCTTCTGCATCCCACAATGATCTTGGGTCCATACTCCCAGAGGAGTAAAGAATAGGAAAGTTATCAAGGGAGGGGAGGGGATACGGAGGTCTGGTGGTGGGAATTGTGTGAAGTTGTACCCTTCTTACCCTATGGTTTTTGTCAATGTTTCCTTTTTATAAATAATTTTTTTAAAAGATAGAAATAAGGGCCACTTTTACTGTAATGGTCCTCAAGTTAACTAAGTAGCATTATCCTCTGCAGAGTCTTTCTAAATACAATAATCAGACCTCAATGAATTTAATTGGTTTGGTTGCAGAGTGTTTAATTGGTTGGTTGCAGAAACTGAGGCATCAGTGTTACAAAATTCCCATGTGAATCCAGTGTCTCCTAATTGAAAAACACTGCTCTGTGGAAATGGGCAGGAAGGCAAAAACAGATGTGTGGGTCCATGTGGTGAACTCTGTGGGGTTTCTCTGCTGATTCTTTCTTTTCTCAAAAAGGAACCATAGCTATCAGCAATGACTGATTGAGTGTGAAGAAGTATAGCTAACTTTGAGAAGTAATGGTACACATGGAGAAAATGGAACAGTAAACAAACTAGAGAAGTACAGTTTGCAAACTAACATTTGAGATCCTCTTGAAGTGCCTGATTACAGACCTAAGTGATATCAGTCAACTGCTTTTGCTCTAGCTTCAACCAACTTCACACATGCAGAAGCAGAAGGGTTGTAAATGTAAAGAAGCAAACAGAAGTGGGGGTTGGGCAGTAGCAGGTTAAGTGCATATGGAGTGAAACACAAGGATGGGGGCATAAGGATCCAGGTTCCAGGCCCCGGCTCCCCACCTGCAGGAGAGTCACTTCACAAGCAGTGGTGAAGCAGGTCTGCAGGTGTCTATCTTTCTCTCCCCTCTCTGTCTCTCCACCTCTCCATTTCTCTCTGTCCTATCCAACAATGACAACATCAACCAACAAGAACTACAACAATAATAAAAACAACAACAAGGGCAACAAAAGGGAAAATAAATATATTTGAAAAAAGAAGAAGCAAATGGTAGGCAAATACATCAGGAAGACAATGTATATAATATAGTGTCTGTAGGGGATAAAATTATGTAATTAATAATAAGAGAATTTAAAAAGTGAAGGGTAGTAAAATTGTGATAGAATTAATGGACTGAAACTCCTAAAGGGGCAGAAAGGTTAAAAAGGGTGCTATCAAGAGAAGTATTTCATAATATAGGATGGCATTAAATTAAAAGATGATAGATAGCAATCAGAGAGCAGCAAGGATGAAACTGAGCATGCATTGCAGTTATTGTTCAATGGAAAAGCCAGGGAATGTCCATGGGATTAATGCAGAGGCAAGAAACAGAACAAGACTATTAGACAAAGAAAGTTCCCAGAGCTAAAATTGTGTAAAATAAAGAGCAATTAAATTATCAGTTTACACTAATAATACTAAGAGGTAGAGAATCAAATCTTCTCTAGATATAAAATGCAACACTATTTTAGAAAGAACTCAAGGAGAATGCAATTGGCAATGAGTAACAAGAAAATCTACCCAACTGTCAGCATGTATTGTAGGGGAGCTAATGGGGAGAGAGAGTGGTGTTTTGATTTGAGATATTGGCAGGGGAAGCAAGTCCTCCTGAGGAATCAGGTTATTATTAGTACTAGAAAGGTGAAGAAACTATTCAGAGAAAAGGTTAAGGACATGAGATATTTGGTTATGGCATGCCATAGAAAAATGAACCAAAGAGTTCTGGGAGGTTGGGGAAAGGTGAAAGACCAAGAAACTGGAAATCCTAATGAGAATTAGAGTATGGGAGAAGTCTACAGTATCTTGGGGATAACACATATAGAATAATAAAGTACAGATGAATCTAGTCCCAATGGATTCAAAGTATAATATGCTATATAGACAGAGTGTTGGAAGAAACAGCTGAAAAACAATCTGGGATTCTCTCCTAACTGTGGATATAAACAAGGAGCTCTGGTATAAAAGAGAGTCCTCAGCCCTTCTATTGTTGGAATGTAGACATTAACTTTAATATTTAAAGTAAAATTTAGTAAAAGGTATATCTTTTAAAATAAAGTGAAGATAGTGATGATAACGGTAAAAAAAGAACATGGGATCTGGAAACAGATTAATAGGTTATATCCCAAGTACAGTAATTAGTAAGCAGAGCAACTGTTTGATATATTTATCACCAGTTGCCATCTGCCATTATGGCCCCCAAAATAGTTATGGGTCATATAAGTTAGTTACTGTCATTCTAGCTTAATTTATATTACAATAATCTCTAGCATAATCTTCTAAAAGAAAACCACTGACCACAGTGATAACCATAATCTCATTAAACACAGGTCTTACGGGCTATGGTGTCAACAGGTCAATAGAGCTGGATAAAACAGTAAAAAAAAGAGACAAGATGAAGTCAAATCAGGAAAATAAGTTCATCATGTTTTCAGAAATTAACCCCCCCTCCATGCAATTTCCACATAGAACAACCAGTGACTCCATAGCAGTGCACTAGCAGAGAGCAAATGTCAAGTCTGTTGGAGTTTAGGATTTATCCTTGGAGGAAGCAGAAGGCAAAAGGGAACAAGGAATCTTAACCTGACAACCCATAATAAACTTGCTATAAACCCAGAGTGGTGGGATTACCTGATACAATTTTGAATTTGCAGGATTAAGTCTATTCTGGAGGGTAAACAGGCGAGGTCTGCAGAGCTGAGCTAGATTAAAATCAGACAAAGGAACATTTGGGCAGTAATTAAAGCTTGTGCCTCCAAAATGCTATCAAGTCACTTCAGTCATTAGGAGAAACATGCAATGAGCACTTAGTATGTAGCAGACTTCATGCTAAGCATTTTAGATGTAGGTTCACATTTGTCCTCACAGAAACCCCTTGAGTAAACACTGGTCAGGGACAAAGCTCAGCAGTGAGGCTCAGGACATGTGAGAGGTTTCAGGTTCAATCCCAGTACCACAAATTGCCAGAGTTAAGCAGTGCTCTGTTCAAAATAAAGAAATTTCATATCTATTTCAATGCAAGACTAAACGTTGAAATTGCTGGATTCAAGTCCCTTACACTGATCTTCATGCTTTATGCTGTCGTTTATATACTTAATATTTTAGAGCACTAGACCATTAGACACAGTGAATATTTTCTTTCAGTGTTTACATCAAACTTTATTTTAAGTGATTTGATATTTTAACATGTGACCAGAAAGATGTGGAAAGAGGAAGACAAAGCACTATGAGAAAAGTCATGGGATTGAGCAATTGGATGTCATTGTACATAGTTGTGCTTGTCTTGAAGCTTCAAGAATGCAGGGCAGGTAACTCCTGGTAGAGTTACAGCCAAGACTTTTTTCCTGATCAAACATTTAGAAAATCACTTCTAGAATATCAACTGTTGTACCACATACTATAAATCATTCATATTTATAGGCAAATGAGGTAATTTCAATGATCATTCTTCACAATCTCCTATTGCACAGAGTATAAGAGGAAGAGAGTCTGGGCCCAGGCAGAAATAAGGCTTCAGTGAGTCACCAGATATTTGCCAGATAGAATGGATGTGGGACGAGTAATTCAAACTGTAGAAGGAAATGTGACCCAGCTCATAGTCCAGGTAAACTCCAGTCCCTCTGGGCTTGGCCTTCAAGGCCAGAGGAACGGGATGTGCACCTCCTGCCACATAGTCTCCATCCTGCAGTTGAATGGCCCAGCACCTCTTCTGAATCAGTGAATATTTTCAATTGATTTATTTTCCCTTTGATTTGAACTCTTGAGATATTTAGCACTTTGTGCCAGGTGGTGACATAGCTGGTAGAGTACATGTGTCACCATGCACAAGGACTCAGGGTTCAAGCTCCCAGTCCCCACCTACTGAGGGGAAACTTTCAAAAGCAATGCAGCACTGCAGGTGTCTCTCTTTCTCCCTCCCTCTCTATGCTCTCTTCCCACTCAATTTCTCTCTCTATTAAAAGAAAAGAAAGAAAGAAAGAAAGAAAGAAAGAAAGAAAGAAAGGAAGGAAGAATGAAAGAAAGAAAGGAAGGAAGGAAGGAAGGAAGGAAGAAGGAAGGAAGGAAAGAAAGAAAGAAAGAAAGAAAGAAAGAAAGAAAGAAAGAAAGAAAGAAAGAAAGAAAGGAGACAGTAAAAGAGGGATGGAAAGGAAAAGCAGGCAATACGGCAACCAGGTATGGTGGATTTGTGGATTTGTGGTGCGGATAAATACTCAAACCCAGTAATAAGCCTAGAGGCAATAAAAAGTTAAGAAAATAAAAATAATGATATTTAGCACTCTTTCAAAATTTCAGTTGCCCTTCATAGCACCATGCTGAGGTAGAAAGTAACTAATACTCTTGAAGATCAATGCTTGTAAGCCAATTTGTCAGGTGTCTTGAGGCACTCTGGCCCATATGGGAGAAACACAGCCTTTGGAAGACATGATTTTAAATACAAAGAGGATTCCAAGGTCAAAATAATTTAGTGCTAGCACTTTATTTTTGCCATCAAGGTTATCACTGAGTTTGAAGCCCACATGAGTCTACTACCATTTCTCAGAAGGTAATTTTATCTAATTAATTTTTGAATGAGAGTAAGAGACAAGAGATAATGGAGAGAAAGGGAGAGAAGAGGCTTCTGCAGTACTGCTCCACTGCTTATTGAAGCCTCCCCCAACAGGTGGGGGGACAGAGGCTTGCTTTACCAAGGGCACCACCACCTGGCTCCTTAGTGCTAATATCTGAATAAATACAGTAAAACCTGCTTTCCATTTACATCTATTCGGAAGTTATGAGACTGGCAAAATAAATGACGAGAGGGAAAGATGAGAGACCATCTCTCAATCTTAAAAATAATGCAGGTCAACATGTTCTTGCTCTTCATGCCATTATTGGGTTTAATCATCATCATAAATTACAATAGTTTTTCTTAAGTCATTTTTTGATTAAAGTGTAACGCTGTTTTTTTTTTTCAATTTCAGGAGTACTGGAAACTGATCTACTCCCCTGTGTTAATTTTAACACTCATAATATATTGCTACTATGGACACACCAAAATGAATCCACACACTGTATGGCTATATTCAACTGGGTAGCTCAGATTCCTTGTTTTTATTTAGTACATAAAATACTTTAATTTTAGATTCAAATACTGTGGAACCGCAGTTGAAACCAATGTAATAAAGAAGACACAATGTCTGTTCTTATGCTGTGAGCACTTAGCACTGTCCAGCTGCTGTGAAATTGGATGCCTTTTAATGCTTTTCCATAATAAGCATATTATATGGGTGCCATAAATGAGAAATCTACACACCTACTGTGTAATCATCATTGCAGCTCACCTGTGATCTTTTTGTGAAACTCTACATAACATACCAAATCTTATTTCTATTCTGTTTCTCCCAGTAGTTTCAAGAACTAGAAAGAACTAAGCTATTTTAATCTCCAGAAATGGAAGGTGCTATTTAACTCTAGCTGCATGTATCCCTGGTGGGCACTGCCATTTTCTAATGTAACAAGGGTTTTTGTTTTAAAATGCACAGTGGGTTTATAGAGCAACTTTATCAGATGAATTATCTTCTTTGGGAAATCTTCTGGAATACAAAAAGTAATATACAGCAAACCAATTTTTGTATCAGATTTGTGCCAAGAAATTTCTACAGATAATCAAAATGTTGTATATAGGGTTCTTGCTTGTCTCCAAAAATGTATTTGAAGATAATTTTGCTCCACCAATGTTTTCATCTCTTGCAAATATTATACCTAAGCATAAATTTCCTCCTTTGCCTCATACCTTTTTTCGCTTTAGCTACATCAAATGACATTATAAATCACTGACTCGTTTCAAATTAAATTTTCTTCCAGAAAACTAATTTCCTTATCCAAAGTAGTAATATAATATATATTATTAGTAAACCTGAACACAAAGGACACAAGCAGTATGTTAAAGGAAGGAAAATAGTTTGTAGGTTTTCCCATTTAGAGACAGGTCTTTGAAGGCTCACTTACAAATAAAGTTCACCAGCTAGTTCCACTGAGGAAGGACTTTTGACAGCAAAAGGCAAGCAGTTGTGATTCACGCACATGAATTGATGTTGTTTTCCTTCTCTACTTAATTCAGTTTTTGAAAAGACACAGTAAGATGGTGACTCATTAATTAGTATGTTTTTAATAGATAATATCTAAGACTGGAAAAGGAAGTAGAAAGAAGGGTAAAGAGGGGGGCAAGTGATTGTATATCAAGGAAAGATGTTATACATAGCCCTAATCCCCCCCAACTTCATGAACACTTTCTTAGGGAAATGTTTATTTACAGGGTTTTTGTTGTCATAAGGGCACTTTTCTACACTTCCCCAAGGTAGGTATCAGTACATTTGTCCACGGAACCACCATAGAAACATATGTACCCAACCTCTCTTTAATGATCCTCTCTCCACTTTCTGCATCCCCAGATCTGCTTGATAGAACAGTCCAATGAGGTGTCACCCTATATTGCCTATGCTTTGATTCTTAGATTCCATCTATGAGTGAAATAATCTGATATTTATCCTTCTAGTTTACCTCAACCCCTTTCTTAATGACCTCAGTACAGACTCCCAAAGCACTTTTTTTCTATTCAATAAGGCTCAAGATATTTAAAACTCAAGACCCCCTCTAACTTTCACCTATCAGTTCTCTTCCTGGAAAAGAGTAAATTTCTTAATAATTTATGAGAGTCCACTGGAAGTTAGTCTTTGTGGCAGACTCTTTGCTATATTTTGGATCCACCAAGTCAAATGTTAGATGCTAGTAGGCTTTCTTAGCTCTCAAAATGTTGTCGCCTGGGATTGAGAAACTATGAAAGCTTAATTAGGTTAAAGACAAGTATAGAAGTTAATAGAAAACTGGGTTTACCCAATTAATATACTGAGTCTGATATCAAGTTCCCCCAAACTACTTTTACATAGCTATGCAAAAGAGAATATTAGGATGCCAACCAGTGTATGCTTCATTTCTAGATTCATCCATCCTTCAAGTTCCAATTCAACTTCTTAGAGATTCTAGACAAAATATTCTTAAAAGCTCCTAAGTATTAATTCCATGTTTATGTAATGAATAGTCAACATATATGTATTACTAGTATGTCATGAAGATTATTCAAGAAGCAGTGTATATGTCTTAGCATGGACTTTTCCTCCAGGGTTCTAAAAACTGGTGATCTCCAACTGGTCTGAATATATCCAAAATATTTTTTATTGATTTAATAATGATTGATAAGATCATAGGATAAGAGGGGTACAATTCCACACAATTCCCACCACCAGAGTTCCATATCCCATCCCCTCCATTGGAAGCTTTTCTATTTTTTATCCCTCTGGGAGTACAGACCTAGAATCAGTATGGGTTGCAGAAGGTGGAAGGTCTGGCTTTTGTAATTGCTTCTCTGTTGGACAGGGATATTGGCAGGTCAATCCATACTCCCAGTCTGTTTTTGTCTTTCCTTAGTGGAGGAGGGCTCTGAAGAGGTAGGGTTCCAGGACATATACCAAACATAATTTAATAGTATCAGTTGTTGTAGTAGTAACAAATAGAGTAAAAATAATAGCAATGACTTTTTATATAATATTTTATAGGTTAGGTATTTGCTAAGCATATGTAAATGGGATTATAAATCTAATAAAAAACATATATCATAAGGCCAGAGAAAGAGCTTACTTGGATAGTGCATTGCATTGCCATGTGTGCAACCAAGGTTTGGGCCTGGACCCCACCACACTGAAGATAAGTTGAGTCTTGTGGTCTCTTCTTTTTCTCTCTGTTTGTCTATATCTAAAAGAATAGGAAAGTTATCAGGGGGAGGGATGGGATACAGAGCTCTGGTGGTGGGAATTGTACCTCTCTTATCCTATGGTCTTGTCAGTGTTTCCATTTTATAAATAAATAAATTAAAAAATAAATAAAAGTTTAGCTTTTCAAATTAAAAAAAACAGTAACAAAACATACATCATGGATAGTATTCAATGTAAAAGGATTGCAATTAAGTAGCACAAATGGCAGAGAAAAGTAGACAGGTAGATAGGCTGAAGTCACTTTTTATTATTATTATTCAACAGAGGGAAAGAGGAAGAGCAGAGGCATCTACAATACTGTTCCACCACTTCTGATGCCTCACCTTCTCAGATGGGATCCAGGTGCTTGAACCCAGGTGCTCATGCATGATAATGAATATGTTCTACTAAGTGAACTACCACCTGGAAAAACTAGGCAGGTAGAGATTACCATTCCTTGTTTTCAGCTAAGATTCTTCCAGATTAGCCCACAACTAATTTGATCTCTAAAAGGTTGGATGACTTCTATAAGGTCACACAGATAAAACTGCCCATTCTCATTATATACTCTAAATAAAAGTTTTCCCCAGTTGATACAATGTATCTCAAAACCCAGAAGAAAAAGATAACTAGAACCCAAATTAATTCACACATATCCACTGCCCAAGATCCTGCTGTTACATAGTGTAATACAGATAAATGACTCCCTGGAGCTTCTCTAACGAGATATCTATGGAATGAATCTAATACCATCCCTTTCATAAAAGAGCTTCGTACCTATAATCTGATCATAAAGTGCTCAAAAGATGCACACCTGAGGCTCAGAGGTGCAGGTTCAAACCCCACCCCACCCCCACCATCACCGTAAGCCAGAAGTATGCTACCAATGACCCAAGGTCATAAAACTTCCATTCAAAGGGCTCAGACACAGAGAACTGAGAAACAAAGTCTAACCACTAATTGTCACCACTAATGACAGGAATTAATGTTAAGTACTGGAGGAAAGTAATTGTCTCATCAGGTATAAACACTGAGAACCAACACCAACTGAAATCATATTCGCTACCTTTTTTTTTTTAGTGAAGTAGGACATAGTCCTAATTTTTTTTTTTCCTCCAGGGTTATTGCTGGGCTAGGTGCCTGCACCATGAATCCACCACTCCTGGAGGCCACTTTTTCCCCCTTTTGTTGCCCTTGTTGTAGCCTCATTGTGGTTATTATTATTGCCATTGTTGATGTTGTTCGTTGTTGGATAGGACAGAGAGAAATGGAGAGAGGAGGGGTTAGACAGAGAGGAGGAGAGAAAGATAGACACCTGCAGACCTGCTTCACCGCCTGTGAAGCGACTCCCCTGCAGGTGGTGAGCCGGGGGGCTCGAACCGGGATCCTTACGCTGGTCCTTGCACTTATACGTTTAACCCACTGCGCCACCGCCCGACCTCCCCATTCGCTACCTCTTAAGGGAATCTAATTACAGTATGAGGATGATAAACCATTTCCTCTAAGCTGAACTGAACTTTGAAATGTGATATAAGATAACCCCTCAGTCCATTAGAGGTACACTGACTAAATGCTCATTTTGTTTTGGAAAGTCCTGCCTCAAAGCAGACATAAACTGACCTCAGTTCCTTTAGATACTTCTTCATGCTGTTTGCAACACTTGACAGATGATTTTCTGTATCTCAGAAGCTATTTCAAAATATTAGAATTGAAAAAGTTTCTCTGGGTTTAGCCTCCCACACCATACATCTTGATATTTATCACATAGTAAAGACAAAAGGTGCCTAAGGAAAGTAATAAAAGAAGTTCCAAAATATAAATAAACAAAATATAGTGGTTTTGCAAGGTTCTACACTTCTGGAAAGGATTTAGGTAACCATTTCTGAACCATATTTCATGTGTGATTTTGTTTATAGGCTTAGTCTTTTTCCCTAACACGTAAAGTGAGAGGCATGTGTCAAATTAGTTCAGAATTATAGAAAAAAATGAGTTCACTTGGAATTCATAAACATCAACTAAGTCTGGCATGAATGTATGAAATAACTAATTATTAGTCAATAAACACACCATCAACTGAAGCAGGATGAGAAGTAAAACGGTGAAGTGTTACATGCAATTGCTAAATTTTACTAATCTTCCTTACCCTGAAAAAAAAATTAATTCTATGGCAGTGTGCTTTATTTTAAGAAGGTCTGGTTTCTGACAACATTATCCAGAAATAATTATTCAACAGTGAATGCCAAGAAACTTAAGAATTAAAGTGATAAGAAATATTTCAAGCTACCTCTCCAAGAAATACAATCTGTTTCTCAATTGATAGAAATTAATCATAAGCAACTGCCTGTATCACAGCTCTCCAGAAAACTTCATCATGCTTTAATTCATCAAAAGCTACCAGACCAAATTGCCACTTAATTCTCGAATCAATGAAATAGTTCATCTCTAGCTATTTCTAAGTTTATAAACACCTTATCAAGTACTTTATGTGCTTGCCACACCAATTTTAAACCCCATTTAATGTATCAGAAACTCTAATTTTTTATGTATACTTACTTCACATGGAATTTATGAAGCTTAACAAAAACCTTATTTTTAAGAAATATAAAAGGTTCTTCAGCATATTCATTACATAAAAGTAGAAAAATGTCAACATTTATAAAGAATAAAGTTTCACCAAATTAAGAAAATCATTTTCAAAAAGGTCAAGTTTTGAACAAACAGCAAAGGGAAAAAGATTTTTTTTTAGCTTGGGTCTAGGGTCCCTGCTCTTTACTCACTGAATAATTTCAGTTTGAATTTCAAATCTCACATCTACTAAGTAGGATAAAGTACAATTTTATTTCAAGTATTTTTTGTGAAGCAAATGGTATAATTTATGAGATTCATAACAATATGTAATGCTATTCTTCAGGGAACTTTAAAGTGAGAGGAAAGAAACAGTAAATACATTTGGTGGCCACCTCTGCTCATTGACTCAAAGCATAAAGCCAAAATTAAGTCTTGCCTTAAGTTATGCCCAGAGAAAAAGAGTTACACTCAGGCACTGAAATACTTATTCCTTGGGTAGTTATTAAATGGCATTGAGCCTTAGAACCTCTTGCTTCCTGAATGGAATAACTGATACTTATACGACCATAAAGCAATACACATAATAATATTGTCTTGCTCAGATTTCTCATCTGTATAGTGAGATGATATATTTCAAGACAATAGCCTAGTGTCTAGATCATTCGTGTATTCAACAAATAACCTGCCCCAAGTGGTAGAGATAAGAAGCAGAAATTTCACAGAAAAATCCTGGGCCTTATTGAGTTTACAGTTTAGTATGCAAAGGAAGACACTAAACAGAATAAATAGGTAAAATATTTAGTTTTGCAGGAAACAGCAGTGCCAGTCACATGCAACCTGAGCAACTGCACCAGTCCTCAAGTTCTAAAGGCCTCAAACTTAGAAGATTCCATGCTTGGCTTAATGCTCTGCTGCTGCTGTCTTTAATGCTAAATAATTTTTGAACAAGAGGCCCTACAATTGCATTTCCTGAGTAGTAGCAGGTGCTATGGAGAAGACGATAGAAGATGTGTGGTAGGAAGCAGGAGTGGTCACCAGGGCTTCAAGAAGACATGTGTGCATTTTAAGCACTTCACCCAAGTGTCCTTCTGAGAATGGATAGCAGCAGTGGAAAACTTCCTAAAAGAGAACTGTTTCCTTTGCACAAAACTGACTTTAGGCAGCTTGCTTAGAGATGGCCATCACACAGATTACAATGTGGCTCAGAAATCTTTAATTGTTAAGATTTATTCATTTTTATGAAGGAAAGGAAGAGACCACTCATCTCTGACCTATGATGGTGTTGGGGATCAAAACTAGGACACCGGACATGCAAGCCCATGGGAAACTTCAGGTGTGGTAGTCCAGCAAATCCTCTACGTGTAAACCACAAAGGATTTGTTATAGGGAATAAGAGAAGACCAGAATGACTCAACATTTTTGAAAGGAAAGTTACCATTAACCAAGATAAGAAGTCTGGCAAAATTTGTAGGCAATCAGGAAATCAGTTTTAGTTACATTATATTAGAAGTGTCTGGATATCACTCCAGAAACCAGAGTAAACTTATCAGTCTAGAATTTAGGGGAAAATCTGGGCTATGTACTAAAAATGGGAGTATTGGTAAGTCTTTAGATGCAAAGTAAAAGACACACCTTTGCTTTAAAGTGGGATAGATGGGTAAGGTGTAATGTTTGACCATAAATATCAACTGGCTACCCAAGCTTCTCTAAATTTATTATTTAAATAAGTCTATACTGTCTTTTTTATCATTTACTGCTTAGCACTTGTAATGATTATTTTTGGGTCAACTTGTTTGGGTCTTTGAGTATGTATGTCTATGTTGGGTTGGGGGTGTAGCATTAACATATGAATCAGCAAATTGAGTAAAACAAATCGCCTGATGTGGGTGACCCTATCTCAATCTGTTGAACTCTTGAACAAAATGAAAAGACTGCCTCCTAAGAGAATTATCCCTTCCAGAATTCTTGAGCTAAGGCAGGATATTTATTGGTCATTTCCTGTAATCAGACTGAGAAGAGATAGGTTGTTTTTACATCTCCAGACCTCCAACTTTGATGAAACTTATACCATTAACTCTCCTAGTTGTTAAGCCTTTGAATGTTCACTGGAACTCTAATGTTAGCTCCCTGGGTCTCATTTTTTAAGCTGTTCTTCATAAATGGTAGGCATGTTCACATTACTGCAAAGTGGATCTTCAAAACTTTCTCATCTTGAAACTGTCTTCATTACATAACAAATTTCTTCTTTAGTGAAGAAACAAGGTGTCACTATCTGCACATAGCATGACAGTATACAAAGAAAATTCAGCCCCCCTTGTCCTTGTATGTGATAACCACCATTTGACTAATTGATCTTGTGAGCTGGGCTAATTTAGCTACCTCATATAAGTTCAATCATATATTTGACTTTTTGTGACTGGCTTGTTACACTTAATATACTGTTCTCAAGATTCATTCACTTTGTAGATTATTATTAGACTTGTTTTAAGACTAAATAATATGGGGGCTGGGGGTGGCACACTTGGTTGAGTGCACATGGGCTCAGGTTCAAGCCCCTAGTCCCCACCTGCAAGGGGAAAGCTTTGCAAGTGGTGAAGCAATGCTGCAGGTGTCATCTATCTATCTATCTATCTATCTATCATCTATCCTATCTATCTTCCCATACTCTCTTGATTTCTGGCTGTCTCTACCCAATACATAAAGATAATAAAAAAAGAAATTTAAAAAGACTAAATACTATTATTTTATGCATACAAACCTATCTATTTTAAATTTTTGAGGACTCTGTATACTGAATACTATAGCAGCTACACTATTTTAATAATCCCTAGTTACCATATTCCCTTATTAATTACATAAGGCTTCCAAGTTTCTATAACTTATCAATAATTATTATTTTAATAGTCAATTGATAATATTCCTAGTGAGTGTAAGGTAGTTTTAATTTGCATTCTGTAATACTCTATAATGTTGAATAGCTTGTCACATGATTTTCTTTTTTGTTGTGGAAAATTCACCAGGTCCTCAAATAAAGTCATATTGTGTAATGTTGTTCCATTAAGTGTGGATAAGAAAATAGCAGGGCCACACTGTGGAGTTTGTACTTTCTCTATATGTCTTCTGGGTTTTTTCCAGGCACTCCAGTTTCTGCCCATATCCCAGAAATGTATACAGTAAGTTAGCTGATAAAGTGTGTGTGTGTGTGTGTGTGTGTGTGTGTGTGTGTGTGTGTGTCTGCAACTTGCAATGGAAGGACAGCTTGTCCAGGACTGGTTCCTACTTTCCTCCTAGTGTAGTTTTCGCCGGGCTGGCTTCACGAGAGGAGACAGACGACCAGGGATCATGGTTGAGCTGTACGCAGTATCTCTTTATTCATGCAGGACGCAGCGCAATCCATACCAAGCTAGACTAAACTAAAACTACAAACAATCTTGTCCTTATAAATATACTAGCCCAGTAGGGTGGGAACAGGATGCAAAGCAGAGAGGGTGGAGAGAAAAGTGACTGGTGAAAATCAGGGTATGACAAGGAGAGGGGGCGGAGCAGGCAAGAATTCTACCACTGAACCACCAATGCCCTGGAGGAAGGGTGGTGCTTGTTAACAGAGGTTATGTAAATAGAATGCAGTGTTAAGCAGGGGGGATTTAAAACAAATGAAACAGAAGGGGTTTTTAGAAGCATACCAACATCCTAGAAATGCCAGAACAGGCTCAAGCTGCCCTCCACACTGAGCTAGAAGATATGGGTTGTGACATTTTTAGATATTTATTTAGAAGGTTGGTACCATTTATGACTAGATGTATGCTCCAGGAACTTATTTCTTGCTCATTTAAATCAATTAGTTGATGATAACGTTGGCTTTGGCAGTGTGGAGGGCTGGGTAGGTGATGCAATGGTTGGATCCTTGGACTCACAAGCATGGGTTTACCAAGTTCAATTCCATGCACTACATATTCCAGGTGATTCTCTGTCTTTTACTCTTTTTCATTAATACATGGAAAATTCTTTTTGAAAATGGGTTTTATCACATGGACATTTCCCTTAATGTCACAGTATCTAAGAGCCTATCTATAATATTAAGTAAGGACCTGGTGTGATAACTTCATTATTTCTGAATATTTATCTATTACTAGGAAGAGCATCATGAAGTACCATATTTGAGATCCACGAGTTTAAGCTTTCTGTTCAAGGTCATATAACAATGTTAATCAGAGTCAGGCTCAGTCCACTTTTTTCCATACTTTACACACATAACTAGTTTATTCTTCTTCTAGCATTTGCCCTTCTTCCGTAGCCAGTCAACAGTGTCAGGTTGAGCCTGATGTAAAGTTTCGAGACCTCCTTTGAATCTGGAGAGGTGGCAGTCATTGACTATGTGGGTCATAGTCTGTCTGTAGCCACAGGGACAGTTCGGGTCATCTCTGGCTCCCCAGCAATGGAGCATAGCAGCGCACCGGCCATGGCCTGTTTCATAGCGATTGAGGAGGGCCCAATCATAACGTGCTAGGTCAAAGCCGGGTTGATGCTTGCAGGGGTCTGTGATGAGGGGTTTGTTCTTTACCTCAGCTGACTGCCAACTCTGTTTCCAAGAGTCTGGAACACAGAAGATCAGTGTAGGCATAGGAGACCAGATTGGATGGCGAGACGTCAAGCGTTGAACAGGGTGGGCGAAGATATCTGCGTATATTGGCAGGTCCAGTCGAGCGTAGACGTGGGAAACGAATTTGGATGATGCTGCATCTCAACGAATATCTGGCGGGGCGATGTTGCTAAGAACTGGCAGCCATGGAACCGGGGTGGAACGGATGGTTCCAGAAATTATCCTCATGCAGGAATATAATTTGGAATCGACCAAGTGGACATGGGGGCTACGGAACCATACTGGGGCACAGTATTCTGCAGTGGAATAGCATAATGCCAGAGATGATGATCGTAGTGTGGAAGCGCTCGCGCCCCATGAGGAGCTGGCCAGTCTTGCAATGATGTTATTCTTCACACCCACTTTTGCTGCAGTTTTTATGAGATGTTTGTGAAATGACAGGGTGCGATCGAGAGTAACGCCAAGATAGACTGGCTGGGCTTTGTGCCGGATTCTCGTACCGCCAAGCTGCACATTAAGCTCACACGAGGCCGAGGCATGATGTAGATGGAAAACAGATGACACCGTTTTTGCAGTGCTAGGGATTAGTCGCCATTTTTTACAGTAATCAGATATCAGAGACATGTCTTTCGTGATTGTTTCCTCGAGGATGTCAAACTTGGATGCCTGAGTTGCACAGCAGATGTCATCAGCGTAGATGAACTTCCTTGAAGAAGTTTCTGGAAGGTCATTGATGTAAATATTAAATAGCGTAGGAGCCAGAACAGAGCCCTGGGGGAGGCCACTTGAGACAAGTCTCCATCTGCTAGACTTGTCACCCAGATGCACCCGGAATCTTCTGTTTTGGAGAAGAAATGATATAGTGTTGGCCACCCATGGAGGCAGGCATCTTGAGATCTTGACTAGGAGACCACGGTGCCAGACCGTGTCATAGGCTGCTGTGAGATCAACAAAGACAGCACCCGTCTTTAAATTCTTCTGGAATCCATTTTCAATGTAAGTTGAGAGGGCCAGGACTTGTTCGCAGGTAGATCTTCCTGGGCGGAAACCAGCTTGGGCGGGTGATAGGAATTTCTCTGTAAGAGGAGAAATATGTGACAGAAGCAGCCTCTCAAGGAGTTGAAATTGAGAGAGGAGAGAAATTGGTCTATAGCTGGCGGCCAGTGTTGGGTCTTTCTTTGGTTTCAAAACTGCTATTATCTTCGCACGACGCCAAATTTTGGGCATAGATTCGAATTCCAAGATGTGGGACAGGAATGTAGTGAGCCACTTCTTTGCCACGGGGCCCAAGTTAAGAATGAGTTCTGGGGTGATGTTATCATAGCCAGCAGCCGTTCCCGGTTTAACCCTCTTCAAAGTGTCTTCCAGTTCAGACAGTGTAAAGGGAGAGAGTTTTGGAGATGGACAAGATAAACGGAAGTGGGATGACCACTCATGGGAAATTTCTCTTTTCCAAACTGGGTCAATCTTAGCATGTCCAACTTTAGTTAGGTGACTGGCCACTGAGTTTGGAGATACGGGAGGATGGGAGATGGGAGAGGGTTGGCTACCGGCACCCAGACTATGAAGAAGCTTCCAGGCCTTCCTACTTGAGTGGGTGAAATTCAGACTTTCCGTGAGTTGTTGCCAGCGGGTTTGGCGTGCTGCATCCAGGGAGGCAATGAGATGGTCGGCCACATCTGGGTCGCCCGACTCATCATACTGCTTTAGTAGTTGCTCGCATTCAGCATCAAGACAAGGCGTATAGTTAGCACGTCTCCCACGAGGAATAGCTTGGGAAGCTGCTTTCATGTCACCAATGACTCAATTTTGTCATCCATAACTGCCTCTAAATAATATATTTTTTCTTTTCTTATTGATTTAATAATGATCACAAGACCACAGGATAAGATAAGTATAGTTCCACACAAATCCCACCACCAGAGTTTCACATCCCATTCCTTCCATTGGAAGCTTTCCTATTCTTTATCAATTCTAATTCTAACAGGCCACAATCCTAGGATCTTGGTTATATAAAAAATATCTTTACTTCAAATTCTAGAATTATAAAATTAAGATGCACCTCTGACAAAATAACTACATTGGGTTTCTATTATGAAAATTGACTAATTTTTAAGAGAAGAAAAGTGAGAGGGAAAGAGAAAGACCATAACACCACTTCACCATTTTGTGCAGTACTAGGGATCAATCCCTGAATTGTGCATTTGCAAAGCAATGCTCTATAGCTAAGTCTCTCTAGTGCCCCAAACTGGTATTTAATATTCAAGGTTTCTGTATGAGGTTTCTTCAAGATAAAACTTGTTTATCTTGCTGAACAATTTGTTTCTTATCTTCAAGATAAAAATTGTTCATCTTGCTGAACAATTTGTTTGGCTTTGTATGTTAACTCTCTTTTCAGCCACCAGGTTCCAGATGCCATCAGGATGCTGGCCAGGCTTCCCTGGACTGAAGACCCCACCAATGTGTCCTGGAGCTCCGCTTCCCCAGAGACCCACCCTACTAGGGAAAGAGAGAGGCAGACTGGGAGTATGGACCGACCAGTCAACGTCCATGTTCAGCGGGGAAGCAATTACAGAAGTCAGATCTTCTACCTTCTGCAACCCACAATGACCCTGGGTCCATGCTCCCAGAGGGATAGAGAATGGGAAAGCTATCAGGGGAGGGGATGGGATATGGAGATTGGGTGGTGGGAATTGTGTGGAGTTGTACCCCTCCTACCCTATGGTTTTGTTAATTTATCCTTTCTTAAATAAAAAATAAATTTAAAAAAATTTAAAAAACCATTCACATCATAAGAAGAAAAAAATGTGTTAAATATAGCTTAACTAATGCACACTTGTAAAATACGTGATGCACTTTAAGCAATGTAACCAAAGACAGCCAAATTTAAAATAGCAATTTGGTTCCTGTTAGTTTTACTGATGGCTGAGTGGTAAAGAGAACTTCTAAAAGAAAGTATTTCTCATCTCTTCTCCCATATTTTTTTTCTGCTTTTTGTTTGTTTGTTTGTTTCACATGTCCAGTCCCAAGTCTCTGAAAATGCTATCATCTATCTATTGAGGTGATGATTGACAAAAAGGCAGACAAATGGAATCAAGATAGCTGTCTCTGATATCCATTTTCCACCACAGTCTCTTTTAGGATGAAAATATTCACCAGTCAATTCTTCAGTATTTTCATTAGATAATTATTTTTCTCTTCCTATTTCAGGTAAAGATGAAAGTAAGAGAATTGCAGGAGTAGGGGGAAAGAGGTGGACAATAAAAAGTAAATTATTATTATTAAATTATTTTTATTATTATTAAACATGAAGGTTTATATTGGTTTTTTCCCCCATCTTCAGTTTGCTTTTCAGAATTTATATATATATTCCTTATTTTATTTTACTTTTTATTTGTTGATTTTTTTTTTAACTAGGGCACTGTTCAGCTCTGATTAATGGTGGGGGGGGGGAGGAATTGAACCATGAGCCTCAAGCATAACAGTCTTTTTTTGCATAGCCATTATGCTATCTGCCCTACCCCAATTATTTTAACTTAATTCAAATTAGTTTGTCTTTCTACAGATTCTAGAAGTTTAATACTTATTTCCTGGAATCAACTCAAAAACATCTGAGAACTGACTAAATCTGGCTCATTAGAAATAAAAACTGTCAGACACATCGTGCTCACTATTCACTGAAAAGAAAAAAAAATAACTGACTTTAAAAAATTCTATACATATACAAACCTCATGTATCTATATCATAGCTTTCCAATTTGTTTATCTTTAGAATTATTTTATTGCCTTAAAATTCATGTCTAAAGCTACGAAAGTTAACAGATGAGAATTTTAAGGAAATTATTCCAACATTTCAGAATCAGATGTGCTCTCTGACTAAATACATAATTTTTACATATGAATATATCTGTAATTCTGTGGTAATATAAAGAGGAAAAAGTTTGTTTTTGTACTCAGGTCAACTTATTTCTTATCATCTCCTCTTTTTCACAGATTGCAAAAAAAAAAAATAAATAGAAAGATAGTATCTGTTAAAATAGCCCAGAGAACCAAAACCAATTTTCAAGTATCTTTTTATTCTGAATAGCACTGCTTTTATTTTTCACAAGTAACTTTAAGTGAATATAGATGTAAAAAAATGTTTACCTTACAGTAATCTTCTGGAACTGTTTGATATATGGACCTATACACAATTTCCACGTAATTAATTGGCTATGCTTTAAGTTCTTGTTAGGTGATTACTCAGCAGGCTTGGGCATTCATATGATAAGTTACTTAATGATATTTACATGACCTCTGTTTTCAAGAACTTCATGCATTTCATGTGAAGAAATGCAATATGAATGAAAATAAGGGAGATTATATGCATGAAAGGCACAGACATTATTTTGTAATACTAAATGGAAGGATAAAAACATAACTGCATAGGAGGTAATATTTTAAATGGGCCTTGAAGGATATCAAGAATTATAACAAGTAGAAACAGTAGGGGGCCAGATGGTGGTGCCAGGTTAAGCCTACATAGTTAAAGCACAAGGATAGGTGCATGAATCCAGGCTCCCCACCTGCAGAGGGGCCGCCTCGAAAGGAGTGAAGCAGGTCTGCAGGTGTCTTATCTTTCTCTCCCACCCTTTGTCTTCCCCTATCTCTCAATTACTCTGTCTTATCCAACAATGGGAAAAAAGATGGCCGTCAGGAGTTGTGATTGCATGGCGCAGGCGCCAAGCCCCAGCTATAACCCTGGAGGCAAAAAAAAAAAAAAAAAAAAAAAAACCAGGGAGTTGGGAGGTAGGGCAGCAGGTTAAGCCTAAATGGTGCAAAGCGCAAGGATCTGCATAAGGATCCTGTTCCAACCCAGGCTCCCACCTGCAGGGGAAGCAGTGAAGCAGGTCTGCAGGTGTCTATCTTTCTCTCCTCCTCTTTGTCTTCCCCTCCTCTCTCCATTTCTCTCTGTCCTATCCAGCAACGACATCAATAACAACAACAATGATAACTACAACAATAAAACAAGGGCAATGAAAGGGAATAAACATTTAAAAATAAGTAGGAGAACGTTATATTGTAAACTCAGAATGTAAAAAGTTAAAGAAGAGTTTCATATATTGGAAGAAATGAGTATATTGAGAAGTAACTGGAGAAAGCAATTTGCTTACAGCATATAGCACCAACATATTGCCTTACTGCAAGCTAAGGTCAATGGTTAGCCTGATTTTCCCTAAATTTAGTAATCAGCAAGACACAATAATTTTATATTGAAAAAAATAATAAACTAAAAAGTGTCTTTTCATCTCATCTCCTCCTCATGCTTCTTGTCATTACCTCCACGAAGCAGTAAGGTTGTTCTAGAATCCACAAAAAGATCTGTGGCCATACCACCTGAACACGCCTGATATCTCATCTAGGATCCCCAAAAAGCAATACAAATCTAGCCTATCTATTGTCCTAAGAATCTAACACCTCTACCCAGAAACACTATATAAAGGCATTGTTTGCACCCTCAAAAAGAAAAATAAATAAACAAATTGGCACATCCTTAAAAAAATAAAAGAAATCCAACCTGTGGCTTGGTATTACCACCTTCCACCTAGTCTGTATTTGGGGGGCAGTTATTTCAGCTGGATGATAGGTCTTTGTAACAAGTAGTTAAGTGTAAAAAATACTAATCCATTGCAAAATAAGCCCAAATAAGCACCAGCTTTCAAGTCAGGAAAATAGCTGAGTAATAAGAACTCAAAAAAGGTATAATTACAATGAAGTTAGATTGCAGGTTAAGAACAAATGAAATGTAGCAGTTTTTCTTTAAGATTAAGAACTACTGGGAGTCGGGCTGTAGCACAGCGGGTTAAGCGCAGGTGGCGCAAAGCACAAGGACCGGCATAAGGATCCCGGTTCGAACCCCGGCTCCCCACCTGCAGGGGAGTCGCTTCACAGGCGGTGAAGCAGGTCTGCAGGTGTCTATCTTTCTCTCCTCCTCTCTGTCTTCCCCTCCTCTCTCCATTTCTCTCTGTCCTATCCAACAACGACAACAACAATAATAACTACAACAATAAAACAACAAGGGCAGCAAAAGGGAATAAATAAAATAAATATTTTAAAAAAAAGATTAATAACTACTGTTATCACTCCCTAAGAAATTCACATTTCTAACAGCTCCCATTGTCATTTAACTACATTTTGGTATGATTTTTACTCTATATTTTTAAAAAAATGAATGTGATTTAACTAAGCCATAGCTTCAGCTAGAAATTCATTACTAACACATAGGATAAAGCAAAGAATACTTTATTTATTTATTTATTTATTTATTTATTTATTTATTTATTTTTACTAGAGCACTGCTCAGCTGTATCTTATGATGGTGCAGGCAGAGGGGTTGAACCTGGGACTTTGAAGCCTTGGGCATGACAGTATCTTTTCATAACCACTATGCTATCTCCCCCCCAAAACCTGTTGAGTACTTTCTAATAATTGTCTCACTATTTTACCCAACTTGATGTAGCTCATTCAGCAAAACACCAAGATATGTCTAGATAAATTTAATACCCCCAGAAAGTCATGTGTCACAAGGACAGAGAGGACAGAGCAAATTGTGACAAATTAAGGCACACAGATAAAACAATTTACTGATGACAAGTCACTACATGGACATTTTATCTTTTTTAAATAAATAAATATTTATTTATTTATGAGAGAAATAGGAGAGAATCAGAGCATCACTTTGGCAAATGCAATGCTGGGAATCAGACTCAAGAAATCATACTGGGGGCCAGGTGGTGGCACTTCTAGTTAAGCACATACCTTGCAGTGTGCAAGAACCCAGGTTCAAGCCCCTGGTCCCTGTTTGTAGAAGGGAAGCTTCACAAGTGGTGAAGCAGTGCTGCAGGTGTCTCTCTGCCTCTCTCCCCCTCTACCTCCTCTGTGGCTCTCAATTTCTGTCTGTCTCTATCCAATAAGTAAATAAAAATATTTTTTTAAAAAGACCTCATGCTTGAGAGTCCAATGCCTTTATCTACTACTGCATCTCCTCCCAAACCACTAGGACCCCATTTGTATATATCCCTTAGAGGAAAGTATATTTAGATCCTTTGGCTATTGAAATTACATTATTGTCTTTTTATTATGTTGATAGGGTTCTCTTTTCTTTCTCCCCTTTTTCTTCCTTTCTTTCTTTCTTTCTTTCTTTCCTTATTTATTTATTTTTTACAAAAAGGACAAGAGAGAACAGTACCAAAGCCTTCTTCAGTGGCAGTGATGTGGAGCCCAGGCTTAAAGCGGGGTCACAAGAACCTGGGATAGTTTCAAAGAGTAGAGAGAGATAGGAAAGAGAGGGAGAAACACCAGGGCATCACTCTACCATCCATGGACGGTCCTTTCGTGCTGGCTATAATGTTCCTATGTGGTGAAAGTCCAGGACCCCACCCCCAACTAGTCTGTCAGCTATCACCAGAACCTTTTATGCGTAAAGGAAAAGCACCTTTGGTTTTATTGTTAAAGAGAAGCTGCGGTGTACAGAGCTGACAAGAACATGAATTTGGTGAGCGATGTATTATAGAAGGAGCAGATAATTAGCACTCTTTACAGAGGTCTGTCTAAATGGTAGTTTATACTATTTGGGAGTACAGCTAATTATGATGTTAAATAAATGCTTCAAAAGAGACATTCATGTAAATAAATGATACTAAGCAACTTTTCAACATTTAAAATCAGAACAACACCCTTCCCACCACCGGCCACCTGCAAAGAAAAAAACAAATCTATCACATTGCCACAGATGTTTTAGTTTCATAGAATGCCTTATTTCAAGGTCCACTGACATCCACAAAATCATTAATATAAAGGAAAAAACTTACTAACTTGAAGACTTCATTTTTTATGACTCTTAGAATCTTACCAGGAAGTACAAAAATATAGATCTTCTTGGATACACACAAACCAAGTATAGAAATACATTGAGGATCTTTATATAATAGACTACAGTATCTAATAATATCTGGATAATAAGTAATACCTGGATTATAAGAATAACAGCTAATACTCACTGCTGATTTTATTTAAAAAGAAGAAAGAATTAATATAGATATTTTGGGCATATAATGGTAACTATACATTTGGGTATCTCTTACTGGAATAAATTTCATTACAACAGATTTAGACGCCACTAATTATATTCATAGAACTTTTCCTCCACGTCAAAATCCTACTATTCCCTACACCAGTGCATCTTCCTTTCCCCTCTTAAGTACTCACTATGCTAATTTCTATAATCAAAACATAATTTGTGTTTATCAAACTTTTTATATGTTTGAGGTGTGTGTGTGTGTGTGTGTGTGTGTGTGTGTGTGTGTGTGTGTGTGTGTTTGCGCGCACGCACGCGCACACCTATGTTTTTCCCACCACAGTTACTGCTGGGGCTCAGTGTGAGATCTATGAGTCCACTGCTCCAAGTGGCCATTTTTTTCCTTTCTATTTTACTGGATAAGACAGAGAGGAATTGGGAGAGGAGGAGGAGATAGAAAGAGAGATGGAGACAGAAATAGAAAGATAGACATGTACAAACCTGCTTCACAGCTCATGAAGTGTCCCCTGCAGGTGGGGACTGAAGACTCGAACCCAGGTCAAAGGATTCACTTTTATTGCACTGTCTTAGCACACTCTCTTATAATGAATTCCTTATTAACATATCTCTTACTTGCAGGGGGAAAGCTTTGCGAGTGGTAAAGCAGGGCTGCAGGTGTTTCTCTGTCTCTCTCCCTCTTTGTCTCCCCCTTCCTTCTCAATTTCTGCCTGTCTCTATCCAAAAAAAAAATTAAGATAATAAAAAAACCTCTCGTTATGTGACTTATACATGTTAATTTTCATGTATTTATACTTTTTTTTTAACCTCCAGGGTTATTGCTGGGGCTCAGTGCCTGCACCACGAATCCACTGCTCCTGGAGGCCATCTTTTCCCTTTTTTTTGCCCTTGTTGTCATCATTATCGTTGTTATCGTTGCTGTTGTTGTTGGATAGGACAGAGAGAAATCAAGAGAGGAGGGGAGATTGAGAGGGGGGAGAGAAAGATAGACACCTGCAGACCCGCTTCACCGCCTGTGAAGCGACCCTCCTGCAGGTGGGGAGCCGGGGGTTTGAATCGAGATCCTCCTGCTGGTCCTTGCGCTTTGCACCATGTGAGCTTAACCTGCTGCGCTACCGCCCGACCCCCTCATGTATTTATACTTATAAAATAAAGGTATGTATGTAATTCTTGTCTGTTGTAGATGGATAAGTATTCCACTGACAAAATGAAGTAAAATGACTCTTCCATGGTCATGTATTCCCTTCTTCATCTTTCTCAAATCCAAAAAGAGTAAGGAGTATGATATAATACTGGTTTGATGATTCTTTCCCATAAGACCCCAATCTTGGAAAGGATTAAGAAGTACAATCACTACATTTTCAGGGTGTATAATTATACATAAAAGCACAGGGGGTTTTCGTTTTCTGAAGAATCTGAAGTTTTTTTTTTTTTTCACAGAAAACCAGGTGGTGGTGATGGGGTGTGTGTGTGTGTGTATGTATGTGTGTGTATGGTACTTAAATTTTTTTTGTTTGTTGTTGTTGTTAAAAACAGGTGTGACAATCATTTTCTCCTGCTACTGTATTAACACATTTAATTGCTACATTCGCAGGCAGCCATCTCAATTCTTTTACCAGCAGATGGTGAAAGTGATTTTAAAAGAGGAGCAAGGATTTTTCAAAAAGCATTTCAGAACAGTATGAGATCTGCTCTTTTCTCAATGGGTGTGTCAACCTCTGATGAACACTAATGGAAGTCACATAACAGCATCTACAGTGCATTTGCCTTTAATTACTTGACAGTTATCCAGATTTTACGAAACGTTTTACTTGCACATTATCCAACAAAGCATTATGTACTTGCAGTAACTTTCTTCAAATCTCTCTATAACCATTAGCTAATTAAACTTCACAATACTTCAACAAAATATGTAGGTAGAACTTCTAGATATGTCACTAACAGAGAAGGATGTTAATTTAAGTTCCAGACTCAAAAGGAGTTAAGTCACATGCTACCTTTGATCCTCATATGATTTAGAAAGGAAGTGAAGGTAGAACCATAGAAAAAATGGGGAGATAGATAGATAGATAGATAGATAATAATAGTAGGGGGCAGGGTGGTGGCGCACCTGGTTGAGTGCACATGTTACAATGCACAAGGACCCAGGTTCAAGCCCCTGGTCCCTACCTGCAGGGGGAAAGCTTCACAAGTGGTGAAGCAGTGCTGCAGATGTCTCTCTGTCTCTCTTCCTCTCTATCCCCCCTTCCCTCTTGATTTCTGGCTGTCTCTATCCAATAAATAAATAAAAATAATAAAAAAAATTTTGAAATAATATCCAACCCATATCTGTGACCTTGGGAGAACTACTGCAATTTCCAGTGGAGGGAATGGGGACACAGAACTCTGGTAGGGAGAAATGTGTGGAATTATAGCCCTGTTATCTTATAATTTTGTTAATATTAAATCACTAATAAAAATTAAAAACAAATAAAATGATTACTTTTAGAGTAAGATCATTAATGTTGCAGTTAGTTGTTTCTCCATTACCCATCATTCTCTTTTGGCTAGGATAATCCCACTTCTGTTCACTGATAAAGAAAAAATGACACTTGTGGATCTAATAAGCAATGCTTTGTCAAAGACTGTCACAATAAGGATACTGCCACAGACAGCATTCAGATAACTTCAAAATACAGCAAAGATATCTGGCAATTTATAGTCAGAGAGTAGTCTATGGCCATACCACCCTGAACACAGCTAATCTTGTCTGATCTCGGAAGCAGAGAGTAAACAATAAGTGTAAAGAGAGAAGCTAGATAGTTGTGCAGTGGTAGACCAAACATATTACAATGTGCAAGAAGCCCCTGGTCTCCCCCCACCTCTGCTTGGGGAAAGCAGGAAAGCTTCACAAGTGGCAAAGCAGGGCCACAGCTCTCTCTCTATCTTCCTCTCTCTCCCTCAATATCTCTATCTCTCTCTCTCTCTGTCTCTCTCTTTCTCCGTCCCTCCCTCCCTTCCATTTCAGTTTCTCTCTGTCTCTATCCAATAAAAAATTTAAATATATATATGGATTAAGACATACTGGTCAAACAAACCTAATAGAATCATTGCTATAGGTAAGCCAAAGACTCACATAGCAAAGATAAGGAATGAGGAACTTAATTGTCAAGGATCTCTGTAATCTCACTCAGCAGGATTCTTTGCTAAGGTGGACTGGACAGCTCAAAGACACCTGGGAAAATGGCAAACATTAGAAAGAACAGAAACAAGTGTTGGTGATTGTGGGGGGAAAGGAACCCTTCTACAATGCAAGTGGGAATGTAAATTGGTCTAAACCCAGTAGAAACAGTCTGGAGATTTGTCAAAATACTAGATAGGGTCCTATCCTATAACCCTGCAATTTTTTTATGGGGATTTACCCAAAGGGAACAAAAACACCTATCCACAGCATGCTGTATTATAAAAGACCTCACCATAATTTATGTCCTTTTATGCTATTTATATATAGCACCACCAGTTGCTTCTGTTCTCCCTGGTCTTAGATTTTAGGAGATATAATATTTCAAATAACAAGTCATTATTATAAACATATTATCAACTTGAACCCACTGTTAAAATTCAATCTGATGGGGGTCAGGCGGTAGTGCAGCGGGTGAAGCAGGTCTGCAGGTGTCTGTCTCTCTCTTCCCCTTCTGTCTTTCCCTCCTCTCTCCATTTCTTTCTGTCCTATCTAACAATGACAACAACAGTAATAACTACAACAACAAGGGCAACAAAAAGGAAAATAAATTTTTAAAAATTCAATCTGATTACAAATTTGAAGTCTTAAGTGCTTAGATTGAAGGAACATATACTCAGCCTATGGTCTATACATCAAAAAGTTTGAGACATTCAATACATTTTTACCTTCTCATATTAATTAAATAGTTTTAGTAGCTTTTTAAATTTATTTATTTAATTAATTTATTTTCCTTTTGTTGCCCTTGTTGTCTTTTTATTGTTGCTGCTGTTGTTATTGATGTCATCATTGTTGGAGAGGCCAGAGAGAAATGGAGAGAGGAGGGAAAGACAGAGAGATGGAGAGAAAGACAGACACCTGCAGACCTGCTTCACTGCCTGTGAAGTGACTCCCCTGCAGGTGGGGAGCTGGGGGCTTGAACCGGGATCCTTAAGCCAGTCCTTGTGCTTTGCGCCACATGCGCTTAACCTGCTGCGCTACTACCCAACTCCCAGTTTTAATAGTTTTAACCCAAAATTCTTTATGGGTTACAGAAGCTGGCTTCTGTAATTGCTTCTCCCTTGAAAATGGGCATTGATAGATCAATCCATACCCCCAGCCTGTCTACCTTTCCCTAGTGGTATAGGGCTCTGTTGACTCTTTTCCATCTAAATTTCATGGTCATCTTTTATCATACAGATCCAATTGCAAGGAAGACTAAAACAAAAACAAACCAATGGGATTACATCAAATTGAAAAGCTTATGCACAACAAAAGAAACCACCAAAACAAAGTGATCCTTCACAGATTGGAATAAGATCTTTACATGCTATATACATCAGACAAGAGGCTAATAACCAAAATATATAAAGAACTCACTAAACTTAGCAACAAAAAAAGCAAATGACCTAATTCAAAAGTGAGGAGAGGACATGAACAGACTATTCACTACAGAAGAGATCTGAAAGGCCAACAGATAAATGAAAGAATGCTCCAATTGTCAGAGAAATGCAACAATGATATATCACCTCACCCCTGTGAGAATGTCATACATCAGAAATGACAGCAACAACAATTGTTGGAGAGGTCGTGGGGACAAATGAGCCTTCCTGTACTGCTGGTGGGAATGTAAACTGGTCCAACTTCTGTGGGCAGCAATATGGAGAATACTCAGAAGATCCATTTCTAAATGGACCTCCCTTATGACCCAGTAATTCTTCTCCTATGTACAAATCCTAAGGAGTCAAACATACCCATCCAAAAAGTTATGTGTACACCTATGTTCATAACAGCACAATTTGAAGTAGCCAAAACCTTGAAGCCAACCCAGGTGTTCAACAACAGATGAGTGGCTGAGAAAATTGTGATATATATATATATACTACTCAGCTATTCAGAATAATGAATCCACCTCTTTGACTTATCTTGGATGGAGCTTGAAAGAATTATGTTGAGTGAGATAAGCCAGAAAGAGGAAGATGAGCTGGGATGATCCCACTCATAAACAGAAACTGAGAAAGAAAAACAGAAAAGGAAACACAAAACAATTTGACTGGGTTTGCAGTATTGAGCCAAAGTAAAAGACTCTTGGGGGTGGGGAAAAAAGGTAGATTCTTCAGAGAAGCCTATTTTAAGCTTAATCAAAGAGTCTTTGTCACTTACTACCCAGCAAAAAAAAAAAAGAAAAAAAAAGTCCAGGGAGTTGGTGGTAGCTCAGCCAGTTAAGTGCACGTGGCACAAAGTGCAAGATTTGGCTTAAGGATCCTTATTTGAGCCCCCAGATCCCCCACCTGCAGGGGAGTCACTTCACAAGCGGTGAAGCAGGTCTGCAGGTGTCTATCTTTCTCTCCCCCTCTCTGTCTTCCTCTCCTGTCTATTTCTCTCTGTCCTATCTAACAATGGCAACAATAATATCTGCAACAATAAAACAAGGGCAACAAAATAAATAAATAAATAAATATTTTTTTAAAAGTCCAAACCCCTCTGTTGGGTGTGTGTGTGTGCGCGCGATGTTACATGGTTCTAAAAAACAACACATAGGCCACGTGGTTGAGCACATGTTACAATGCACAAAGACCAGGGTTCAAGTGCCCAGCTCCCCACTGCAGAAGGAAAGCTTTGCAAATAATGAAGCAATGTTGCAGGTATCTCTCTGTTTCTCTCCCTCTCTCTCATCCCATTTCCTATTTCTGCCTGTCTCTACCCAATAAATAAATAAAAGATAATAAAAATTAACAAGTCATAACATAAAAAACAACACATCAAGAAAAGTTGGCTGGGGCATGTGAAGCCTGTTGTCACTTTTCTTATATAAGCACTGCCTCCTTTCCTCACTTCCTTCTTGTACTTAGTGAATCCAAATTGTGACAACAGAGATTAGAGTCACATACTAAAGATGGTGGAACACAGAGAAGGAGGCTAAGATACTGATGAAGATGTGAGACTGTGGATCAAACCCTCCATCTTCCTCCAGATTTCTTGTGATGTGAAAAAATGATACCACTATAGTCAGGCTTTATATAATTTACATAGAAATCATTTGTAGTTGAGACATTTGGCAAACATGGTTCTCTTATAAAACAGTGCTCATGGCAAAATTATATTCCATGGGAAAAATAAAATTCAAAAAATAATTATAAAAAGGCATGAATCACAGATATCTATTTCTTCAACATTCATGTTGTACATGTTTTGAGAATATTCCATCCAAAGAAGAGATTTAAGTTATGAGACACAAAGATTTGATACCAATGGTTAAAAAATTATCATGAGATAATAATCCATAGGTAACAACAGAATGTCCTAGTTGAGTTAAAAATGGAAATTACTCTGAATAGCAAGAAAGACATTTTAAGTCTATAGTTCTCTAAATCAAACATCAGAACACTTCCATCTATGAGAAGAGCATGTACAATTACAGAAAGCAGGTTTCAGGTAGGTGGTGACTCATTCAGTAGAATGACCATGTGTGAGGACCAGGGTTCAAGTACTGGTCACAGCTGTGTAGGGGGGGGGCTTCATGAGTGGTGAAGCAGAGCTGCAGGTCCCTCTCTTCCTTTCCTATCACTATTTCTCTTTATAGAAAGAAAAAAGGAATGAAGAAAAGAGAGAGAGAGAGAGAAAAAGAAGGAAGGGAGGGAGTGAGGGAAGAAAAAGTAAAGGAATAAAGGAAGGGAGAGATAAAGAAGGAAGAGAAGAAAGAGAGAGAGGTAGGGAGGTAAGAAGCAGTGGAGTAGATACGGAGTTATGGTGGTGGGGATTGGGTGGAGTTGTACCCCTTTTAGCCTATGGTTTTGTCAGTGTTTCCTTTTTATAAATAAAATAAAATAAAATAATAATAATAACAGTATGAAAAAAAAGCAGTGGAGTAATCCTGCAGGTACTGAGTCCCAGTAATTAAACTCTGGGGTGGGGGGGGGCAGACTAGTCACATGTTTAGGCAAAGCTAAACCAGCCTCTTCCCATTAGCTCAGGGTACTGAACAAGCATTATTAATCCTTATATGTGTTAAGAGAAGAAAAACATGGGAATGCCCTGCTCTTATTCGTGATTCAAAACTGTACCTTGAGTTTTGAGATGAGTCACAAATAATTTGTCAAAAATTATCACAAATAATATCAAAATTTACAATGACTTCTTATGAAAATTCAAAGCAGCTGCCTATTAGTACTACTTTCTTCAATTTTAAAAGTTTTTTAATTATTAATACCTTTAATTTAAATCATGCATACAGACAGAAGTTCACAAATATGGCTCACATTTTTGAGATGGGTAACCTAATTTTTTAAAAACATTTTTGTATTTATTTATTTATTTCCTTTTTGTTGCCCTTGTTGTTTTTATTGTTGTTGTAGTTGTTATTGCTGATGATGTCATCGATGTTGGACAGGACAGAGAGAAATGGAGAGAGGGAGGAAGACAGAGAGGGGGAGAGAAAGACAGACACCTGCCAACCTGCTTCACCACTTGTGAAGCAACTCCCCAGCAGGTGGGGAGCCTGGGGCTCGAACAGGGATCCTTACACCAGGTCCTTGTGCTTTGCGCCATGTGCGCTTAACCTGTTGCACTACTGTCAGACTCCCCGGGTAACTAATTTTATATCCCTTTTTCTTATACCCCTCTATCCTGTACCTAGCTTGACAGACGTGTGTGTGTGTGTGTGTGTGTGTGTGTGTGTGTGTGTGTGTGTGTGTGTGTGTGTGTGTGTGTGTGTGTAAACATAAAAAATGTAAATTCATCATCTCAATCATCTTTTCAGTGAAGTTCTGTGGTATTAAGTACATTTAACATTGCTGTACAACCAATCTCCAGAACTCTTCATCCTGCAAATCCGAAATTCTAACCATTAAACAATTCCTCATTCTCTTATCTCTACCTTCATTTCTGGCAACCACCCTTCCCCTTCCTGATTCCATTAACTTAATTATTGAAGGTGCTTCATTTAAGTGGAATCACAGTGTTTGTCTTACCTCTATGACTTACTTATTTCACTTACTATAATGTACCCTAGGGACAAGAAAAATAGTATAACAGTTATGCAAAAAAATTTTCATGCCTGAGCCTCCTAAATCCCAGTTCCTATCCCCCATCACTGTGAGTCAAAGTTGAGCCTGGCACTTGAGGTAGGGGGTGGGGTGGTGGTGGTCATGATGATGATGATGATGATGATGATGATGATAGTAACTATACATACACACACACACACACACACACTAGATTCGTCCCTATTGCAAAATGCCAGAATTTCTCTCCTTTTTAAGATTAAATAATATTCCATTAAATATACATCTACACAGATATTGTATTGTATGTGTGGGGGGATATATCTGTACCCATTCATCTGTGAATGGATACTGCACTGTTCCTGTCTTTTAGATATTATGAATATTTCTATAAGCATGGTTATGTAAAACTTCAATACTATGTTTTTTTAATTTTAAAACAGTATACTTATATAAGGAAGGGCAATTTTCATATGAATGAGAAAGAAAAAGAAGTCAAATCACCACTCTAGTGACACTGGGGTTCAAACTGGGAATCCCATTCCTGCAAGCCCTGTGTTCTGCTCAAGAGCATCCAAGGAGAACAGGTGCAAGCTACATGGTGTAATTCCATATCAAGAGAGCTTGGAATACAGTCCGTGTCGCTCTCACTTGCTAATATAACTACTATAGTCCTATTTCCCATTTGTGTGTTTTAGCTATCCAGACAAATTTACAACCCTAAAGTGGGAGCTTTCAAGAACACCCATATGGTTTACCAGTCAATGAAACAGTAACTTTTTTATGTGTGTCTTTTTCTAGTGTATATTCTACTGTTGCTAAATATTCACCACCACATGTGTACTTTTCTATAATTAGGCAATAATTAATTCAATCTACAAATACTAATTAATCTCCTGCTAAATATAAACACTGTCAGACCCAGTAGGGTTGCCAAAAAGAACCCAAGGACTTGACTTGCTCCCAAGAAGTGACTCAGAGAACGGGAATAACCATGTACGTACTATATAGGGGTGCTAAACCAGAGGAGTTTTTAATTTCTCCAGTGTGGGTATTTAAATGGAAAGGCTAGGTTTAGTAGAATATAGCCCTCCATTAAGTATGTAATGAAATTACTTGACCTTATTATCCCCTATGTTTCTTCTGTTTGACTGAAAAATATCCAACACACCACACAGATTACAGGAAAAGACCCTGGCAGGATGTTGCTTTCCTTCAATCTATAATACTGGAAGTTTCCAGATTTCCAGAAATTGAAGTGAAAGTTGAACTAACTTTGAACTGTTTAAAATAATATTCATGGAAATGTTCCTCTTTGAAACAGTAAGTGTTTTAGCTTAAAACTTGAAAAGCAAAAATAATTGTAGCAAGAAAAGGGTTTTTTTTTTTAAAGAAAACTGATAAGCACTTTGTCAAGATTTATAAACTTCCTGTGTTTGCACAGTATTATATGCATCGAGAATAAAGATAAAGATGAGGGAGCTGGGTGGTAGTACAGTGGGTTAAGCGCACATGGCGCGAAGCGCAAAGACCAGCGCAAGGTTCCCGGTTCGAGCCCCTGGCTCCCCACCTGCAGGGAAGTCACTTCACAAGTGGTGAAGCAGGTCTGCAGGTGTCTATCTTTCTCTCCCCCTCTCTGTCTTCCCCTCCTCTCTCCATTTCTCTCTGTCCTATCTAACAACGACAACAATAATAACTACAACAACAATAAAAACAACAAGGGCAACAAAAAGGAAATAAATATTTTTTTAAAAAAGATAAAGATGACATATTCACCATTGCTACCCATTCTCTAATAAGGGAGATACCCAGTCCATGTATGATATTCACATAAGCAATGAGCCCCATGAACAGGGGTATAGCCTAATATTTCTAGGGAATGCCCAGTCTGTGGAGTATGTATCACTTAGTCTGAAATTACCAATGCAAACAGGTCCTTTTTCACAGCAATACTGTGCTAACTGGGAAGGGAGTTGGGGAGATAGCATAATGATTATGCAAAAAGACTCTCCTGCCTGAGGCTCTGACATCGCAGGTGCAGTCCCCAGCACCACCACTAGTCAGAGCTGAGCAGTGCTTTGATTAAAAAGAAAAAAAAAAAGGTGCTAATTTTTAAGTTGCTAATTTTATCTGATTTTATAAATATCCAAATGCCCTTAGTAGAAAAAAGGTTACCCAACCCTCTGTTACATATATCTGCATTGGCTTTTTTTTGCCAAAAATACTATAAATGCTAACAAAATAGCTGTTGTTTTTTCTTAGAACTCACTCTGCTCCCGTCACTATGCTAATCATTTTTCACATATTATCTTTGTCAATCATTGAAACAATTCTATTCATTGAAGTTGTAAAGACTGCAATTAACTACAATAGGGAACTGAGAGAAAAGAAATGGAGGAACTTGTCCTAGAATTTATAAATCAATGAATTCTCACATTTATTAATGTCTCTAGTAAGGAGTGAAACAGAATGTTGACTGATTTGAAACTATTATTCTATCCTTCACAAATCTCTATACCAAATGAGTTCGATTGAACTACATCTTTTAATCAATGTGTTTGTGAATCTTAATAGGACATTTACATGTAAAATGCAAAAACAAGAGTATCATAGAAGAAAAATTTAGTAAGTATTACTTTTTTCCTCTGCCTTGTAAATAAATTAAAAGCTTTTCAAGAAACATCTTCATGGCATTGGTGTGCTTGGGTGTATGCAGTATAAAACTGCTACCACATGTAATCAGTAAACGCTTTATGACTGTTCAATATGCATTTATTTGGGGAAGACAGATATATTCAAGTGATATTCAAGTTAGAGGCTTTAAAAGATCACTGTTTTAAAAGCCTACTTTAAGTTTTCTTTTCTTCCTTACTTTGGACTTTTCTATTATCCATTAGTGAGATTACACAAAGGATAGGAAAAACGACAGTACATATTCAACAACTAAATAAGAGAATCTTAACCCAGTTTGTGGCTATTACTCCATTTTTAAAATGTAGAACCTAGTGATTTCCTATATATCACTCTATGCACCTCACAATAGAATAAGTCATAAATGGTACACATCTATAAGCATCTTTAGTAACAGATCTACTGAGTGGAAAATAAAGTCAGGTCAAGGGAGATTATGCACCTGCTCTTCAGTGAACACAATTTAATAGAGGAAACACATGTAATTTAATTTAATGCAGTAAATGCCTTTTAAATAGTACGAAGAAAAAATTATAACAACACAAGGAAAAGAAATAGTCACTAAAGTTAAAGGATCAGAGAATAAAATATGCATGCAGACTTGGTCTCATAGAAGAGTACAGATTCAAGACATAAAAAAAGAAGCAATGGGAGTTGGGCGGTAGCGCACTGGGTTAAGTGTAGGTGGCACAAAGCACAAGGACCAGCGTAAGGATCCTGGTTCGAGTCTCGGCTCCCCACCTGCAGGGAGTCCCTTCACAGGTGGTGAAGCAGATCTTTCTCTCCTCTCTCTCTGTCTTGATCTCCTCTCTCCATTTCTCTCTGTCCTATCCAACAACAATGACAACAACAATAATAATAACCACAACAATAAAAACAACAAGGGCAACAAAAGGAAATAAATAAATATCAAAAAACTATTTTTAAAAAAGGAAGCAATGTAGGGGAAATAGCATAATGGTTATGCAAAAAAAAAAACCTGTCATGCCTAAGGCTAAAAGTCCCTATAATTTTATATCTTTTGTTTTGTTTGCTTGATGTTTTTTTTGTTTATTTTTTGCCATATGGGAACTTCCTGACGTTCTCTGAACATGTTTCAGTCTAATATTTGTCTTTGTATTCACAGTCCTATTTGTACGAATGTCTCTATGTGTCCCTAAATATATATATACATATATATATATACACATACATGTATATATGTGTGTGTATTATATAAAAAAATCAAGCAAACAAAACAAAACAAACAAAAAAGATATACAAACAGAAGATAGAATGAGAGAGGAGAATAAGGCTAGGCATTCGAAGGTCAGGATAGCCACAGCTTAGTGGCATCTGCCTTCTACCATTTCAATTCTGAGGCTATTTTTACTCTGCTGTTTAAACCTGCTGCTTATAAAATTCACAAGACTATGTTTATCTCTCTATATATACCTGCATATATACTGAGAAGGCTAGGTTTATAAAAAGTATATATTGATAGTACAAATTTTACTTATTTGAGGACCCAGCTACCAAATGAGGATACCTTTACAGGGGGAGCTTCACAAGCAGTGGACAGGTGCCATGGTACCTCTCAACTGTCTCTTGTCCTCTATAAAAAGAGTTTAAAAGATGAATCTTCCATGGAATCATGCATGTGTGGAGTCCCAGCAATAAACAACCTGGCTACAAGTGTGTGTGTGTGTGTGTGTGTGTGTGTGTGTGTATGTCTCCAAGTTTATGTGTACATATTTTTCTGATGCTAACAATAAAAAAGTAAAAAGCCAACTATCCAGTTGGTACTTACTAGAAGATAAACAAATCAGAATAGAACTGACAGTGGCTTAAATTGTACATGGTAAGCTCTTAGTAACTACAAAGTGATGGAAGAATTCAATTTTCTGAACAAAACTTCTATTTGAATAATTTCCATTCCCCATACACTGAATTTTAAAAATATTTTTATTTTCCCTTTTGTCACCCTTGTTGTTTTTTATTGTTGTTGTAATTGATGTCGTCATTGTTAGGACAGAGAGAAATGGAAAGAGATTCTAGGTTCTTAGCCATGTACTAAATGATAGGCATGGTATAAAGTTGGAATAATTTAAAGGAGCTACAGACTGGAAAAGGATTGAGCAGATTAAAATTTAAAAAAAAAAACTGTACAGAATGAAGACTGTAATGGAAGGAGGACAAATAAAATGACTTATACCAAGAATAAAGTTGACATTGGAAATAGAGATTACTGACTGCAGTAAATCACTTGGCTCTGGGGGTGGGGGTAGGAAGAGAGAAGGTTGGGAAGCAATCTTCCAAAGGGAAAAAAAAGGTATACAAGGAATATATGAGAAAATGAGGTAACCACTAGACTGAAGCCAAGTGCATTATAGAAAGTTTGAATCCATAGTTAGAAGATCTATATTATACAAAGATCTATTGAAGTGAAGTTATACATTTTAAAAATGATTTTCCTGTCTACCAAGCTGGGGAGATAGTTCAACAGACTAGAGGATAGGACTTGCAAGCCTGAAGCCCCAGAGACCCCAAGTTCAATTCCCAGCACCATCATAGGCCAGAGCAGAGCAATGTTCTGGTCTTTCTCAAGCTCTCTCCTATAAAATAAATCCTTTTAAAAATCCCAAATACTAATAGCAGAAAAAGAACACTTACTATATTTACCCAAATAAAATATTCATGTGAATTATAAAAAAAAAAAAATAGAGCAGCTTGTTTCTTCCTCTTTAAACAGAGCATTCATTAAAATAAATGCCTGTTTTTATATATCTGTCAAAAATTGATCATCGATACTTTTAGAAAAGGTCATTTGGGTCTATTTTATATAGCAGTATCCACATGAATGCAACTTAAAAGTACACTCTAAATATATCATGTTATAACTCTCACCTACGGAACATTAGCAGTCACGGGAAAAGCAGATTTCACATTTTATTTAAATTAAGTGTATAACCAGGCAAACATACATTTTGAGTCCTGCTTCCCTTCGAAAATCACATTTAGAAGTTTTTTCAATTATAGTTTAACACAACAGTTCACAAGTTTGTCCTTAAAATAAAATCACATGGGAGTCTTTTAAAAATCTCAAATTCCATTTTGTCATTAAAGTGGTGATATATTATGTTCCCCAAGGGCAAGAGGCTCCCCACAGCAATAAGGAATTCTTTCAAACCATCAGGGTGTCCAGTAACTCAACTCAGATTCTGCAGGATAACATTACCTCCAGTCCTAGGAGATTCCTCTCTCTCTCCTCCCACTTCAAACACCAGAAACAACAGGTGCTTCTGAACAAAAGGCTGCAAGTAGGACATTCTCAGGAAACTCCTTGAGCATCAGATGCCAGTCACAAGTCTAGGTTGTTGCATATACAACTGGTCAACTGATAAGTAATCAAATTCCCACAATCGCTCAAGTTGGGTTAATATTTTTGAGCTGTGGAGTGGAGCTAAAAATCAGGCACCTTCAACATATGTCCACTAGAAAAATGTTAAATTACATAGGAGGGACCTGGAAGCAGATTGCAAGTTACCTTTGAGATAAAAGACTTCTCCTAGAAGTCAATCAATGGAAAAAGGGAAACTTAGGTCAATTTTTGAACTTAATTCCAGTGCTTCAAGTTTTGCCTATACCCTTTCTGCGTCTAGTTTTACAACCAAGCAAGACAGGGCTGAAAACTGGCATTTCTAATCTCCAAATCAGAAAAACAGTGAAAAGTGATTTACAGGAGACAAGCCAGACTGCAAGTGCTTCTAACCCCAGCCAGGCACCTAGAAATTAATAGGTGATTCACAGGAAAGAAACCCACCTGGCAAGGTCCCAGGAAATGAACATTTACTCAAAAAAAATGACTGCAGGCTTGGAAATGGACATTTGCAAGAAAGAATTAAGAGAACTTCCACCTTTGGTGGCCTGAAGCTTCCAACCCCAATTCCCACACCTGAAAACAGTAGCAATGAAGAAATTTACACACAGACAAGACATAGAATGGACTTGTTTTGCCCACCTCTAAGACTACAGGTAGGAGAGACCTGGAAAACTTTTTTTAAATCTTTATTTCATTTTTATTTTTTTAAGATTTTATTTATTTATGAGAAAGATAGGAGGAGAGAGAAAGAACCGGACATCACTCTGGCACATGTGCTGCCGGGGATCAAACTCGGGACCTCATGCTTGAGAGTCCAAAGCTTTACCATTGCGCCACCTCCCGGACCACAATCTTTATTTATTTATTGGATAGAGACAGGCAGAAATTGAGAGGGAAGAGGGTGATAGGAAGAGAGACAGAGAAACACCTGTAGCCCTGCTTCACCACTCACAAAGCTTTCCCCCTTTAGGTGGGGACTGGGGGCTTTCCTGAGTCCTTGAGCACTGTAACGTATACACTCAACCAGGTGTGCCACCACCCGGCCCCAAAACTTTTTTTTAAATATTTATTTATTTATTTATTCCCTTTTGTTGCCCTTGTTGTTTTATTAATGTAGTTATCATTATTGTTATTGATGTCGTTGTTGGATAGGACAGAGAGAAATAGAGGAGGGGAAGACAGACACCTGCAGACCTGCTTCACCACTTGTGAAGCTACTCCCCTGTAAGTGGGGAGCCAAGGGCTCGAACCTGGGTCCTTGTGCCGGTCCTTGCATTTTGGACCACCTACACTTAACCAGCTGCGCTACCACCCAACAATTCTACCTATGGCTTTTGCTTGTTATGTAAACTTACAACTCCTCTCTTCTTCCCAATGTTTGATGCATTAAGAAACTCATGTAAGGGGCTGGGTGGTGGCACACCCAGTTAAGCGCACATAGTACTAAATGCAAAGACCCCTGTTCCCCACTGCAGGAGAGACACTTCACAAGTGGTGAAATAGGCCTGCAGATATCTGTCTTTCTCTCTCCCTATCTCCCCCTCCTCTCAATTTTTCTCTGTTCTATTCAAAAAAAAAAAAGAGGTCACCAGAAGCAGTGATATCACAGTGCCCACCTCAAGCCCCAGCTGGAGGCAAAAGAAAGGAAGAAAGAGAGAGAGAGAAAGTAAGAAAGAAAGAAGATCAGTCAATCATGTAAAAGCACACCTAGGATGGCAAGTCACTCAAAGTTTTCTGGCTTTCTTCCATCTGCACAGGAAGTGTTCATATCACTGATAATTTTTTCCTCTTATCTATCTGCCTCATGCTTGCTAATGTGTCCAAACACTGAAGAACCCAGTATGACACTGGATAGTTTCCTTTCTATGCCAACAGAACTCAGAGAAGTGTTTAACTTAGTATACTACCAGTTTATTTTTAAAAGGATATAATTTTGGAAGTGGCATAAGAAATGCATATGGCAAGAGTCAGCAAAATAGCTTATCTGGCACTCCAAGAGGTGGTGCAGTGACTAGAGCTTTGAAGCTAAAAGCATAAAGTCCCAAGTTTAAACCCTGGAATAGCACATGTCAGAATGATATTCTGGTTATCTCTCACACTTCTATGATCATAAATACATTTAAAAAATATTTTCTGCGTAAGGATCCCGGTTTGAGCACCCGGCTCCCCACCTGCAGGGGAGTCGCTTCACAAGCAGTGAAGCAGGTCTGCAGGTGTTTTTCTCTCCCCTCTCTGTCTTCCCCTCCTCTCTCCATTTCTCTCTGTTCTATCCAACAATGACTAAAAAACAACAAGGGCAACAAAAGGGAATAAATAAATATTTAAATATATATATATTTTTTTTTCTGAAAGCCAACTGGGAAAATAGTTCAAATGGTAGAGCATCAGCCTTTCATTCCTGAGGTTCCTGGTTTTATCCTGATCACTGTGGGTACTGAGTGGCATATCTCTCTCTCTCTCTCTCTCTCTCCTCTTTCACTGCCTCATGTGAAGCTCTCTCTCATATATATATATATATATATATATATATATATATATATATATATATATATATATATACTTTTTTGAAAAATAGTATTTTTAAAAAAGGTAACTCACCTAGATAGTGCCTCTGCTTTCTCATATATATATGGCCCATATTCAAACACTGTAGCAAGTTTTGGTGCTGTGGTATCTCTCCCTCTCCACCTTCTATCTGACCTTGTCTCTCTCTCTCTCTGAAAAAAATCAGCTCAGAGTGGTGAAGCCCCCAAAATAACAGAAAGGAAGAAGGCAGGCAAGCAGTCATAGAAGAATGTATATTTACATGCTTCTCCAGACTCACCACTTTCCCCAGATTCCCATGTGTTCACCAATCCAGAAGTTCTCTGAACTCCATACTTTTGGGTATGAGAAGTTTCAATACACTGGCATAAATGATTAAATTCAGGCCCTCCTCTCCCCCTTAGTAGATGAGGGGTGGAACTGAAAGTTCCAACCCTTTAAACAGCTAGGATTGGGTGGAGATATCATACTAGGTATGCAAAAAGATATTCATGCTCAAGACTGAGAACTCTCAGGTTCAGTCCCTAGCATCACCATAAACCAGAGTTGAACACAAAAACCAACCTTCCGAACAACTGGTTGGGCTTTTTAGCAATCCCTGTCCCCACCTGGGATTCAAAAGTAATCTCATTTTGCCCCAGGAGGTGGCACAGTGGATAAAGCACTGCATTTATAAACACTAGATGGAAGACCAAACACAAATACTTTCTTATAAATCACATTATCACATACATGCAAAGCAATTTAATCACAGCTTCAGGAGCTGGGACAAAGGCATAAGCATTTTGTGAAGATGCATAGGAAATCCCAATATGCAGACAAGTTGGAATCACTGTGTTACTACGGAATGATGATGGGTCTCCATATTCAGAACAAACCTTTGAAGATGTGTCTCTTTGACATGCAAATTACTTCAAGCTGAGTTCAACTGAAACCCTGCAGATTCACACACACACACACACACACACACACACACACACACTTTTTTTGCCACTCATTTAACTATCTGGAAGAATGAAATGAGACTGCTACTTGGAATTAGGATTTTTTTTTTTTTACAAGAAATAACTTTTCTAGCACAGAACCACATCTGTCACAGAGCTCATGATCTCCCTCATATGAATCCCTCCTGTCATGTGAGTGCACTTCCTCTTGTTCTGAAACCCTAAGTCTATATCTTAGCTCAATAAATATCCCCTTGGGGGTTGGGGCGGTGCAGTGGGTTAAGCGCACGTGGTGCGAAGGGCAAGGACCTGCGTATGGATCCAGGTTCAAGGCCCAGGCTCCCCACCTGTAGGGGAGTCACTTCACAAGCAGTGAAGCTGGTCTTCAGATATCTTTCTCTCTCCTTCTCTGTCTCCCTTCTCTCTCGATTTCTCTCTGACCTATCCAACAACAATGACAACAACAACAATAACTACAACAATGATAAAACAAGGGCAACAAAAGGAAAAAAAATGGCCTCCAGGATCAGTGGATTCATGGTGCAGGCACCAAGCCCCAGCAATAACCCTGGAGGCAAATATATAAATAAATAAATAAATAAATAAATAAATAAATAAATAAATAAATAAATATCCCCTCAACTGGCCCCACTGGCTATAGAATCTACATAGGTGTAAATTCATCATAGGTACGTAAATTGTTCTTTTCCCCTTCTCATCTGTCTGGTCCTTTTTCTACTAATGTGTTTGAAGTGTTTTTTTGTTTGTTTGTTTGTTTGTTTTTGTTTTTTAAACCAGAGCACTGCTCACCTCTGGTTTAGGGTGGTACAAGGCACTTAACCTGGGTCTTTGGCCTCAGACATGAGAGTCTCTTTGTATAACATTATGCTGTCTACCCCTGCCCTGAAGATAATTTTATTGCCTGTCTACTTCAAGAAGAAGCCAGATGAAAAGGGGAAACAACCCTCTCCACCCCTGTATTAGGCAGTTTCTTAAAGCAAAATCAGTTAGTGCTTGAAAGCAGCAGCTCAGTCTTGGTGGCACATCAGAATCACCAACAACATTCAAAAAATCCCTAGACCTTAGTAGTATCCCAGCGTCACTAAATTACAGTGCTTAGGGAGTAAGAACTAGTCTTCTTTGTTTTCTTGTTTTTTTTCTTCTTTGCTTGTTTATTTTGATTGTTTGTTTGTTTGTTTAAGCTCTACGTGTACAGCCAAGTTTGAGAACCATTGCTTTGGTACTAATCTAAATTATTAGATGCCTGCAAAAAGAACTCTGATATGGGAATTCTTATTAAGACTCTTCCCCCAAAAGGAAAGAACAAGAACATGTATTATGCTATGTAAAGATAATTATATTCTAATATGTAGACCAGCTATTACTTAATAATGTTGAAAATTGGGACAGTGACAGAAAAATACTAAGACAAAGGGAGAAAAAGAAATGTAATCCATTACAACTTGAAGATGTGTGACTGAATTTTTCAATTTCTACTTAATTAATCAAACATGTTCTTTTTCTGTTCACTACTCTTGCCAAATGTGTAAATCTAAGAAAGTTAAAAAAAATTGTTTCTAATTACTGGGGTATATAAATAAAGTGACTGAATAAATTCCAAAGCAACTAAAGGCCATCTTTCACTCCTATTTTAATAAGTCATTTCTGGCCACTTCTTGATTTTACTGGAAATTAACTCTTTAAGAACAAAATATATACTACATTTCAAATGCAACTGAAGGGGCGGGTGGCTCAAGATGATTTCGTGATAGAATTTTTCAGTGTTTATTTAATCTTTGGTCTTATGTAAAATATATTTCAATGGAAAGCTTAAGTATCGCTTAAAACAGATTTTATGAGGTCTAATTAGATGTGCTGTTAGATGAGAAGACAAATTAAAAGTGCCATTCACACTGTTTTAGCAGCAATGCCACCCAGGAACATCTGATCTTTTGCACAATCCTCACAGCAGACTGTAATCCAGTCTCTACAGTGCACATGATTATAGATTTGCAGAGATAGTAGTATTTAAAACTTTTAATCAGCATAACTGCCTCTGGTGGGAGGGAAAAAAAAAATCCTGTGTGCTTTATAAATTGAAGGGATGATTTTTTTTAACTTTCACAAATTGCCTGGCCAAAAGTCTCAGTTATCAGTCACAAGTTCATCAAATTAAGAACTAAACATCATACACTGTCAATTAATAGCATATGCTTATAAAAAAGTTATCAGCAAAAGTATCAGTCATTGGGTGGGAAGGATTTAGTAGTTGTTAGAAATGTAAATTCCTGGGATAAAACCAGATGAGCTAACAGGTTTCCAAGTTATCTACAATATCTAATCTAGAAGTAACTGCAATTCTAGATCTTGGTAGTCTTGTCCTAAAACAAGGCAGAATCCACAGAAACTCTTAAACCCCACCTTTGTCTCTTAGCTTAAAAGGATTCTTAACAGATGAAAAAGTCAAGGTGATATGGCTTACCTTTTTTGATTTCTTCATTAACCCACTCACTATTAGATGACTAGTTACCCAAAAAGTCTATATGCTTTTTCCAAACAATATGAATTTTTACTGTTACACAAATTAAACAAAGAAGCCATAAGACAAGGTGGCACTAGGCCCATCCTAAGTGAGCAAACCAAATTCTAAGATTGTAAAACACCTCAAGTATGAGTTCAAATCTAAGGATAATGAGTCACATATAGAAAATTAGACTTTAAGTTACAATTATTTGAAAATTTTCTGTTGCTTGCTTCTATTTCCTTCTTACCCTTGCTCCTTTAGGCTGAGTGACCCTCTTCATTTACAGTTTGTTATTGTCTCAAGTGAATCTGTTTTACTATCCCTCAATTTATCTTTTTAATATAATAATAGCTCCACCTATGGGAGAAACTATAGTCACAGTGTCTTATGGTCTTGCTTTTTCTATCATTATCATTGCTTGTTATCATTATATCATTAGTTACTAGACAAACTATTCAGATATTTTCAGTAGAATAGATTCCTCATATAGTACTCTGAAAACAAAAACTTTCTTTTCCATTTTTATGGGCGGGGCTTTAATGATTAACAGTGCAGTTGTTGACACATGGGTATAATTTATCAACTCCCCATGAAAATTCTCTGCAGAACACTCAGCCACAACTTTGATACTTTTCCATCATCATGCAATAGGACTCCAAGGTTCTCTTCACCCCCTGCACCGCCCTACTCCTCACCAAAAGTAAATTTTGAGTGTACCTGGCAAGCAAGTAAAAAGATATATATGTGAACCATCTAAGTCAGCCTGTACTTTGAATATGGTTGGCAATGTATAATATAATCCAAACATTGTAAATAAATTGACTTAAAAAATCACTCTTCCTAAGCATTAAACATTTTCAGCTTTGCATATGAATATGCATTATAAACAATATCTACTTAAATCCAAATAAAAGACTCAAGTAAATTTTTTTTGCCTAAGCCTTACAAAATGGTTGATATGATCAACATTTCAGTTCTCAACTGAGTAAGATAGTCAGATAAACATTTTCATCTACAAATTTTTTTTTAATTTGCTATGCGGAGACAGAAATCAAGAGGGAAAGGGCAGTTAAATAGGGAGAGAGAAAAAAGATACACCTACAACACTGCTTCACTGCCACTCATGAAGATTTTCTCATGCAGGTGGAGACAAGGGACTTAAAGCCATGTCCCTATGCATTGTAATATGTGTGCTCAATAAGGTGCATCACTGCCTGGCCCTTATCTGCTAATTTTTTTTTAATTTCTTTACTGGGCAATTAATGTTTTACTTTTGACAGTAAATACAATGGTTTGTACATGTATGTACATGTACATTTCCCAGTTTTCTGTATAACAATACAACCCCCACTAGGTCCTCTGTCATCCTTTTCAGAGCGGTATTCTCCCCTCCCCACCCACCCCAGAGTCTTTTACTTTGGTGCAATACGCCAACTCCAGTTCAGGTTCTACTTGTGTTTTCTCTTCTGATCTTGTTTTTCAACTTCCGATGAGAGTGAGATCCCCATATTCACCCTTCTGTTTATGAGTTATTTCTCTTAACATGATTTTTTTTCAAGCTCCACCCAAGATCAGCAGAAAACAGTGAAGTCACCATTTTTAATAGCTGAGTAGTATTCCATTGTGTATATATACCACAACTTGCTCAGCCACTCATCTGTTGTTGGACATCTGGGTTGCTTCCAAGTTTTGGCTATTACAAATTGTGCTGCTAAGAACATGTGTAGACACAGATCTTTTTGGATGCGTGTGTTGGATTCCTTAGAATATATTATCCCTAGAAGAGGAATTGCAGGATCATAGGGTAGGTCCATTTCTAGCCTTCTGAGAGTTCTCCAGACTGTTCTCCACAGAAGATGGACCAACTGACATTCCCACCAGCAGTGTAGGAGGGTTCCTTTGACCCCACAACCTCTCCAGCATTTGCTGCTGCTACCTTTTCTGATATATGACATTCTCACAGGAGTGAAGTGGTATCTCATTGTTATCTTTATTTGCATTTCTCTGACAAACAAAGACTTGGAGCATTTTTATGTATGATTTTCAGCCTTTTGGATCTCTTCTGTGGTGAATATTCTGTCCATGTCCTCCCCCCATTTTTGGATGGAGTTATTTGTTTCTTGTTGTTTGGGTTTGGCAAGCTCTTAAATATTTTGGTTATTAGACTCTTGTCTGATGTATGACATGTAAAAGATCTTCTCCCATTCTGTGAGGGGTCTCTTGGTTTGGGTAGTGGATTCTTTTGCTGTGAAGAAGCTTTTTAATTTAATGTAGTCCCATAAGTTTATGCTTGCCTTAGTCTTCTTTGTAATTGGATTCATTTCATTGAAGATATCTTTAAAATTTATGTGGAAAAGAGTTCTGCCAATATTTTCTTCTTAGTATCTGATAGTTTCTGGTCTAACAGTCAAGCCCTTGATCCACTTGGAATTTACTTTTGTATTTGGTGAAGTACAGTGGTTTAGTTTCATTCTTCTGCATGTTTCAACCCATTGTTCCCAACACCATTTGTTGAAGAGACTCTGCTTTCCCTATTTAATAGTCTGGGCACCTTTGTCAAAGATTAGATGTCCACTGGTGTGGGGGCTTACTTCTGGGCTCTCAATTCTTTTCCACTGGTCAGTGTGTCTATTCATCTCCCAGTACCAAGCAGTTTTGATGACAATGGCCCTATAATACAATTTGAGATCTGGGAGTGTGATGCCTCCAGTTCTGTTCTTTCTTCTCAAGATTATTTCAGCAATCTGGGTCTTTTCTGGTTCCAGATAAACATTTGTAGCATTTGTTCTATTCTCCTAAAAAAAAGGTTGTTGGGGTAGGGGGCCAGGGGGGTAGCACAGCGGGTTAAGTGCATGTGGCACAAAGCACAAGGACCTGCGTAAGGATCCTAGTTCGATCCCCCGGCACAGGTGGTGAAGCAGGTCCGCAGGTGTCTATCTTGCTCTCCCCCTCTCTGTCTTCCCCTCCTCTCTCCATTTCTCTTTGTCCTATCCAACAACAAATGACATCAACAACAAAAATAATAACCACAACAAGGCTACAACAATAAGGGCAACAAAAAGAGGGGAAAAAATGGCCTCCAGGAGCAGTGGATTCATGGTGCAGGCACTGAGCCCCAGCAATAACTCTGGAGGAAAAAAAAAAGTGGTTGGTATCTTGTTGGGGATAGCATTAAATTTATATATGGCTCTGGTTAGTATGTTCATTTTGATGATGTTAATTCTTCCAACCCATGAACATAGAATATCTTTCCACTTCTTTGTGTCTTTTTCAATTTCCTTGAGTAGTGACTCATAATTTTCAGTATACAAGTCTTTCACTTCTTTGGTTAGGTTTATTCCTAGATATTTTATTGGTTTTGTTTCTATAGTAAAAGGAATTGATTTCTGGATTTCATGTTCTTCTAACTTAGTGTTTGCATAGAGGAATCCCACTGACTTTTGAATGTTAATTTTGTAGCCTGACAACTTACTGTATTTCCTGATGATTTCCAAAAGCTTCTTGTTGGATTCCTTAGGTTTTTCTGTGTATACTATCATGTCATCTACAAATAGGGAGAGTTGACTTCTTGTCTTCCAATCTGTATGCCTTTAATTCCTTGCTCCTGCCTGATTGCTATGGCAAGAACTTCCAACACTATGTTGAATGGTAATGGTGATAGTGGGCATCCCTGTCTAGTACCTGATCTGAGGGGAAATGCTTCCAGTTTTTGACTCAATGGTATGATGTTGGCTGGAGGTTTGCTATATATAGACTCCACTATCTTCAGGAATTTTCCATCTATTCCCATTTTTTGTAGTGTATTGATCATAAAGGGATATTGTATTTTGTCAAAGGCTTTCTCTGCATCTATTGATATGACCATGTGGTTTTTGGTCTTGCTTTTATTGATGTGGTGGATCACATTAATTTTTAAATGGTCCCAATATGCCAATATTAAAAAAGAATTTTTTTATATTATCCCCTTCCCTGAATGATGGCCCATGTATATCATACCCATATTTGAAATATTTTCAAGACTCAAATTATGGGGGAAGGCTTATTGTTTTGCCTTTCATACCTGGTGTTCTTCATCAATGGTGCATTGGGTGCCATGACTTGCACTGATAAGCCCCACAATGGATGAGCTGCTGTCTGCAAGCTCTTCTTGACTAAAACCCTTTAGCTTGAGAAATTCATTTCAGTAATTCTGTACCTTGTCTTGTATCTGAAAAGGTTGTTGTTGCATGTCTAAGTCTCACAAATTAGTAAACCAATAAAATGAAACTGCTGACTGAACCACCAGTCTCCTAGAAATATTCAGAGGCAAGGGCAGGCCCTTTTCAATGTCTGTCACCTTGGGAATATGCAGTCAAAGTGAACTGAAACCTTATGAGCCTGACAAGAAACTGTAACCATCCCCCTAAAAGAATATTACACAGATTGAGTCATCTTCAGAAATAATTTTTCCATCTGAGAAACTTATCTTAAGGCAAGGCAAACATCTAGAGACCAGGTTTTGTCATATGAAGTTGCCATTTCATCAAGACCCCACCCAGTCTCTGCCCTTGCTGCTCCAGGCATAAGTTGTTCCTTAGACCAGGATATAAAAACCCTTAGTTTTTTCCATTTGCTCTAGAATTTATAATCATTACATTAGATACATTATTAGAAGGATAAAAAGCCTAAATCCCATAGCATACTTACTAAAAATTTACATGTCTGTAAATTGTTAAATAAACCGGGCATATCTGATTCACAGAGGGTTATATTCTATGCTATTGAATCTTGGAGCAAATAGTTTCAGAGGATGAGGAGAGGGTGACTTTGCTCAAGGGCAAAAAGATGAGCTTCTCAGAGGACAAGTTCAATGATAAACCTACACCAGAATGATACCACTGCAACTGTATTCTAAGTCCTTAAAGGAAGCTGTGATCAAATCTTCTTTGGGGGTAGGCCAAAGATTATTTATTTCGTTGGAAGGATGGCAAAGGACTAAGGATAAAAATTTCTCCTTAGCTTTCAGAGCCTTTATTGTTCTCTATTCTGTATAATCTGCATTCAATAAGTAATGGTAACAGTTTCTCCAGAGACCCACTAGGCTTTGATTGACTTTAAACATACCTCAGTGATAACATATTAGAAAAAGTTTTTGAGGACATTTTGGGAAAATTTTATCTGAGCTCTTTTGAGGAGACCCACCCATCAATGTCTATATGGGAAAGAGAGGAAGATTATCATATACATATATCAGCCATAAGTACTGGGAAAGTAAGAGAAAGGCGGGGGATGAAAAACAACCCATGTATAAACATACATGGGGTGTGACCTTCAGGTAGGGTAAGATTTGAGCCTCTGAGTTTGTCCTTTGTTTCCAGACTCAAATACCAATTATTGGAGTTAAATTCAAACTCTATTCATCAATCCCTGGCCTCCCCCTACCCCCACTGTCATATAAGTTCAAACTCAGGCCTTTGAGGACTCAGTTTCACAGTAACCAGGGAACTGGGTGAAATTCATTTTCTTGGGAGAGCATGCTTTGCTTCTTCAGTGCTAAACTATGTTTTAACGTGAAATTAAAAGACATGTTCATACAAATTACTTGATGTTACTCTCTTATGCAATCAAATGAATCGCTGTGAATATTAATTTTATCAACCTCCCCCAAATACCTCATTTTCTTTTCAATTGACCAATACATTGTTCAACCATCTTATTTTTGTACATCATCTACCACAATATTAAATAAACAGCAATTATCCTTTAAGGAACCAATAGCTAAATGGAATTAGTGTGTAGCAAAGGGAAACTGCCTTACTAGATAAATAAGTAAGGGAAACTGGGAGTAGAGTGCTGGTATACCCAGTAGAGTAATCATGTTACCATGCATGAAGACACAGCTTTAAGTCACTGGTCTCCTCCACCTGTGTGTGTGTGGGGGGGGGGGGGGGGATATGGTTCACAGTGAGTGAAATAGCACTGCAAATGTCTCTCTTTGTTTCTTTGTCTCACCTTCTATCAAAAAGTAATAGAAAAATTAATTAAAAAAATAAAATCTATGACAATCTACTTATAATTGAAAAGCAAAGGATATTTTTAACAATTAAGCCACTGAAGAAAATATCAAAGGCTAGAAATGTTAGACATGATCTAAAGTTACATGTAACTAAAATTTTTATCATTTTACCTGAATAGTAAAGGAACAAAGTCAGAGAAAACTTAGTAAAATAGTGACTCATCTACTGTATTGTTATTTTTCCAACTTAAAGTTGAAAATATATGTTCATCTTTTTTACTTTAAGATTCCTAAGATTCAAGTGAATCTACAGAAATTAAGAAGAGAAAAAAATAAGTGGAAAGATTGAGGAAACAGTCTCAAAGAGAAAAGTACACTGGAGCCAACAAAGTAACTGTACAACATCACCCCCACCTAAAGGTAGCTGCATCATTGTAGAAGAGTGGTCAGTGAGGGGAAAATGCAGGTATGGGGAACTAAGAAAAAAAATTCTCACAAGGAAAAACAAATTGAAAGAAATATATAAAGGGAAAAAAATAGCACCCTTCTATTTCATTCCCCTCCATCCATATCTCATTGGCATGCCTCACCAGCCCTGTGCTCAATCAAAGAATACTTAAGGAGTGGGGAAATAGCATAATGGTTATGCAAAAAGACTTTCATACCTACATTCTGAGAACCCAGGGTCCATCCCTGTCAGGAAATTGTGAGAATGAGTTGAGCTTGGCAGGGCTTGACCTGAGGAGTGCGTCTACCCTGTCAGTCTCTCTCTCTCTACCAAGGTTGAGTGAGAAGGGACAGGAGTAACCCCAAAGGTTTGCCCAGTCTTATCATACTCCCTGCCTCACAAAGCACCCTGCATTCCTGATACTATGGCCATTAAATAAAAAGAAAGGGGGGGGGGGTGTCAGGAAATTATGAGGATGTGGTTGAGCTCCACAGGGCTCACAAAGCACCCTGCATTCCTGATACTATGGCCTATCTACATAATCATTGTTTTGCCTGAAAGATCCCCACCCATTCCATTCCTTTGATCTATCTTCTTTCTACCCTCAAGACCCTCCCTGCCTGCAGGGTAGTATTAATCCTACCAGCTAAAACCCTCGCAACAGTTGCTAAGGAAGTTTCTATCTTCCCAGCCCCTTTTGCCTTTCTCCACCCCTTTCCTAGCCATTTCCATTTCTGACTTGCCACTTCTGGGTCTGCCCTTTAAAAGTTTTGGCTCTCTGATCAATAAAGATAATTGCATTGTCTCACCACCACGTGTCTGTTTCTGAGTCATCTCCCTCACGTCAGTAAGTAAGTAGCAGCTCAGTCTGGCCCCAGTCGAGTTCTCTCCAACCCAGAGATCATGTGCCTGGGAAGAGGCACCCCCATGCTAGCCTGGCATATCCCCAGCACTACCATTAGCACAGCTAAACAGTGCTCTGGTCTATTTCTCTGTATCTCTCTGTAGCTCTCTGTATCTCTCTCTCTGACAAAAAAACTATGCAGATGCTTTTTTAGAAAACAATGTGCTTTTTTATTGAACCTAAGTTATCTTTACAACGTATTTGGTGCTTATGAATCTTTTATAATTACTTCTAGGTATCTACACCCAAATGAATCACAATATAAGAGAATTGGAAAAGAATACTGACTTTTCATATAGTAGAGCAATTATTTTCTAGTTCCTTTGACCTCAGTTATGGAATGTTAGTTAATTATATTCCTCAGTTCACAATACACTATCACTATTGGAAAACCTCTCTCTTTTGCTTTAGTTTAATTTGAAATTTATCATTACTTCTCCTTGCTACATAATACCCCTTTCCTAAACTGTTTACTATATGTCCTTGAATATATGCAAGGCTTTATGAAAATAGCAAGTTCACATGAATGTTTCAATCTTTAAAAATTTGTATTAAGCTATGCCTCTTTTGATCCCAAGTATCTATCTAGGTTTTTAATACCTAGTCATGTTACTCTAATTAGATCTATCTAGTTTATTACCTAGAAGTACCCTTACACAATACAATTTGCATAATTTACTTCCCTAGTGTCCTAGTTATGGAAATCTTTGTTGTCTCCAACTCTCAAGTCTGATTTCCAACACCACCAAAACAAGCAGAAGAGACAATCTCTATCATATTCCTTTACCTTTGTTATAATTTCCTATAGTGAATATGTATTCTAGGGTGGATATCCATGAAGCACATGCTAACTTCATTTCACTAAGTGCAATTTGATTGTTTTCCAGAATGACTTTTCCCCACCAGCAACTGAGAAAAACTAAAGCAGATGTATTTGTTTTAAAAATGCCTCCAGTGTTTTTCATGTAATTACAAGTTATTTCTTTCCCTAACCGCCTCCATGGTGGCTCCATGCTCTGTCCAAAAAAAGATAAAAAAAAGAAATTATTTAAGGACTTTCTTAGGAATCACTAGGTTAAGAGCTAGAATATAATTTTAGTGGAATAGGCAATGTAATACAACTATAATGTTAAATAGGTTCAGCCATGAACAGACTATTGGGATGCTAAAATGCCATGCAGTACAGGAATAAGCAGCATTTTCCATGAAGTAACTTACTTTCCTTTAAAGTAAACTCTATCTCAAATCTACCCTCCCATCTATACTCAGTGAGGCCCAAAATGGCACTCTTGAAACGGAACACAAGTAAGGCTCCAATTCAGATCACCACTAACTCTCAGCTTGGGAAACTTTCTCATATTATCACCAAGTAATGGAAAGTGCAGAGAAATGGGATTCTAGACCTAGGTTCCTAAGTGTATTAAACATCACTCCAGAAATCACTCTGAAGCTCCTGCATTGTCATGAGCATTATCCTGCTCAGAGGCTGAAAAATAGGCTCAAAAGTAACTATTAGAACAAAGAAAGTGAATAATGCCAAGTCCTGTATTCACACCTTTATGATCTCTGGGTTTAATCATTTCCATTGGTATTTATCATTACTACTTTTATTCTGTGAGCATATCAAGCATCCTAGTGTCTCCTGCTATTAAGATACTGCCCTAAACTTCCCCTGTATATCACATGGCTTAGTCCTGGCTTTGTTCAAGTGTCAGTTCAGTGGAGGCCTCCCCTATCTCCTCATATAGCACTGCACCTCACATACTGGTTCTTTGTTGTTATTAGCCTTCAAAGCATTTATTACATTTTGCCCACTATAGGGTATACACCATCATAGCAAAGATCTTAATAGTTCCCTTTCTGTGTTCTCTTTAGCATCTAGAATAGTATCTAGCTAAAAAGGTACTAAAATATTTGTACAACATATAAGTAAGTTCTCATTATGTAAAACGGTCAAGATCCAAAAATAAGTAAGAGAATTTGGTCCCTGCCCTCTAGAAATTTTTACTATTTTAACCATTTTAAAGATTTATTTGAGAGGAATGAGAGAGGAAGAAAGAGGAGAGAAAGAGAGAGACCAGAAAACTGCTCAGACCTTGTACACGTTGTTGCTGGAATTCTACCTGTGGCCTCTGAAGCCTCAGACATGCAAGGTGGTACTCTAACAGGCTTATCTACTGTACCAGATGCAGAGCATTCCCTCTAAGGAATTCAAACTAATAAAAAAAGGTATTCTTTGCAGTAGAACTCAGGGCTTTTATCTCTTATAATTCCCTCCATTCTAGCATGATGAGCAAATCAAAAAGTGGATCTGGATATTTGGCAGCCACTAAAGAAACACATTAGCAAGCATAAGAAAAACTCAGCTTTTTCCATCATGGTGTGTGTGTGTGTGTGTGTGTGTGTGTGTGTGTGTGTGTGTTTAGAGGAACCCGTGTGTGTGTGTGTGTGTGTGTGTGTGTGTGTGTGTGTGTGTGTGTGTAGAGAGAGAGAGAGAGAGAGAGAGACCCTTGCAGAACAGTCATAGGGACATAGCCATAAGGATGCTTCAAGATTTTATTATGCTTTCTTGGACTGGGGAGACAGCATAATGGTTATGCAAAAGACTTTCAAGCCTGAGGCTTCAAAGTTCCAGGTTCAGTCCCCAGCACCACCATAAGCCAGAGCTGAGCAGTGCTCTGGTAGCTCTTTCTGTATCTTTCTCTCTGTATCCTTCTTTCACTAAGAATAAATAAATAAAATATTTCAAAACAAAGAAAACTATTTTTAAAAAGACTTTGTTTACTTAATGACTTTTTAAAGGTTTATTTTACTTGATAGGACAGAGAGAAATTGAGAGGAAAGGTGGGGATAGAGAGGGAGAAAAAGACACCTTCAGCAATCTCTCATGAAGCTCCCTCGTTACAGGTAGAGAGTGTGGGGGCTTGAACACTGGTCCTTATGCATAGCAACATGTGCATTCAATCAGGTGCACAATCTCCCGGCCCCTAACATTATTATTCCTTTTTTTTTTTTTGCCCCAGGGTATTGCTGGGGTTTGGTTCCTGCACTATGAATCCACTGCTCCTGGAGGATAACTTTTTCCCTTTTTGTGGCCGCTGTTATTATTGTTGTTATTGTTGTTGGATAGGACAGAGAGAAGTCAAAAGAGGAGGGGAAGACAGAGAGGGAAAGAGAAAGACAGACACCAGCAGACCTGCTTCATGGCTCCCCTGCAGGTGGGGAGCCGGGGGCTCAAACCTGGATCCTTCAGCTTGTCCTTGCGCTTCACACCATGTGCACTTAACCCATTGTGCTACCACGTGACCCCCAACTTTATTATTTTAAAGAGCATTTTCAGCTATATATTTGTACAATACATAGCATTTAGGTTTTAAATAAGCTGTCACATTAGTGACTTAACTGCATACATTTACACATATACACAACTACATATATGTTTGATAATCGATACAGAAACTATTTTGGATATGTTTCAGTGGTTACATAGTTTTCTAAAATAGTGAAAGTGATGGGAGGGCAGGTGGTAGTACATCTGGTCAAACATATATATCAATGCAGAAAGACTTGTCTTCAAGTCCTCAGTTCCCACCTGCAGGGGAAAAACTTCACTGAATGGTGAAGCAGTGTTGCAGGTGTCTCTTTTTCTTTCTCCCTCTCTGCTTCCCCCTCCCCTCTCAATTTTTCCCTGTCTCTATTCATTAAATAAATTTTTTAAATTAAGTGATATCTAACCTTTTCATATTAGAATAATGACAGTGTCCTAGCAGTGAGAAAGTTAGAATACAAAGCCACTGCTCATATGTATCACACAGACATAACTATCTTATTTTATATTTTACACCAGACTCTCTTTAACTGAACTTGTGGAAAGTAAAAGGAACTAAAAATTTTAAAGACAAGAATTTAATTAAGAGAAAAGTGAAAGTTGCTTTGAAAGTGAAGTTGGACTGACCATGAAATTTAACCCCTACAAGAAGCACTTTATTCTTGATAACAGACAACACTGTCTGGTTTAGGAGAACTCCAATCAGACTGGGTCTGATTGAAACTTGAGGGTTTCATAACCCAAGATCAAGAGAAATTCCAATATAGGACCCTTTTAACCCAATATAGGAAATGCAGAACTTATTTTTATTTGTATAACACAGACTAAATATGGATAAGTAACAGAAAATAGAAACATTTTTCAAGTAATTTCCACTAAATTTTATTGTGTCTATCACCATGAAAAACACTGAAGTGCTATGAGAATTCTGTATAGTTATTATGGAGTAAATTTTATTTTACTTTATCTTATTTTCATCATGTTTTAACTTAATATATCCAAGATGTTCATTTCAGCACATAATCAATATAAAAATTAAATAAATTTTGCATCCACCTTTTCTTTCTTTTTTTAAAATAAATATTTATTTATTTATTCCCTTTTGTTGCCCTTGTTATTTTATTGTTGTAGTCATTGTTGGATAGGACAGAGAGAAACGGAGAGAGGATGGCAAGAAGGGGAGAGAAAGATAGACACCTGCAGACCTGCTTCACCATCTGTGAAGCGACTCCCCTGCACGTGGGGAGCCAGAGGCTCGAACCAGGATCCTTAAGCTGGTGCTTTCACTTTGCGCCATGTGTACTTAATCCGCTGTGCTACAGCCTGACTCCCCACCTTTTCTTTCTACCCCTCAATCTTAGGTAAGTATAATCAACAAGTAAGAATGTGTGATATTTAAGTTTGCAATGCGATGATTTAAAATACATGCATATTGTAAGTGGACTGTCCATATTAAGTAAACTATCTCACATATTTACCACTTCCTTTTTTGGTAAAAAAAAAAAAAAATTCAATTCTACTCTCAACATATTTATTTTATTTTAGGGGCTCGGTGGTGGCACATCTGGTTGAGCATACACGCTACATTTATTTTTGGATACAGAAAGAAATTGAGAATGATGGGAGGGAAGAAAAATGAAAGAGAGGGAGGGAGAGAGAATAAAGAGAGAGAGAGGGAGAGAGGCCGACAAAGACCTGCAACACTACTTCATTGCTTGTGAAGCTTCCCATCCTGCAGTTGGAGACTGGCAGCTTGAACCTGGGTTCTTGAGCATGTGCACTTCCCTAAGTAAACCACATTTAAGATTACAATATAGTGTTACCAACCATACTCACCCTGCGATAAATTAGTTTCTCAGACCTTACTTATTTTGTTATTTTGATTTTTTGGTATTACCTTTATTTATTTATTGAACAGAGACAGCCAGAAATCAAGAGGGAAAGGGGTGATAGAGAGAGGGAGAGACAGAGAGACACCTGCAACGCTGCTTTACCACTCACAAAGGTTTCCCTTGCAGGTGGTGACTGGGGGGTTAAGCCTGGGTCCTTGCACACACTGTAGCATGTATGCTCAACCAGGTGTGCTACCACCTGGCCCCCTCAGATCTTACTTATAACTGACAATCTATACTTCTTTTTTCTTTTACCAACTATTCCCTCTTTCCCTTCTGCCTCACTTAATCACCATGGGGATATATATATACATATATATATATATATATATATATTTTAATAATCGAGACAGAAAGAGAAGATGTAAGTATTGCTTAGCTCTGGCATATAGTGGTGCTAGAAACTAAGCCCTAGACCTCTGAACTTTAGGCATGATAATCTTTTGCATAACCATTATGCTAACATCACCCTAGTCCACCTATGGTTAATTTTGAAGTATGAATTTATATTATCTCTAGTGAATAGAAGTCATATTTTCTAATTTGTAAAAATCAGTTCCAAAAGACATATATCATGGGAGATTATTTTTAAGAAAGAACATTAAAATTACTTTCATTCAGAAACATCTTATGTACTTAATTCCCTTCTCCAAATATAAAAACATTATTAAATTTTTTCCACCAAACTTATTGCTAGAGCTCAGTGCCTGCATGAGCTTTTTAATGTTTAAGTACTCAACTTCCTAAGTGGGAGAAAAAACAGTTACCCACCCACCCCCAAATTCACACACAAAAAAAATTATTTAAAATATGAGTTTTTGACTTAAAATTTAAGGGCAGGGGAGAGAGCATAGTGGTTATACAAAAAGATTCTCATGCCTGAGTTTCCTAAATCCCAGACTCAATCCCCTGCTCCACCATAAGCCAGAGCTGAGCAGTGTTCTGGTGTTTGTTTCTCTCATTCTCTCTCTCTCTCTCTCTCTCTCTCTCTGTGTGTGTGTGTGTGTGTGTGTGTGTGTGTGTCTGTATCTCTCTCAAAAATAAATAAATTTTTTAAAAAAGACTTAAGATTTAGTGCAATAGACCACAATTCATAAATCACTACATATTTCCATGCAATAGCATCCTTATATGCAGTTAAGTTTTAAAAATAATGCAGGTAAGCAGTAGCATTGCTAATTTCTTAAGACTTGAGAGCCATTATCTACTGTTCTCTGGCTATGTTTCAAACTAGTACTACAACAAGGTACAGGACAAAGGAGTAAATGCTTTTGACCAACTCCATACCAAGAGATCATGCACAAGTACTTCTCTCCCAAGTCAGATTACCATAATAGTACAATCTGCATGTCATGTGCAATTTCTGTTTTTCATTATTCGAAAAGCAGACTGACTCTGTTGAAAACCGATAGCAAATACCCCCTCTAGGCAGCTAAGCAACTGAGTCCAAGACAGCCTGTACTCTCTGAGTGACAGCTGACTTGTACTTCCAAGAATACAACAATATCTAAAACCAAAATAGGCTAATCTGAAACAACTTAAATTAGTCATACCATTTCTCCACCTGAAGTAAATGATCAATATCTGCAAATAAATGAATCATGCAACATCTCTCCTCTCTCAATTTTTCTGAGTCCTATACAAAAAGTGTAAAGGTAGCCACAGGGAGCAGTGGATTCATAGTGCAGACACTGAACACCAGTGATATCCCTGGAGGCAAAAAAAAAAAAAAAAAAGGTTGCTGAGGGAGCCAGGGGATGGCTCACCAACAGACCACACTTTTACCATGAAATAGAACCTGAATTAAACTTCGGACACCGCTTGGGAGCATCTGCATGAAAGAAGAGTAGAGTGCTGTGGTGTCATTCATTCTCTCTCTGACCCTCATCTCCTTTTCTCTCCTCCTCTATCTAAAATAAAGAGGGGGGGGAGGGAAGAGGGAGAGGAGGAAAAAGTGGAGAGGAGGGAGGAGGAGAAGAAGAAAAAAGGAGAGTCCACTAGGAGTAGAATTGCATATGGAAAGTCCCAGCAATAATACTAGCAGCAAGAAAAAATAATTGCTGAGGCTAATTAAAAGAACAATAAATAATAACATGTACCCCATAGAAATTAAGTTCTTCTCCACCCCACCAGGAAAAAATGATTCACATGTTCACTTTGCCATGTGCAAGGACCTAGGTTGAGCCCCCAGCACCACATGAGAGCACTAGGCATGGCACTAAAGGAAAAATACATGAACAGTTGTGCTGTAGTGTCCCTCTTCTTCCCCTCTGTCTCTCTTCCTATCTGAAATTTAAAAGGGGGGTGGGATTCTGGTGGGAGGAATGGAATCATACAGACGGAAGGAACTGGCAGGCAAAAAGCAAAACAAAAAGCTCCTGCCTAAGAGCTATTAAACTGTGGGATCATTAACTTTTCCCCACAGAGAACAACTTCTGACAATTATACTTGACACAGACTTTGACAAATGTCCCATCACATTCTCACAGTTACTTGGCTTTGTGAAATCACTCCTGATTAACTGAAATAGAAATAGGTGCTCCCCAATCTCTGATTCCCTACCAGAACCCACAGCAGCAGCACTGCCAGAGCTTTTTCCACAAAGAGTGTTTCTCCTCCCTTCTCTGAGAGAAGGAAGGAAGAGGCATCTCACAGCTTGTGCTCAAAGATGGATGTGACAAGATGCTCTTCTTGATCCATACCCAGAATAGATGGAGTTCAAGAGTAGCATCTGGCAGATCTAATCATGTGAAGCAAATGCATAAAAGTGCTCCAAAACAGAATGCCAGAAAAGTTATCACCCTCATAGCCCATTAAAACAAATGGAGAAAAATATGCAAAGGAAAAGATGCCAATTACCCAGGCTAGAGTGTGCCCAAGTTAAAACAAACACCACCACCCCCAAATGTGTAAATAATCACCCACAATATTTTAATGATTTCAGTAATTAAGAATCATCGTTTCTTCACCCATTATAACTCCCAAATAGCATTCCCTACAATTCAGTCTCTATTAGCAGACTGCTGAGACATTAATTGAATATTGACCCAAATAAATGTACCTATAGAATCGCTTCAGCTCTCCAATTGAAAACCAGTTCTAAATTTGAGATGTAATGAGCAAAGAATTTCATCTTGCCACTCTGATTATATCTTAACTACTAGTACTTGGAAGCCAGAATATTTTATTTAAAAATAAAGATTTTTTAAATGCAATTTTGAAGTGGTGTAATGGAAAAAAAAAAGTCCTAGATATGTAACCAGGAGTCTCAGCTTTCTCTTTCAGCTTCTTTCAAGTACTATGAAAATGATAGACTATTACTTCACTTATTCTTTGATGCAAGCATTTATGATCTGTTCTAAAATAAGTACTATGTCATTTGCCATAAGTTTATGATTTGATTTCTTATTTGTTTAAAGAGAAATATTTCTATTTATTCTGACAGTTTTTGTAGAAATTGTTTATAAGGTAGGCATTACCTAACAATAAACATCACAAAATTACTGCATTATTATTACTAAAAAATTTTTAATCAACTTGAAATCTGCATCTGCAGGCCATATTGAGAGGTGTTTAGTTAAATAAATAGAATTTTTGTATACATGGTAAGTACACTGTATACAATGCTATATGTTATATGTGGGATATAACAAAAATAATTTGTAGAATAGAAATGATAAAGTAATGTATTTAGGTGAAGAAACTTATGGACAAAGGAGACAATACAGCACAATGTATTCTAAAAACAGGACATCTAGGATTAATTAATTATTAGCTCTATTTATTACAGCTGTTGCATAGGCAAAGTGGCTTAGAGTACTCTCTCTATACCTCAGTTTCCTAATCTACAAGAAGTGACTTCGAATACTATCCACAGTCTGGAATTTTTGAGAGGAGATAAAATTCATGTTATTTAGCCTATTAGTATACCTCGGGATACATTATTTACAAAACAGAAAGTTTGTCATCTTTTACATGTAAGGTGAATTACTGAAATACCAATGATCAAAATCAATTCATTGACTTAAATATATATATAGATTGATAGGTTTCATGTCATTTCTCTATTCAACAATGTATAAAGACCTTCATGTTGTTGCCAATGTATAATCTAACATCTTCACAGGCATTTAAAGTGCTATGTAATCTTCTATTACTCAAGCATTTCTCACAACCTCTAACATGAATTCCAGAGTGTAATTATATTAATTTCCCCTTCTGTTGGCACTTAACTATTAGCACAAAGTGAGTTTTCCCTCTTTTAAAAGATGATTGTTGGGTGGGAGTATAGTAGATATATATATATACTATATATAGTATAGTAGTATATATATGGTTATGCAAAGAGACTTTCATGCCTGAGGCTCTCAAGTCCCAGGTTCAATCCCCCACATCGACATAAGCCAGAGCTGAGCAGTGCTCTGGTAAAAAAAAAAAAAAAAAAAAGATTGTTGATCTACTACATTTCACTTATTTCTTCATATATAGTAAAACTTCTTGAAAGAGTGGTCTGCACTTGCTGTCTGAATTTCCAGATTCACCCCCTCTAAGGTATATTCAAATCACATTTTATCCCAGCTAATCCTCCTAAAACAGCTCTTGTCAAGGTCACCAGTGATCTAAACATTGCTAAGTCCAAATGTTATCTATCAAGGATCCTCTGACTCATCTAATCAGGAAAAGCTGACATTACTGATCACTGTTTGCTTTTCAAAATACTTCGTTTCAGTTAGCAGAACATCACTCTTAAGTTCTTCTCTGCTATTTCTCATTTTCTCTCTCTCTCTCTCTCTCTTTTTTTTTTTTTGCTGGTTCCTGCATATCTTCCTGACCTCTAAACATTGATAGTACTGGAGACTCAATCCTCATCGATCTTTATCTCTTTTATCTCTCCACTAACTCCCTATTTTGTCTTATCCACCCATATGATTTTTAAAATTATCTAACTGCAATTTTATGGCAATTTTTTATTTTCAGATTCTAGCTTTTAGGTTCCTATTAATATAAAACTTCTGTTATCTAGCTCTATCTGGAAACTTAAAAACATTTCATAGTTAATATACGCTGTAGAAGTGTTTGCTATTTCTCCCACTGCTACTACTACTCCTATTTCTGTAAATGAAGACTATATTCAGAACACATTTCCTTTAATTATTCTCTTTCTTTTACTTTCTATATTCAACCCATCAGAGAATCTTGTCAACTCCTTACTGGAAAAATATTTAATATCCAATCAGCTCTCACAACTTCCACAGCTACCAAGCCCAAAGATTAGCTATAACCTTCAGAGGCTCTAAGTCAGTAAGTATCCTCCTACAGACTGAAATTCAGCCTCTTACAATGATCTAAGACTTTGCATCATCTGGACACTGCTGCAAACTAGATTTGAGTAACACAGTAATAAATAGCCCCAATGTGCACCTACAGCCTATTACTCCTGTTAGCTCATGATGCTTCAGCCAAGCTTTTCTGATTTCAGTTCCTTAAATACCCTGTGTTCTCACAAACATCAGTCTTTACACATGTTGTTGCCCCACAAAACATTCTTTTTTTCTACCTTTATATGACTAGTTCTTTCAAGTGCAACATAAATGTCACTTTCTAAAAAGATCATTTTCTCATTATATCACAATTCATTCAAACCATCTATCATCCCATCATCAACTTCCTAGGATTGGGCTAGATGAGAGGAAAGGATGATAACTGCTAAAGTAAAAAAGATTACACGAATGTTCTAAGATGGATTATAGTGGTACTTAAACAACTTTTGAAATGTGCAAACATTACTAGGTTGTACACTTTAATTGGGATAACTACAAAAGAGTCATATTACAGCAATGTCACCCCAAAAGGGGTATTTGAATAATGAGTTTTAATATCTTGTTGAGGAAAGATGTACACTAACTGATATTTGATTTATAATATTTAAGGGTAATATCAAAATTCAATAAACAGCAATGCTGATAAGACAGCCAGATAATTAAAAAAGGGGGGAAAGGACTAAGTATTCCTTTAATACCTACCTCATGCCAAGTAAGGTACTGGAGGAAACCAACATTAGATGTGCTTCAACCCTGCCCTTAAAGTATTTGAAGAGGAGACTTAATGAAGAGGAGATTAATAAAGCCAAGAGGGAAACAGTACAGATGATTGTATCAGAAAGCTCTTGTGGAGGCTGGGAGGTGGTACACCTGGTTAAGTGCACATAGTACCATGTGCAAAGATGCTGGTTCAAGCCCCCCCACGCCCCACCTACAGAGAGGATGCTTCATGAGCATTGAAACAGGTCTGCAGGTGTCTATCTTTCTCTCTCCCTATCTCCCTCTCCTCTCTCAATTTCTTTGTCCTATCCAATAAAAATAGAAAAGAAAAAAAAAAGTGGCTACCCAGAGCAGTGGATTTGTAGTGCTGGTACCAAGCCCCAGCAACAGCCCTGGTGGCAATAAAAAAATTTAAAAGGAAGGAAGGAAGGGAGGAAAGGGGGAAGGAATGGAGGAAAGAAAGAAGGAAGGGACCTCTTGTGATCTATATCCATCTGCCCCTAAGTTTCCCACCCATTTTATTCCAGCTGGTACTTCAGCAACAAGTTGTAGCCTACCAACTCCTCTCCTTACCTTTCACTAGCAGCTTCTATCTCAACACATGTGCACATCTTGAGTAGGTGGAAATTAGCAAATGGTACAACCCCTGAACATACTGAAGCTAATACATAAGAACTGCACTTTCTGTGTTTCAGGTACAAAATCCTCAAGTGCACTATAGACCATTTCTATAAGTTTACCTAGTGAGAGAGATTCATAGTGCCCACAATAATAAATATCCCCAAAGTGCACTTTCAACAGGCTATTATTCCTTTCCTCACTCTTCCAAATGATGCACTTCAGTGTCTTGGGACTAGATGTCAAAATAAACTACCTGTGTAAAAGCTTTGCTTCAGGCTCTGCTTTGGGAAAGGAGGAGTCTCAGTTTCAAGAAGAAGGTCCACAGGTGTCTATGTTTCACTCCCCCCCCCCCATCTTCTCCTCCTCTTTCAATTTCTCTCTGTCCTAGCCAATTAAAAAAAAATAGGGAAAATGGCCTCCAGGAGCAGTGAATTCGTAGTGCTGGCAGTAAGCTCCAGTGATAATAATCCTGGAGGCAAAAAAAAAAAAAAATCTTAAGCAGCAGTCCAGGTGGTATAGGGGCTAAAGCACTGAACATTCAAACAAGAGGTCCTGAGTTCAATCTCTGGCATACTCCAGAATAATTCTCTTTCTCTTTCCCTTGTCTCTCAATAATTTTTAAATGAACTTAAGTATCCAGAAGAAACTCAGCATGTTTTGTTCTTGCTGTTATTTATTTGCAAATAAACATTTTGGCAAAAAATTTTCATATTTAATCAAGGAAACATTTAAATAAATTTTTATCTTTTCCTTTTTTTTTTTGTCACTAGGGTTATTGCTAGGGCTTGGTGCCTGCACAATGAATCAAACATCCACAGCAGTCATATATTCTTTCTTTTCCTTGATAAGACAGAGGTAAATTGAATGGGGGTATATAGATATAGAGGGAGATATAGAGATATGGAGGGAAAGAGAAAAAGAGACACTTGCAGCCCTGCTTCACCGATCATGAAGCTTCATCCCTTTTAGTGGGGAGTGGTGAGATGAATCTGGACCCTACACAAGTGTAGTAACATGTGTGCTCTGCAAGATGTACCACCACCTGACCCCCTTACATGAATTTTTAAACAAGAAATTATAAAGCTATCCCATGATACTGAACAGTCTAGTAGTATTTACAAAGCAAAGACATGAATTCCTGTTTCACAGGAGAGAATTTAAAACAGTCCACTCAGTCTTAGTCTATAGGCCATTACAGTTCAAGTGTATACAATACAAATCATGATGGAAAATAAAGGTCTAGGTTCATTATTCTGTAGATTAAAAGGACTATCGTGGAGTAATTTACACAATAGACAAGAAAGAGTTAAGAGATGAGAGGGTATTTCCCTTAAAGGTACAACTACCAATTATTGCTAATAAAGGCATTGTTATAATGGGCAATCAATTTTCTTTTATTTTTATGTTTTATTAGGGAAATTATGGTTTATAAGACAGTTGACACATGGATATAATTTCTCATCCTTCCATGATAGGTATCTGTACCCTGTACATCAGACTTAGGTCTCCTCTACTGTGGTGCACTGGGTCCCCAATGAGGGCAATTATGTTCCAACTTAAATGGCAAAATTTCAGAACCACAACCATTTAAAACAACTTAAATATAGCATGATATATTTAAAGTATCTCCAGAAAACATGTTAAAACAGATCATATGTCTGTTTATCTCACCTCCCCTTACATCTTCAGCTTTCTGAAACTTGAACCCAAGAGTAAAAATGCAAATAAGACTTTTTTTTTCAAATGACAGGTAGGTATCTAGTTCCTTCAACAAAATCTTCTGTATACCTCTGTAATCTTGAAAACCATTATTAAGTCACTAATTTAAAAAAACGTTAAGATTAAAAAATGTCTTCTGGTTCTAGTTAACTTTTTCTCCCCACCAGTTATAGGTGGAGCTTGGTGCCCACAGGATAATTCCATTGCTCCGAGCAGCTCATTTACTTTCTTCGCTCACTCTTTCTTTTTTTTCCTTCTTTCTTTCTCTCTCTTTCTTTACTTCTTTTTTTTATGATAGACACAGAGAGAAGTTAAGAGGGAGAGAAAATGAGAGAAAGGGGAGACACCTGCATCACTGCTCAATCATTCTTGAAGCTTCCCCCCTGCAGGTTGAAAACCGAGGGTTGGTTAGAGCCTGAGTCCTCAGTATGGTGATGTGCACACTCTACCCAGTACACCATCACTAGGGCACCTTGGCCAACCTTTAATACAATATTGAATATATTATAAATACTATGCTGGCAAATTAGCTCACTTGGATAGTGTACCTCAGCCAAATTCATAACTGAGGTTAGGTTTGAGCCTGGCCCCCACTGCACTGGAGAAAGCTTCCCTTCACCTTCTTTGCCTCACTCTTTCTTTCTAGAAAAAGTTGACCTAGAATGGTGAAGCCCCAGCAACATCCAAAATAAGTCTTCTAAATATTATTCTAAACGTTTTACATATAGCAAAGCTTTTCATCTTCACTACAGTAGAAATATACTTGTCCCATTTTATAAATGAAGAAAACCAAAGCCCCAATAAGTTAAATCCCTTGACAATAGCTTTACAACTAGGAAGCCAGAATCCTTAACAGACAGCCAGACCACCCCACCCCTGTACTGAATGATGCTATAGAAAGGATAAAATAGGAGCAACACCTGAAGGATGTAACAGAAAAAGCAAACAATGACCTTTGGCCCATACTCCCAGAGGGTTAAAGAATAAGAAAGCTATCAGGGGGAGGGGATGGGATAGAGAGTTCTGGTGGTGAGAATTGTGTGAAGTTGTACACCTCTTATCCTATGGTTTAGTCGATGTTTCCTTTTTTATAAATAAAATTTAAAAAAAAAGAATAGGAAAGCTATCAGGGGAGGGGATGGGATACTGAGTCTGGTGGAGGGAATTGTGTGGAGTTGTTCCCCTCTTATCCTATGGTTTAGTCAGTATTTCCTTTATATAAATAAAAAAAATTTAAAAAAAAAACAAAGAAGAGATTGGGAATACACATCTCTTTTCCACAACTAATTCTAAGGATACCAAGAAGGATGCAAGTGACATTTTCTAATCCTGTCAAATATCTCACCTGAAAGTGTCAAAGATTCACCTTCCATATTGTAGGCAGTTTCTCATATCCTGAGGATTTTCTTCTAGTTGTAGCGGTTGAGTGCTAACCTGCTCTGTAATAATAGCAGGGCATTGTGCCAAAGAAGTGAGGCTTTTACTCAACTGCATGAACAAGAGCTAGTTTCAAATACTAACCTTCCTTATTTCTTATGCTAAAGATTCCATTTAAGACTAAAAAATATCCTTGCCAAAAAAAGCATTTTAATGTGAAAGGAAACAATTCTATTTAATACTAGAGTCTCCCCTCCCCCAATTGAGCAACAAACTCAAAATACAGTTTAACTAAATGCTTTCTTCCTCAAAAGGGACCTAAAGATTCTAGTCTCAAGTAATCTTCCCAGGTATTCCTACACAATTCATGCAACACCTTTACTACCAAACATCATCAGCTGATTTTGTTATAAACAACAGTTTTTTATAGTGCCCAAATTTAACATCATAAAAATTTAACTAAGGTGATAAGCCAGATCTCAGTGTTTGTCTCTATTTCCTTATCTATATAATGAGACTATTTTCAGTACCTGTATTCCAGAACTATTGAGAAGATTAAATGAAGTAATATATGTTAGCATTCAAGACAGTGCCAAGCACAAAGGATTTTTTAAATGTGACAAACGTGCAATTAGGGCGGTATAATAATAATTGTTTCTCTAACTAGAAGAATGAGAGGAAACTGAGATGGCATATACTGAAAAACATAAATAAAGCTTTTCTCAAGTCTATGAGATTCTAGAAAGAGGTAATGTCACACTAGTATAAGTCCTTCTCACTACTATTAAGATAAATGCACTTTCTGGGAGAGAAAAGTTAAACCTACAAATAACAGTCTTCTAAACAAAAAAAATATGATTTTCAAAGATATGCCAAAATAAATTTGATCATATGTATGAATTAACAAATGAATTAATTTTTTCATTAATATTACTATCATTTCCTGTTGCTCAGATTAAAAAAACAAATGTCGAAATGTAATGTAGCTTTTATTAGCTTAATTCCATAATTTCATATTTTACTTTATATTCCCTGTATCATCCTTTACTTAATTCAGAAATTCTAGCCATCCAGCCAGATTCAAAAAAATCTCAGACACAAACATTCTTTTCATTAACTGCAATACTGATTGTAATTTTCAATACTTAGTAGAAGGTTAACACCTTGATAAAACAGTGGTAGTTGTAAACTAGATTTTATATCAAGTATTGACAAAGATGTGAAGCACAGGGTATTGTTGTATATTACAGAAAGGAATCAAATTTGTTAGAAACACCTTGGGAAAATGTGTGTCCATAATTATAAAAACTATAAATACACATATTCTGTGAGCCAGCAAATACACTACTAGTTTATACTCAGCTGATAGGCATAGATATGTGCATTAAAACATTTTATACAAAGTTTTTTTAAAGAAGTTTTACATGGAGTAGATTAAACCTGAAGCAATCTAAGTGTTATTCTAAAGTTATTATTCTAAAGTAATGAAATGAGTTAACTGTATATTCTTATCATAGAATACTATGCAGTAGGTAAAAATAACTAACCCCTCTCACAGCAACATTGGTGAGTATCACAATCATAATGTTAAGCAAAATATCAGACCCAAAGTTCACATCTGTGATTAAATTTATATAAAGGTGAAAAACAGGTAAATGAATCAGAAAAGATAGAATTGTACATATTGTGGCAAAGTGAGGATTCCAGAGTGGAGAGAGGAGTGTTCAGGTCCTGGTGCATGATGGTGGAGGAGGACCTAGGCTGGAGTTGAAAGTGTTTTGTAGAAAAACAAGAAATTTTGTACATGTATCAAAAATTGTATTTACTATAAACTATTAATCCCCCAATGGCAAACGCTAGAAGAAGAAAATCCCCCAATAAAAAATAAATTAAAAAATGTTTAATTCCTAAATCTTAACTATGTCCTCAATTTAAATTTAGGATCAGTTTTATATAATCTTCTCTCTTTGTATTTTAAGATTTCATTGAATACTAAATTGCATGGTGGGCATTAGTGGTCATTTCCATCAGGAATGTCATCATAAGCTCTACTGCAGACCTTCCCAGGACTTTACTCTCACTATAAAGCAGCAACGGTAGGGACTGCCCCAGTCTCTGAAGGGTAGCTGGGTCATCCTGCCCTGCCACTGGATGAAGACTGGTCCTGAAATGAGTGCAGCCTGCACTGTTCCCAGCTGTGGCCATGGACTTTGAGCTCAGACCAACAGGGACTCAGAGGTTACAGAGGTTCCTGTGCTAAATATATATATGCCCTGTGTCAGGTAGGTGGGGCAAACAATAAATTTTATTTATAAGTTTTTTCAAGAATTGGAGCTACTCTTGGCCCTAATCCAACTTTCTAGCTTTTTTCTATACTCTGACATCATCTTCTCAGACGATATTTCTGCCCAATTCCATGTTAGCTATCAAACTCAAAACAAAAACTATGATAGCCGTGGGTCCCTAGGAACAATTCTTTACAACCTATTCTCCTCCTCTGCTCTACTCCTTTTTGTTTCCTGCTCATTAATCATTTTGTCGCACTTTATATCTTGCCACCTTGCAGTCACCAAGTTGCAGATGCTGTCATGATTCCATCCTGACTTCCCTAGGCAGATGACCTCACCACTTGAGAGCCCTATCCCACTAGGGATAGGGGGTATGAATTGACCTGCCAATGCCCATGTCCAGAAGAGAAGCAATTATAGAAGCCAGAACTCCCACCTTCTGCACCACAAAAATAATTTTGATCTAGTGGGGGAGAAATGATAGGGGAAAGATGACCAGGGGGCTCTGAATTCCAACTCCATCAGGATCCAGAGAAAGAAGAGAAAAAAAGGAGGAATATTTAGATGTAGTAACAGGTGTACATATGACATGGAAAGGAAGAAAAAATGGAACCATAGAGGGGAAAACTGAGCAAATATATACAAATATAGACAGATAGTTGTAGAAATATGAGTTAATAGTTAAGCCATATATGCAACCTTAGAACTGCTGTAGCTTACAATGGAGGGATTAGTGAGTCAGAATTCTGGTGGTGGGAACAATGCAGAGTTGTACCACTGTTATCTTGTAATTTTGTAAATCAATATTAAATCACTAATTAAGAAATTAAAATAATAAAAATATTAATAATAATAAAATGCATGGTGGTACTAGTGTGTAAACACCTATCACAAGAAGAAATCATATTCATGTAACAACAGCTATTCTGTAAATCATTATTTCCCCAATAAAATTATTTGATAAAAAAAATAATAATGATTATATACTGGAAGAAGATAACTGGATGAGGCCTTTAGAATCCTTGGTAATTAAAAAAAATGTTAATGGAAATAAAGAGACTCAGAGACATAATCACTGAACAAAAATAATATCTCTTCCTTCTGCCAGTTGATAGCTCTGTAATTTAAAAATATTCTTTCATAACTATAAAAGGCAGCAAGAAGTATAGCATAGCAAACTTTGAACTCATGAAAAGTAGGGTGGGGGTAGATAGCATAATGGTTAGGCAAACTGACTCTTGTGCCTGAGGCTCCAAAGTCCCAGGTTCATCCCCCACACCACCATAAGCCAGAGCTGAGTAGTGCTCTGGTAAAAAGAGAGAGAGATAGAGAAAGAGAGAGAGAGAGATTGAGGGATGGAGGGAGAAAGAAAGGGAAAGAAGTCATGGGAAGTTGAAATTAGCTGCTCTTAAGTGATGTTGTTAGGAAGTTTTAAACAGAAAACACAACTTGGAATCAAAAGCAAAATACAAGGAAGAGTTTTGGAGGGCCAGGCTACGGCACACCTGATTAAGCACATACATTACAGTTCCTCAAGGACCCAGGTTCAAGCCCCCACTCCCCACCTGCAGGGGGAAAGCTTTTTCAATGGTTAAGCAGTATTGCAGATGTCTCTCTCCCTCCCCTTTCTATATCTGGCTGTCTCCATCCAAACAAAGATAATAATAAAAACAATTTTTAAATGAGTAAGTTTGTTACCTTGATTATAGTCATATCACAGATATATGAATATGTCCAAGTTCATCAATTTTTATACATCAAATATGTGCGGTGTCTTATTTAACAATTATTATTTATTCCTCTTAAGGAAATGTGAAGCTCTACCCCAGTGACAACAAGCCTTCTAAAAAAACACTTCTTCAGTAAAATAAATAAAACCAAACTAAATTTGAATACATAAAATATAATAAAAGATTAAACTTAAATAAATGTATATGAAATGATTCTATAAGCTGTAAAGCTCAAAAAACTAAGATAAAAAGTAAGTAGTTAAGGTTGGTGGTATGGATTGACCTGTCAATGCCCATGCTCAGCGGAGAAGCAGCTACAGAAGCCAGAACTCCTACATAAACAACAGAAGCTCCCCATAAACAACCTTGATCCAGACTCCCAGCAGGGGAGAAGCAATAGGATGAAGATAAGAGGACTCTGCACTCCAGCTCCATTAGCACCCAGAGAGAAAAAGAAGGAAAAGGAGAGGGACATATGGACGTAGTTATGATGTCATGAGTGGCTTAGAGGGAAACAGAGGATTGAATCAGAAAAAGATGGGGTAACTATGTATAAATGTGGACAGATAGTTGTAGCGAAGATGGTTGGCCCATGTCTAAAACTTTAGGGGAACAGTGGTGGACTGAATGGGGAGAGTGAAGATTTAGAACTCTGGTGGTGGAAATGGTATGGATTCAAACCTCTGTCGACATGTAATTCTGTAATATAAAAATGTAAAAAAAATTAATTAAAAGTGAGCAGTTAAAAGTAACATTTTATCTTGAATACCAACACTTAAGAGGAAGAATATTTAATTAAAGAAAATGAGAAGATGGGAACTTTTGTGTCAGTACAGAAGGAGACCTCAAGGAGCTCTCAACATTATTAAAAATGCAGCCTTTGTTAAGTCTGTTTCCACTTCAAAGCTAGATTTCCCCTATCCTCCTAACAAGTGGGTCATCAGCACTGCTCTCAAACTTCTAGTCCACAGATAGGTTCTTTTCAATTCACATAAATGAAATAAAGAGAAAGCAAAAAAAAAAAAAAAGGTGGAGGAGAGCAGGTGTATTTGCTATTATTAAACAACAGCTGGAAGGAGGGTGACAAAAAAGGTGTTTAAAAGAAGAATTACTTGAGCTGAAAATAGCTGTATTGTAAACATAGAGGCAGCATCAGGCCTCTGCTCAAACATAGAGAAAAGACAAAACAGTGCTTCCAAGTCTGGTGGGAAACGTACTAGTGTGTAAATCCCCTTTAAGGTAAGCAGGATGAATGAAACAACTATTCAATTAGTAAATCGATGAAGAAGTAAATGAATTCATAAGTCCTGCGTTTATAACTCCAGGGCTGTTTTCACATTGAGATGAGAAGATGCCTGGAAAGAAGTATTAGTCCCTAGTGATTATAATACTCAGCAGCCTTTTAAAGGTACTACTTTTATTTATTTTGTGTCTATGTTAGCCTTGCTTCTTTTTTTTTTTTTTCAATAAGACACTAAAGATAGACCATTGTGACTTCAGAATGAAGGCATGTGCCTGAAAATTCTTATACAATATAATTTGATTGTAAATTATGCAAAGGGAGGCTTCAGCACTTTCCAGTTTACTAGCCAGTTTAGCATGAAGTTTTGGTTGTTTTTTTTTTTTTTTTACATAAAATGTTTTTAAGAGCCATGTATGAGAAATAGCATAGATAATGTAGTCCAAACTATTCATTCTGCAAATAAGAAAAGGAGGCCAAGGGGATAGTGAATGACTTGCCTAAAGTTACAGAGATAGATTAGAATGTAAGTCCCTTCTCTGTCCATTTTGCTTTCTTTCTATTAATCTATAGAAATCTATCAGGTTGGCATCACTGTATGTATTTTTCAAAAAAGCAACATGAGGTATAGATAGGTTTTTTTCCCTGAGATGCACACATTGTAGGCAGCCCAATTCATTCAGCTTTTTGTTTGTTTATCTGTTTGCTTTTTTCCCCAGAACAATGAGCAGCTCTGGCTTATGGTGGTGCTGGGGATTGAACCTGGAACTTTGGAACCTCAAGCATGAAAGTCTTGTTGCATAACCGTTAGGCCATCTCTTCTGCTCTTCCATTTTAAATTTTATCCTCTCTGATATAAATCCTGCAAACAGAATAATCTGTCTGAAGAAAACAACCCCTGTGAGGTATCTGCCTTCAAATAATTTCTTTCTTAAAATTCACATCAACTTCTATTCAGCAACATAAGCATGTCTTCTCACTTAAATTTCATTAAGGCTCATAGCAAGGATCTAGTTTTATATTTTTCTGTCTTAGATTACTCAAAATAGTATGATATTTAGTCTGATTTTATATAAAACCTTACATGATGATAGGAATACTGATTAAGTCCTAAAACTTCCATTTTATGATGTTTCTGTAAACTATGTACATATAATTTGAAAGGTAATCTTTATTCCCCCCCCCTTTTTTTCTTATTTGACCTTCATTTCCAAATTCATCAGTGCTTTTTGTTAACAAGAGCAACCAGGGTTGTGAAGCATGCCATCTACTGGTAAAAAGAGGGATAGTATCATAGTTTTCAACTACAGATCCTATCAGTTTTGTGAATATTTAATCTAATTATGTTAAGATCTGAAATTTACAAGGCTACAAGTGATTTACTGTCAACAACCATCATGCTGTATTACAGGTACTTAAAAATGGAAAGAAAATGGATTTTCAAAGCATAGATATTGAAACTGAAAGATAAGAGTTATACTTAAAATCATTTTCATTTGCTTTACTAGGAAACTGAAATCTAACAGAAACGATAGCTAGGAAGATTAAGTTATAACATCCTAAAGAGACTGAGCCACTTTAGTTTTTCAACACATTTTGCAAAGCAAACTGTCAACTGTTTATCAAAAGTAAAGGAACTATTGAAAGCATTAATGTAGTCATTAAAATAAGAGCCACCAAATTTGGTAAGCAACGTATGTTCTCCCCACCCATTCTTCTATCAACATTCTTCAGTTGTTCCACTTTTTAATATCTTCTTGCAAAGCACTTTAAAAAATAGGCCTATAGCTTACCACAAATGTCATTATAACCATATGCTATGGGCTTGGGCAAGTTACTTTCTCTCCCCAACTCATCACTAGATAGATTAGATAGATAGATAGAGAGACAGACAGACAGACAGACAGACAGACAGACAGATAGACAGACTGAAAAAGTTGGCCTGGAACAGTGAAAACATGTATGAGTGAGGCCCCAATGCCATCAAAAAAGAAAACCAAAACAACAATAGCAAAAACCTGAAATGGTAAAGTGTTCTAACACAGCCCTTAGGGATGCTTTTGTTTATTTGTTTTTTAAGTTTTAATTAAAATAAACTCAATCAGATCCCATCCTCTTTCTATTGACTATTGTGGGTACTTGCAACAATATTCATACTCTCAGAAAAGGGATATGTTATAAATAAGTCGACTGAATGAATTTTGAGTACACTATTAGGGCATAAAAGAAACCATTCTGCACATCACTGCATTCCTCAGAAGCTATACAAGTAACCAAACATCAGACTGAGAAAAATATCGGAAGAAATTGATTAATAAAGTGTATAGCTATTGTACATCTAGAAGAGATCAAAGCTAAATAGCATACCTACAGATTGAATACTTTTCAGAGCTAAGTCAAGTTAAGGGACTGGAGGAAGTTAGATTACAAAGAAAAGTAAAGTGACACAAAGGCATGCAACCTCCAGATAGAATAACTGATAGATCAAGCATTGCAAGGGAGAGCTTTTCTTCTTCTCTTCTTTTCTGTTCTTTCCTTTTTTTCTTTTCCTTTCTTTTCTTTCATTTCCTTTCTTTTCTCTTCCTTTTCTTTTCTCTTCTTTCCCTTTCTCTTCTTTTCTCTTCTTTTCTTTTCTTTTCTCTTCTTTCCCTTTCTTATCTTTTCTCTTCTTTCCCTTTCTCTTCTTTTCTTTACTTTCCTTTTCCTTTTGTTATTTATTGACAGAGAGAGAGAGAGAGAGAGAGAAACCAGAGCACATACTATGCTAGTGATCAAACTCAGGACTTCATGCATTTAAATCCAGTGTTCAAACCACTGTGCCACCTCCTGGTGACACAAAGAAAATGTCTTTTTCAAAGGTAACCTTCATCCACTCTTCAGAATACCTCCCTTAAAATCAGCCTCTTGCTAGGAATCTGGATCAACCTGTCAACGCCCATGTTTAGCGGGGAAGCAATTACAGAAGCCAGGCCTTCCACCTTCTGCATCCCACAATGACCTTAGGTCCATACTCTCAAAGGGATAAAGATTAGGAAAGCTATCAGAGGAGGGGATGGGATACAGAGTTCTGGTGGTGGAAATTGTGTGAAGCTGTACCCCTCTTATCCTATGGTTTTGTCAATGTTTCTTTTTTTTAATTTTTTATTTAAAAAATGGGGCAGCATGGAATGTTCCTACTCATGACCACAGAATGTGAGCTCAGATCTAGAGGGATGCAGAGGTCACACAGGCTCCTAAGCTAATTATGGGCCCCAGACCACATCAAATCAAAGGCGTTTACAGTCAACAATGTTTATACACCGTTCCCATATTAAGGAGCTACACTCTTCCCTGATTCAGTTTTCTGGTCCTTTCCACAGCCATGACATCATCTCCCCAGACAATAATTGGGATTCACCTGCATATCAGATTTCAGGCTCAGGCAAAAAAAGGAAAAAAAAAAATCACTAGTATAGCTACAGCCCCTTTGAAATAACACTAAAATATGCCTACTAGCTATCTACAAAATGGAGGACCCCCCAACACTTCATCTGAACTGTTGTAGCCTTAAGGTCCATGATTGTTCAACAATTTGTTTGGCTTTGTATGTTAACTCTCTTTTCAGCCACCAGGTTCCAGATGCTAGCAGGATGGGACCAGACTTCCCTGGACAGACAACCCCATGGACAAACAAACCCACCAATGTGCCCTGGAGCTCTGCTTCCCCAGAGTCCTTCCCCACTAGGGAAAGAGAGACAGGCTGGGAGTATGGATCGACCTTCCAACCCATGTTCAGCAGGGTAGCAATTACAGAAGCCAGACCTCCAACCTTCTGCATCCCACAATGATCTTGGGTCCATACTCCCAGAAGGTTAAAGAATAGGAAAGCTATAAGGGGAGGGGATGGGATACAAAGGTCTAGTGGTGGGATCTATGTGAAGTTGTACCCCTCCTTTTTTAAAAAAGATTTTATTTATTTATTGATGAGAAAGATAGGAGGAGAGAGAGAAAGAACCAGACATCACTTTGGTACATGTGCTGCCGGGGCTTGAACTCAGGACCTTATTCTTGAGAGTCAAGTGCCTTATCCACCACCTCCTAGACCACACAGTTGTACCCCTCTTATCGTATGGTTTTGTCAATGTTTCCTTTTTATAAATAAAAATTTTTAATAAGAAAAATAAAAATAAAAAAAGACAAACCTCAGCTGGAGGTGAGTAAATGGTAAAGTGAGCCCTGCTTCTATGAACAAAGCTGAAGCCCAGCAGCAAACCCCTGAGGTTTATCTTCAAATTGAAATCATATGGAGAAATCGTAACCATGTGCCACACAGAACACAAAACAGCTCAAAGAAACAACAACAACAAAAAAAATCTGAACCCCAGCCCCCACCACTTCATATAACATATCAACAAAGTAAAAAAAAAAAGAGACCACAGGAGCACCGACTGCTAGCCAGCAATAACCAGTACAAAGTATGTGTAAAAAGAAATATTGTAGAAACAAACTACCAAACATGGCAAATCAGAAAGATAGAAATGAAACAGAAGGGCTCCAAGAAAATAAAGACATAGAGAGTTTATCAGAGAAAGATGAGAGGAGGCTCACTATGAGGACTCTCCAAGAATATAAAGCATAGTATGGAGAAGCATATTCAAGAGTTGAAAGAATATTTTCTAAGAAGTTAGCAAACACAAAAGAAAAGCTTCAAATAGAGTTCTCTAAAAAACTAGAAAACATGAAAGAACTTTATAATTAGAGTCTTCAAAGAAATTATTAAACATGAAAGAACTTCAACCAGAGTTCACTAAGCAGTTAAGAAGATGAAAGGCAAACTTCAAACAGAAGGAGTGAAAACTTCAAACCAAAGGAGTGAAAGACACTTTGAGTGCAATATAAGCTCAGATAGAAGGCTTAGGAAGTAGAGTAACTTGTGAAAAAGAAAGAATATTTACTCTAGAAGATATAATTATCCCATTCTTTCAAGTTGAAAATAAAGGAGAGGAAAGATTCAAAAGAATGAAGCAACTCTGTAAAATTGCAGATTCCATCAAAAGGTCAAATGTATCAGTGATAGGAGTTCCTGAGGAAGAGGACAGAGAGAAAGGAACAAAGATCATATTCAAGGAAATTATAGCCAAGAATTTTCCTCACTTAAGCAATCTTCATAACATATTCATTTAAAAGACAGAGCGTACGCCCAAGTACATGAATGCAAAACGGCCAACAAAGACACATCATTCACTGTAAAACTATCAAAACTCAGTGACAAGGAAAATATTTTGCAGGCCACTGGAGAAAGGAAAGAAGTTGCATACAAAGGTAGAGTCTACAGGTTTTCATCAGACTTCTCTTCACAAACCTTAAAGGAAAGGAGAGAGTGGAATGACATATCTAAAGTACTAAAAGTGAGGAAATCCCAGCCACAGACTTTGTATCCTGTAAAATTATCCTTCAAATATGAGAAATAAAAGTCTTCTCAAATATTCAAAAGCTAAAGAAATTTGCCATCATCAACCCCACCTAACAAGAATTAATGAAAGGAGTCTCACAAGAAAAGAAGAAACAAAGAAATACATATTCTAAGTAAGGATGAAACTTGAAGTAATCATGTTAAGTGAGATAACCCAAAAAGAGAAGGACAAATATTAAATAATCTCATTTATAGGTGGGACTTGAGAAATAAGAACAGAGAAGGAAAACGCAAAGCAAAACTTGGACTAGTTATGGTGTATTGGACCACAGGAAAAGACTCTGGGGAAAGAGGAGAAGGGAATGAGAGAAAAGAGCCTTGGGATGCTAATGCAGATAATGAAAAAAGGCCCTAGTTGTAGGTGAGTGTCCTACTGAGAACGTTCAAGGGAAGATGAGAGGTAATAGCCATGTGTCAACAACTGCACTATAAGTGATTAATCCTCCAATAAAAATGATAAAACTGTTCTGCAATGATTTTGTATTTTCCCACTATGTGTTTCCACATCCAAAACTTCTATACAAAATCATTAATTTGCAACTATAGCATAATATAGCCAATGAGTTCCTAGGCTCAGATTATATATAGACTAGATTTAAAAGCTTTTTTTTTAACTTCAATTTGATTCACTGTAGTAAAATCAACTATCACATATGTAAAATGCTTGGTTGACCTCTACATGCAAAAATAAATAAGTCTTATATTTGTATATAATAATCATGTCACCTCAATTCATTTGATAATACATGCTCAATATTATAACTAATATCTGTAAAAATATAGGATGTCTAAAACTAAATTTTTAATCATATACAGTAAACAATAGACACAACTTATTTAACAGAGATAATATGAATCCAGATCTCTTGGTACACATCAATACATAGAGGATCATCAATAAATGTTAATTATCTGGCTGTCACATTATTAAAAGTAGATATATCTGTGCTTCCCTGAAGACATACGTGAAAATAAGAAACATTCTTTCTGTAATAAAACTCTTATTTTTAATACCTTAATTTTCCTTTAGGTGAATGAGCCATATTGAACCTAGATAATAGCACATATGTCATGTTTCTCAAACTATTTTAGCATTTCCAATAAAACAGACTGTTGATTTATAACAAAGTAAGTTCACTGTTTTTTTTTTTTTAACCCCTATAGATAGTTTATAAAATCACAGAAGTGCTGATGGTCAGAAATTAGATACTTCCCATTTTTCATAAGCACCTTCAAAGTCTTATTGCTTATAACCATATTTAAATTTTTAAGGCAGAAAAGAACATCTCTGCATGAATGAAACTATATCCTAATTATTCCATCTCAAGACTTCTGTGTCTTAATCTTAAATGTATTCTACAGAAACAAATATGTGGACATTTAAAGATAAACTGCAATCCAATTTAAAGCATAGCACTTGAAATTTAACCTTACCAATGACAAAGAAAAGCAATTTCTGATCTCATAAGATAGCTGAATATTCCACAATGAGGTGCACTCAGAAAAGAACAAATAAAATTCTCTTCTCCAAATTATCGCAAGGTCAGAAAAAAAAATCAAGTGAATCTAAATAGTGGAGGGAAATATAAGTGCACTCATGCTGCAGACAAACATCGCCCTAAAATCTGCCCATTTAACAAAAGAGTTCAGAGCCTCAATGTACACTTACATACCCTACTTATTAAAATGCTAAAAATTAACTTCTTGCCCAACAGGCATTTATGGTCCCATATTTAAAACTATACAGGTTCACAAGGGAAACATTTAGATTATCTAAAGACGCTATCATGCAATTTTAGCCCATTATTGAGCCTTCAGAGTTTATAGGGGGGGAAAGTAGTAAATTCTGTGGGTTAGGCTGCTTAAGAAGGATTAGGTTATCAGGCTGTAAATGAGGTATAATTTTACTATGTAGAAATCAGTGAGACAAATTCAAGCTTTCGTGCTTATAAATTTGTGGTATTTATGAGAAGGGCAACACAATAAAAATCAATGCCTGCCATGACCCACCCCACAGAGCTCTAATCATAGCATGTTAACCGGTTTGAACTAGTGTAGGATCAAGTAAAACACAATTTTCCTGGTTAACACATTCTAGAAATAAAAGGTAATAAACACATGAGAAAAAGGAAAGCTTTCCTGTTGCTAATGGATACCATTTGAGACTTAAGTTCATATTAAGTCTAAAATCCCAACATCTAATTCTTCAGGCAAACACTACACCCAGATATTTAACAATATACACATCATCATCACATAGGATGGAAGCTCTGTTGGACTTTCTCTCCTATAAAGAATCACCTTTATTACAAACCCAATACCACAATGTAAGTAATAAACTGCATTGTAAGTTGCATAGAATCGCTTAATGAATGGCAGTAATATGAAATTGCTTTTCAATGGAATATACTGAAGCCAGTCTGCTTCATTTAATAACCTATTTAACTCGATCAACTCTTTGGGCTTCAAATCTTGACCATCTAGAAGCCTGTGAGAGATTCAGTACATAAGTATGGTGATTTTTGTTGTGCGTTAAGCAATAATGTAAAGTTGCTTTCAATTAGAGAACAACCAAAAGGAAAGACACCATTACTCTTTTACAATGATTGGAGATATATATATATTTGCCTCCAAGGTTATTGCTGGAGCTCGGTGCCTGAACTACAAATCCACTGCTCCTGGAGGCTATTTCTTTTTTCCTTTTGTTGCCCTTGTTGTTTATTGTTGTTATTGTTATTGTTGCTTTCATTGTTGTTGGATAGGACAGAGAGAAGTGGAGAAAGGAGGAGAAGACAGAGAGGGGGAGAGAAAGATAGACACCTACAGACCTGCTTCACCGCCTCTGAGGCGACCCCCTGCAGATGGGGAGCTGGGATCAGTACCTGCACTATGAATCCACTGCTCCTGGAGTTCATGTTCTCCACTTTGTTGTTGTTTTTGTCATTGGGTAGGACAGAGAGAAATCGAGAGAGGAGGGGAAGACAGAGAGGTGGAGAGAGAGATAGACACCTGCATGCAAGGATCCAAAAGACAGACAAAATAGTACCTTGCTGAGATGTAATTTTATTTTCTTTCATCATCATCATTTTTATTATTAATTATTATTATTATTATTTACCTCCAGGGTTATCAATGGGGCTCAGTACCTGCACTTGAATCCACTGCTTCTGGAGGCCATTTTTTCCCTTTTGTTGCCTTTGTTGTTGTTTATCGTTGTTGTTATTGTCATTGTTGTTGAATAGGACAGAAAGAAATAGAGAGAGGAGAGGAAGACAGAGAGGGAGAAAGATAGACACCTGCAGACCTGCTTCACCACTTGTAAAGCGACTCCTCTGCAGGTGTAAGAGTTCTTGGTTTATAAGAGCAAATTTCCATATAATATTGCTGAAGATATCTTAAGCACATAAATTCCTCCAATAATGAAATGGAAATCAGTAGAATTTTTACTCTAGAAATACTGTTTTTCTACAAAGTACAACACAGTAGGCACTGCTGACACAATGGAAATATTATCCCCCTCACAATGTGATAATAAAAGTTAAGATGTTACTACATACAGAAACACAGTAGAGTATTTGTTATAAGAGAATTATATATCTTTGAATAAGTTTGGCAATAGGATGTCAATCTCAATAATCATATGATAACCACACAAAGCAAAACATAAGAAAGTAGAACTCAATTCAAACCAATAAATCATGGAGTTATAAAACTGAGAAGTAAACAGTCAACAAAAACAGAGAGTTAAATGGTGGTTACCAAGAGCTAAGGGGACGAGAATGGGGAGTTGTTGTATAATAAATATATACTTCAAGATTGTGATGATAAAAAGTTCTAGAAATTAAATAACATGTGAATAAGCATAATGTTACTGACCTGTATACTTAAAAATGGGAAATGTGTTTTGTTTGTATGTTTTACCATAATAAAAAGATAAGTGAGTCACACAAGGCAATGATTACCTTCTACTTTCTAACAGTATAGTAATCATTTTGTATCCTCATGTACAGAACTACTAATTCTAAGTTTGTTACTGTGTTCCACATACAAGAATCGGGAGAAACACAAAAAGCAGAACTTTCAAGTGAAAAAAGACACCACATTTGACAAATGATGCATCATTTCCTGACAAGCAAAGAATCTCAAGGACACTGACGACTCATTTTTTTTTTCACTCAAATTCTCTTTCAAGAATGCTTTCAAGAGTTAGGAGGCTTGGAAATTTTTTTTAATTCTCTCACCTCAAAAACATAGATAAGTTTACCCCAGAAGTAGAAAAAAAAAAAAAAACTTGGCTTAAAGATTCATGGGACAGAACTATAGGATATGACTTCAGGATGGATTTGGAAAATACTGACAAAACTCATTGCAAAATGTTAATTTGACCTGAATGTTCTAACTTTTGTCGGTCCTTTCTAAGCAGAGGCATAATGGAAATAAAACTTAGAGTTAAGATTCAAATGGAATCTTTTAAGATATAAAACATAAGGCATACTCTAAAATTCCTCTGAGTCCTCAGAACCAACCATCTTACCAATTATTCATATAGAAAGCAGAATCAGAAACGGTTTAAACACCTGCCAGTCAATCTGTCAACATTTACTATTATGTGTAAGAGTACTATCAAATGAGACAAAAGGAATGGCCTCATCCATTGCCCTTCAGAAATCCACAATAGGAAGGAAGATTTCACCATATATTTTGGTCTTGAGAGTTGGCATGTTATGATGAAATGCCATGAGTTCTAAAGTGAAACAGATTCATGTTATAATCCCAACACTAAAAAATTTCAGCTGCATGATCTTAAATGGTAACAGGTGAATTACTGAGGGCTCACCTAACACCAGCTAATTTGGTCCATGGTCCATCCTAGTGAACCCTCACAAGTCCTTTGAAGTAAATACTATTACGATTTCACACATAAGCTAAGTGATTTAATTTCCTTGAACCTCCATTTATTTTGTGGGAAGAAGGATTAATATTAAATTCATGCTATTGGAGTGAAAGTTAAATGAGTTCATGTATAAATTGTAACTAAGCTACAGTAGACTCAACAAATAGCTGCTAATACCATCATTTAATGACTAGATGAGAGATAGCACAATCTGGAAAAGGAAGCATTTTAGAGATCACTATTTTTCCTTTACACACATCTCTAAGCTGTTTATAAATGCAGTTCAGCAAATTCTTGTTCCTGCTATAATTCATGCAAAGGTATATGACACAATGCCTATCAATAAATTGTTTGCAATTCAGTGAATTTATAAGAGAACAGTCAATCCTAAAACTAAGGACTCAAGGACTGAGTAGTGACTCACCTAGTAGAGTGCACACATTACTGTGTCTGATAACGTGGGATCAAGCTCCTGGTCCCCATCTGTGGGTGGGGGACTGTGAAGCTTCTGGAGCACTACAGACACAGTGGTGGGTGTGTCCCTCCCTCTCTGTCTTGAGAGAGGATGGAAAGGAGGGAAAAACAGTGATATCCAGGAATAATGGAGCCCCGCAGGCACTGTGTCCCAGCAGTGATCCTAGTGGCAAAATATAAAATAAATAATAAAATAAAATAAAATACTCCAACAATAACCTAAGGAGTAAAGTTTGGTGTTTTAAGTGTCTATTTTCTACAATTCATTCTATTATATTCTCCATCACTGTCTTGCCCAAAAACTGCAAGATGAATTTTTCCCTGTTAAATGTGACTTTCAATAAGCTAAATACCAAGTAAGTTTACATAAGTATGGTTGTCTTTTTTTTTTACATTAACAAGGCATATATTTCATAAAAACTTGAAGCAAAGGAACACATGCTGATATCCAATCAGTGTTATGAGATTTTCTCAATAAAAGAAAAAAGCAGGGTTTGGGTGGTAGTGCAGTGGGTTAAGCACACTTGGCGCAAAGCGCAAGGACCAGGTAAGGATCCGGGTTTGAGCCCCGGCTCCCCAACTGCAGGGGAGTCACTTCACAGGCAGTGAAGCAGGTCTGCAGGTGTTTATCTTTCTCGCCCTCTCTCTCTCTTCCCCTCTCTCCAGTTCTCTCTGTCCTATCCAACAACAACGACATCAATAGCAACAATAATAATAGCCACAACAACGATAAAAACAACCAGAGTAACAAAAGGGAAAAAATGGCCTCCAGGAGCAGTGGATTCATGATGAACCGAGCCCCAGCAATAACGCTGGAGGCAAAAAAAAAAGCAGCCAGATTTCATACATTCTGTTTATAATGACAGTATAAGCTACTATTCAAACTGTTCTGTTTTAATTATCTGTGAATGAAAATAATGATCAATAGTGGAAAAGCTTCTTTCATCTTACAAGGCAGTACGTTTTCAATCCTAGTAAGATTTCCCAAGATATTTATGGTAAAATCTACACAGAATAGTGATCTCAATTGGAAATCTTACAGTTCAGAAAATGAAGGAAATTTCCCCAAGGAAATAGGGAGAGATATGAAATAATGTATTGGGAATACCTGCAGTAAATAAGTATTAAGCATGTATGAAGTATCTAAGAGAATTTATAACAGATTAGCTGACAGTTTTATTAATGTATATTACAAATTGCCACCTATTTCTTCTAGTTAAAAAACATCAAAGTAAAGTTTTCAAATCAGTTAGCTATACACTACATAATTATTAATCAAAGTCTACTCTATTTCACCATGAAATAATCAGTAGGATCACTGTTCTAAGAAAAATGTGTGTGTGTGTGTTGTGTATCACCATTTATCCACAAAAAGACAAACAGCTTAAAGACTATTTTAAATATATCTGCAAAGTGAAATTCACCTAAGCTTGAAATTAAATTATAAAGCTAATATTAAGTACCACGTGTAATATTTCCAGCTCTTGAGTTTCCAATTTAATAATTTTTCTTTATCATTTTTGAGGGGAGTGTCAGTGGTCTACAGTACAGTTGTTGGCACATAGGGACAAATTCTCATCTCTGTGTGATAAGTGTACAGAATAATCACAATCCACTTAGGTCCTGCACCACCATCATGCACCAGGACCACAAAGCCCTTACTTGATAATACCTATACTTTTATTCAGTTTAACTGTATTCATTTCAATGCTAAATCCTAAGGTTACCTCATTATAAATATTAAAGATAGTTTTGGGGAGCAGAGTCAAGATAGTGACTTGGAGGCAGCTGCTGGCATGAGCTCTGATGACAACTGCTGGAAAGGGTAGGATACTTAGCCATCATCAGGACAGTGAATAAGGGGTCCTAAGTGTGACACCAAGGAGGTGACTATAGCTCAATTTGGTTTAGAAAACATAGAAAAAAGATGGAAAATTTTGTTATTATTTCTGAAGTGCACCCCTCTCCCTCACCCTATAACCAGACCCCGAGGGGGCTGGAGAGCTGCTACTAGCAGGCTCCCCACTGAGTTTTTTTTCTTTACCAAGATTTCTGGCTCGCCAGGGGTGTGATTTTTTTTTTGTTTTTTTTTTTAACAATTGGCTGTCTTTGCTCAGGCTGCCTGAGCCAATCCGGAGCCGTCCAAGCTGCAGACTGTTAGGGTTTTTTTTACTCAGTTCTATTTTATTATTACTATTATATATACATGTGTCCCTTTTCCCCACTCCTTCAGGCTGACCAAAATTAAATTTTACTGTATTTTTCCATTGCTAGGTAATTGGGTGTCCTATCCACTGGTAGAGGAACTTGTTTCACTCCGCCTACCTCTTCTGTCCACTCTCCCCCTTCTCCCTCCTCCTAGCTAATTAAAAAAAAAAAAAGAAAAGAAAAAACAAAAAACTCCTTTCACTGCTCTTTTTTCTTTCCTCATTCTTGTCTTCTTTTCTTTCTTCCTCCTTCTTCTGCTTTCTGAATTCACTGATACTCATTTGTGAATTATTTGGAGGAAGAAATCTGACTCAGAGCGGACTCTCTTTGTGTGTGTATCTTCTCTACTTCCCTTTCTCCTCTTGCTACCCCTAGAATTTACAGTGGACAGTACATTTGCATAATTGTCTATTATTGCTATTCCTTTTTTTCTGTCTTTTTCTTTTTCATTTGGATTTGGTTGCTATTTTTTCTGGGACTGGAGGCCTTGTTTGGCTAACTGGTATTGGTTAAACTGCTTCAATCCTTGTTTCAGTTACTATTGTAAATTCTGAGGCTGGTGACTGCATTTGTCATAAAGGTATTTAGTATAGCATGGCTTGTACTCAAAACACAACATTTGAAGAACATAAAAATAAAAAACAGAACATAAAAATAAAAACACATCAATAAAAAAATGGTTAAAAGAAGAGCAAATAAAACTGCTACTACAATGAAGACAGGAACCCAGAAGAAACTCCAAATCAGTCAGAAGTAACCATAGATAAGAAAAGTATGCAAGCAATAGTAAACTTAATAATCACAGAAATGAAGACAACTATGGAGGAAAGGGCTAGCAGAATTAGGGAAACAACAGGTGAGACCCTCAAGGAAAATACTAGAAACCTCGAGGTAATTAGAGAACTGAAAGCTGACATAGCTGAACTGAAGAAAGAAGCTAAGGAAATGGAAAGCAGACTAACAGAAGCAGAAAACAGAATTAGCCAGACAGAGGATAAGCTATAGAAAACTAAGAAAGAAGTAAAAGAGCTCAAAAAGAGATTGAGAGACACTGAAAACAACAACAGAGACATATGGGATGATCTCAAAAGAAGTAACATTTGTATAATTGGCCTGCCAGAGGAAGAAAGAGAGGAAGGGGAAGGAAACATTCTAGAGGAAATTATAGAAGAAAACTTCCCAGACCTGAATAACAGAAAGGATATCAAGGTTCAAGAGGTCCAGAGAGTCCCAAACAGAATCAACCCAGACCTGAAGCCACCAAGACACATCATAGTTACAATGAAAAGAAGTAAGGATAAAGAAAGGATCCTGAAGACTGCAAAAGAAAAACAAAAAGTCACATACATGGGAAAACTCATATGACTATCAGCAGACTTCTCCACTCAAACTCTAAAAGCCAGAAGGGAGTGGCAAGATATCTATTGAGCCCTGAATGAAAAAGGGTTTTAACCAAGGATAATAAATCCTGCTAGACTTTCATTCAAACTAGATGAAGGGATCAAAATCTTCACAAACAGACAACAGTTAAAGGAGGCAATAATCACCAAGCATGCCCTGAAAGATGTTCTAAAAGACCTTTTAAAAACAAGAACATCATTATAATACTTGCAATATGTCATACAAATAAAAAGTTGTTGAATAATGGCACTACAATACATTAAATAAATAATATCAATAAATGTCAATGGTTTAAACTCACCCATCAAAATGCACAGAGTGAGAAGATGGGTCAGAAAACATAACCCAACCATATGCTCCTTGCAAGAATCCCATCTGACCCAACAAGATAAACACAGACTTAAAGTGAAAGGATGGAAAGCTATCATATAGGCTAATGGACCACAAAAAAAGGCAGGAACAGCCATTCTCATATCTGACACAATAGATTTTAAATTAAATAAAGTAATAAAAGATAAGCAAGGCCATTACATAATGATTAGAGGATCAATCAGCCAAGAAGACTTAACAATTATTAACATCTATGCACCCAATGAGGGACCATCTAAATACATCAAGCACCTACTGAAAGAACTTCAAAAATACATCAATAGTAATACAATAATAGTGGGAGACTTTAACACCCCACTCTCACACTTAGATCAACAAATCAGAGATTCAACAAAGAAACAAGAGAATTAAATGAAGAGATGGACAGACTAGACCTCTTGGACATTTTCAGAGTTCTTCACCCCAAAAAACTCAAATACACATTCTTTTCAAATCCACACAACACATACTCAAGAATAGACCACGTTAGGCCACAAAGATAGCATCAATAAATTCACGAGCATTGAAATCATCCCAATTATCTTCTCAGACCACAGTGTACCAAAGGTAATTTTTAACAATAAAAAGAAAATTACGAAAAGACACAGAATTTGGAAACTAAACAACATACTCCTTAACAACCACTGGGTTAGAGAGTCACTCAAGCAAGAAATTCAAATATTCCTGGAAACAAATGAAAATGAAGACACAAGCTATCAAAACATTTGGGACATAGCTAAAGCAATACTGAGAGGGAAACTCATAGCCATACAATCACATATTAAACAACAAGAAAAATCTCAAATAAACAACCTTACTGCACACCTTAAGGACTTAGAGGAAGAGGAACAAAGGAACCCTAAAGCAACAAGGACAGAAATCACTAAAATTAGAGCATAAATAAACAACATTGAAAATAAGAGAACCATGCAAAAGATCAATGAAGCCAAATGTTGGTTCTTTGAAAAATTAAAGAAGATTGACAAAACCCTAGCCAGACTCACTAAAAAAAAAAAGGAAAAACACTCAAATTAATAGAATCATAAACGATAGAGGAGATATCACAACTGACACTACAGAAATCCAGAAAATCATGCGAAACTTCTATGAAGAACTATATGCCACCAAGCCAGAAAATCTGGAAGAAATGGAAGAATTCCTAGAAACATATGCCCTTCCAAAACTGAACCAAGGAAAATACACCAATCACAGACAAAGAAATCGAAAACGTTATTAAGAATCTCCCCCAACAACAAAAGTCCTGGACCAGATGGCTTCACAAATGAATTCTACAAAACCTTGAGGAAACAGTTAACACCCATACTTCTAAAGCTTTTCCATAAGAACGAGGAAACAGGAACACTCCCTTCCACCTTCTATGAAGCCAACATCACCGTGATACCAAAAGCAGATAGGGACACAGCAAAAAAGGACAACTACAGACCAATATCTCTGATGAACATAGATGCCAAAATATTAAACAAAATCTTGGCCAACCAGATACAACAGTATAACAAAAAGACTGTTCATCACCACCAAGTGGGATTTATCCCAGGAATGCAATGCTGGTTCAACATACATAAGTGGATCAATGTCATTCACCACATCAATAAAAGCAAAGCCAAAAACCACATGATTATCTCAATAGATGCAGAGAAAGCCTTTGACAGAATCCAACACCCGTTCATGGTAATAACACTACAAAAAATGGGAATAGATGGGAAATTCCTCAAGATAGTGGAATCCATATATAGTAAACCTACAGCCAATATCATACTCAATGGACAGAAGCTGAAAGCATTCCCCCTCAGATCAGGAGATAGACAGGGCTGTCCACTATCACCATTACTCTTCAACATAGTATTGGAAGTTCTTGCCATAGCAATCAGGCAAGAGAAAGAAATCAAAGGAATACAAATTGGAAGGCAAGAAGTCAAGCTCTCACTATTTGCAGATGATATAATAGTATACATAGAAAAACCTAAAGAATCCAGCAGAAAACTACTGGAAGTTTTTAGGCAATATAGCAAGATGTTAGGATATAAAATCAATGTACAAAAATCAGTGGCATTTCTTTATGCAAACACTAAATCTTAAGAAGAAGATATCCAGAAATCACTCCCATTCACTGTTGCAGCAAAATCAATAAAATACCTAGAAATAAAGCTGACCAAAGCGAAAGACTTGTGTACTGAAAACTATGAGTCACTATTCAAGGAAATAGAAACTTATACCAAGAAATGGAAAGACATTCCATGCTCATGGATTGGAAGATTAAATATCATCAAAATGAATATTCTCCCCAGAGCCATATACAAATTTAATGCAATACCCATCAAAGTTCCAACAAGCTTCTTTAAGAGAATAAAACAAAAACTACAATCATTTATCTGGAACCAGAAAACACCTAGAATTGCCAAAACCAACCTGAGGAAAAGAAACAGAAATGGAGGCATCACTCTGTCAGATCTCAAACTATATTATAAGGCCATCATCATCAAAACAGCCTGGTACTGGAACAAAAATAGGCACACAGACCAGTAGAACAGAATTGAAAGTCCAGAACTAAACCCCCACACCTATGGACATTTAATCTTTGATAAGGGGGCCCAAAGTATTAAATGGAGGAAGGAGGCTCTCTTCAATAAATGGTGCTGGGAAAATTGGGTTGAAACATGCAGAAGAATGACACTGAACCACCTATCTCACCAGAAACAAAAATCAACTCCAAATGGATCAAGGACATGGATGTTAGACCAGAAACTATCAAATACTTAGAGGAAAACATTGGTGGAACACTTTCCCACCTAAACCTCAAGGAGATCTTTGATGAAACAAACCCAATTGCAAAGAAGACTAAAGCAGAAACAAACCAATGGGATTACATCAAATTGAAAAGCTTCTGCACAGCCAAAGAAACTATCACACAAACAAAGAGACCCCTCACAGAATGGGAGAAGATCTTCACATGCCAAACATCAGACAAGAGACTAATCACCAAAATATACAAAGAACTCAGCAAATTTAGCACCAAAAAAGCAAATGACTCCATCCATAAATGGGCAGAGGATATGAATAGAACATTCACTCCAGAGGAGATCCAAAAGGCTAACAAATATATGAAAAACTGCTCCAGGTCACTGATTGTCAGAGAAATGCAAATAAAGACAACAATGAGATACCACCTCACTCCTGTGAGAATGGCATACATCAAAAAGGACAGCAGCAACAAATGCTGGAAAGGTTGTGGGGACAGAGGAACCCTCCTGCACTGCTGGTGGGAATGTAAATTGATCCAGCCTCTCTGGAGAGCAGTCTGGAGAACTCTCACAAGGCTAGACATGGACCTTCCATATGACCCAGTAATTCCTCTCCTGGGGATATACCACAAGATTTCCATAATGTCCAATCAAAAAGATATGTGTACACCTATGTTCATAGCAGCACAATTCATAACAGCTAAAACCTGGAAACAACCCAGGTGCCCAACAACAGATGAGTGACTGAGAAAGTTGTGGTATATATACACAATAGAATACTACGCAGCTATTAAGAACAATTAACCCACCTTCTCTGACCCATCTTGGATGGAGCTAGAAGGAACTATGTTAAGTGAACTAAGTCAGAAAGATAAAGATGAGAATGGGATGATCCTATTCATCAATAGAAGTTGAGAAAGAAGAACAGAAAGGGAAACTAAAAGCAGGATTTGACTAAATCTAGAGTATGGCACCAAAGTAAAAACTCTGTGGTGAGGGGGAGGGTGGACATTCAGCTTCCTGGGGCAGAGGGGGGCAGCGGGGGGTTAGATGGGACACAGTCTTTTGGTGGTGGGTTAATGACACTCCTATTAAATTGTAGTGATATAAATCACTATTTAATTAATATGAGAGGGGAAAATTGATTCTATGTCTCAAACTTTTTAAAGCACAGACTGAGTCTTTAACACATAGGCTGAGTCTTTGATATGTTGACTCTCTCAAAAGCCTAGACTAGTGAGAACAGAAACAACCAGTGGCACAGCTATATAAAAGATGTTGGGTATTATACAGCAAATCCTAACAAAGGGACTTTTCAAAGTTAACCCAATTACCAAATAATGTGATGATAACAATAACTATCCATTGTCTTCTTGAACCCTAAGACAGCAGGAACCTCCATTTTCACTATAGAGCCTTTATTTCCCCCAGTCCTGGAACCTTAGGGTGGGGTGCACTTTCCTGCATGCTTCTCTCAATTCATATCAAATAATATTGCATCCACAGAGCCCCACCTAATCAATGCAACAAGTGCCACCTCAGTATGCTTCACTTCAGACTATGTCCAGAGACTTCAGGTGTGGAATGACAACCCTTCAGCTTCATTACTCGGGTGAGACCTTTCCTTTCATAGGATTCTCTAATCCCATTCCAGGTGCTTCACTTCCTAACAAAGTCCCAAAGCCTAGATATAGACCAGATCCCCTGAGATAGAGCATATGTTCACACGTATCCATAAACTAGGGCAAAATATATACCTGAAAGCAAAAGTACACAATAGTCTGCAGTGAGTACCCCCCCACTTCATCTACACTATTACAGCTTTTAGGTCCATAATTGTTCAACAATTTGTATGGCTTTGTATATTAACTCTCTTTTCAGCCACCAGGTTCCAGATGCCTGCATGATGCCGACCAGACTTCCTTGGACAGACGACCCCACGATGTGTCCTGGAGCTCTGCTTCCCCAGAGACCCATCCTACTAGGGAAAGAGAGAGGCAGACTGGGAGTATGGACCAACCAGACAATGCCCATGGTCAGCGGGGAAGCAATTACAGAAGCCAGACCTTCCACCTTCTGCAACCCACAATGACCTTGGGTCCATACTCCCAGAGGGATAAAGAATGGGAAAGCTATCAGGGGAGGGGATGGGATATAGAGATCTGATGGTGGGAATTGTGTGGAGTTGTACCCCTCCTATCCTACGGTTTTGTTAATGTCTCCTTTTTTAAATAAATAAATTTTTTTTAAAAAGATAGTTTCTTCCCTCGTTGTAGATTAAACTGATGTCAAAGTCAGTTGGGTATTTACCTTTATATGAAATCATTTAATTTTATTAAAATGTTGCTAAATCACTATCAATGCCAAGTTTTATACTGGTACAAGGCATATAAATGTGACTTCAGAATATGCTGGGATAGGAGAAAGACAAAGATAACAATTAAAACACAAGGGTGAGGGAGACAGCATAGTGGCTATGCAAACAACTTTCATGCCTGAAGCTCCAAAAGTCATATGTTAATCCCCAGCCCCACCATAAACCAGAGCTGTTCTAAGAAAAGTGTGTGTGTGTGTGTGTGTGTGTTATCACCATTTATCCATATAAAGCCAAATAGCTTAAAGACAATTTTAAATATATCTAAAACTGAAATTCACCTAAGCTTGAAATTAAGTTATAAAGCTGATATTGAGTACCACATGTAATATTTCCAGCTCTTGAGTTTCCAATTTAATAATTTTTCTTTTATCATTTTTGAGGGGAGTGTCTTTTTACAGGAAGAGGAGGGGGAAGGAAGAGGGGAAGTGAGAGGGACAGGGAGGAGAAGTCAAGACAGAGAAGAGGAAGAGGAAGAAGAAGAAAGAATACACAATGTGAAATATTCTATACTAGTAATATATACACAAATTTCCATAGAACAGAACAGTCTGCATCTCTTCTTATCTTCTTCTTCTAGCGTTTGCCCTTCTTCCGTAGCCAGTCAACAGCGTCAGGTTGAGCCTGATGTAAAGTTTCGAGACCTCCTTTGAATCTGGAGAGGTGGCAGTCATTGACTATGTGGGTCACAGTCTGTCTGTAGCCTCAGGGGCAATTCGGGTCGTCTCTGGCTCCCCAGCGATGGAACATAGCGGCGCACCGGCCATGGCCTGTTCGATAGCGATTGAGGAGGGCCCAATCATAATGTGCTAGGTCAAAGCCGGGTTGATGCTTGCAGGGGTCTGTGATGAGGTGTCTTGAGGGGTCTGTTCTTTACCTCAGCTGACTGCCAACTCTGTTTCCAAGAGTCTGGAATAGAGAAGTTCAGTGTAGGCGTAGGGGACCAGATTGGGTAACGAGACATCAAGCGTTGGACAGGGTGGGCAAAGATATCCACGTATATTGACAGGTCCGGTCGAGCATAGACATGGGAAATGAACTTAGATGATGCCGCATCCTGACGAATATCTGGCGGGGCGATGTTGCTAAGAACTGGCAGCCATGGAACCAGGGTGGAACGGATGGTTCCAGAAATTATCCTCATGGAGGAATATAATTTGGAATCGACCAAGTGGACATGGGGGCTACGGAACCATACTGGGGCACAGTATTCTGCAGTGGAATAGCATAATGCCAGAGATGATGATCGTAGTGTGGAAGCGCTCGCGCCCCATGAGGAGCTGGCCAGTCTTGCAATGATGTTATTCCTCGCGCCCACCTTTGCTGCAGTTTTTATGAGATGTTTGTGAAATGACAGAGTGAGATCGAGAGTAACGCCAAGATAGACTGGCTGGGCTTCATGCCGGATTCTCGTACCGCCAAGCTGCACATTAAGCTCACGCGAGGCCGAGGCATGGTGTAGATGGAAAACAGATGATACCGTTTTTGCAGTGCTAGGGATTAGTTGCCATTTTTTACAGTAATCAGATATCAGAGACATGTCTTTCGTGAGTGTTTCCTCGAGGATGTCGAACTTGGATGCCTGAGTTGCACAGATGTCATCGGCGTAGATGAACTTCCTTGAAGAAGTTTCTGGGAGGTCATTGATGTAAATATTAAATAGCGTAGGAGCCAGAACAGAGCCCTGGGGGAGGCCACTTGAGACAGGTCTCCATCTGCTAGACTTGTCACCCAGATGCACCCGGAATCTTCTGTTTTGGAGAAGAAATGATATAGTGTTGGCCACCCATGGAGGCAGGCATCTTGAGATCTTGACTAGGAGACCACTGTGCCAGACCGTGTCATAGGCTGCTGTGAGATCAACAAAGATAGCACCCGTCTTTAATTCTTCTGGAATCCATTTTCAATGTAAGTTGAGAGGGCCAGGACTTGTTCGCAGGTAGATCTTCCTGGGCGGAAACCAGCTTGGGCGGGTGATAGGAATTTCTCTGTAAGAGGAGAAATACGTGACAGAAGCAGCCTCTCAAGGAGTTTGTAACACACGGAGAGGAGAGAAATTGGTCTATAGCTGGCAGCCAGTGTTGGGTCTTTCTTTGGTTTCAAAACCGCTATAATCTTCGCACGACGCCAAACTTTGGGCATAGACTCAGATTCCAAGATGTGGGACAGGAATGAAGTGAGCCACTTCTTTGCCGCGGGACCCAGGTTAAGAATGAGTTCTGGGGTGATGTTGTCATAGCCAGCAGCTGTTCGTGGTTTAACCCTCTTCAAAGCGTCTTCCAGTTCAGACAGTGTAAAGGGAGAGAGTTTTGGAGATGGACAAGATAACCGGAAGTGGGATGACCACTCATGGGAAATTTCTCTTTTCCAGACTGGGTCGATCTTAGCACGTCCAACTTGAGTTAGGTGACTGGCCACTGAGTTTGGAGATACGGGAGGATGGGAGACGGGAGGGGGTTGGCTACCGGCACCCAGTCTGTGAAGAAGCTTCCAGGCCTTCCTACTTGAGTTGGTAAAGTTCAGACTTTCCGTGAGTTGTTGCCAGCGGGCTTGGCGTGCTGCATCCAGGGAGGCAATGAGATGGTCAGCCACATCTGGGTCGCCCGACTCATCATACTGCTTTAGTAGTTGCTCGCATTCAGTATCAAGACAAGGTGTATATTTAGCACGTCTCCCATGAGGAATGGCTTGGGAAGCTGCTTTGAAGATGGCTTGGCGGAAGCGCCTGTAGGAATCTTCAGAGGGGATAGAGTTAATTGGAATTGTAGGAATAGATTTGTTGGTAAGATCACTGAACAGACGCCAGTTTGCTTTCTGGAAGTTCCATCTTAGTTTCTCCGAGCACAGAATCAGTGGGAGCTGGAGACCAATGTGGATGATAGCTGGGCGGTGATGACTGTGCGGGAAGATCTTGAGAACTTGTCTCGTAGCGGGAAAGGCTTGGCCGTTGACTGTGCTAATCCAGCACAGGTCGGGTGACGAGTCTTTATTCCATCTAGCACTGTGAAAAGAGCCTGGCTGTTTGGGATCGTATAATCTTCTTATCTAACTAGAGAAGAACTGAATTATAAATGACATAATAGCTTATTAATCTGAGGTGGGGAGGAATATACATATACAGACTACTATAAGGGGAAGAGGTAAGGTAACATATGGCCCAGAAGTAGGAGCGCATTCAGTGCTTTTAGAGACTATCATATTACCTGTATCATGAATTCCAGTATAGAAAATACTGGGGAGAAGGAGTCAGAAGGGAGGCGAGCAGATGAACAAGAAGAAAGTGGAGGCTGGTTAACCTGTAAACCTAACTGTGAAGATTCTTTTATGACACGCTAAAGATATGACTATATAGGGAGTCGGGAGGTAGTGCAGCGGGTTAAGCGCAGGTGGCGCAAAGCACAAGGACTGGCAAAAGGATCCCGGTTCGAGCCCCCGGCTCCCCACCTGCAGGGGAGTCACTTCACAGGCAGTGAAGCAGGTCTGCAGGTGTCTGTCTTTCGCTCTCCCTCTCTGTCTTCCCCTCCTCTCTCCACTTCTCTCTGTCCTATCCAACAACAACGGCAGCAATAATAACTATAACAATAAAACAACAAGGGCAACAAGAGAATAAATAAATAAATATTAAAAAAAAGATATGACTATATAATAAAAGCAAAGTTGCCATGGAAAGTTTTTCCTTCCTATTTTCTCTAAAAATGATTTCAGTGAGAACATTTCCCTTTACTCACACCCTATATACTATATATATACTAACATATACTAACAGTCCCACTTCTGTGCCAGGCATGTCGCTAGATCAGGATTAGCAAATATCACACCAGCAAAAATTTTTCCACTGTCTTGTTTTACATGTGCTGCAAACTAAAAATAAATAAATAACTGCATTTCTAAATGATGAAAAAATCAGAGTAATGCTTCATGATAAATAAAAATTAAGTGAAGTTCAAATTTAGTGTTCATAAATAGTAACTGGTGGAGTCATGTTCAGTTTCTAATAAAAAGTCATATCATCTGTGCTCATTTTTGTGCTAGAGCAATAAATCTAAGTGTTACAACACAGACAACAGAGTCTACAAAGTCTAAAACATTTACTAAACTACAACAAATTTGCTGATCTCTGTGCTAGATGGTAGGGTGTGAATGGAGAGATTGAAAAAGCAGGCTAGCTCAAACAAGTTGGAGCATGGCCCAAATTGAAAGGAAACTGTGACTACGGAAAAACCGTCTAGCATACAGTTAGATTAAATTAAGAGACCAACTCTTAAGGAGTCCTACATAACATGCCAAAGACACAAATATCATTTTGGAGGCAAACACAAACTTTTTCAGGATTCTAAAGACTACTACATGATCACTTTTGTATTTCAAAATAGCTGTCCTGATGACAATGAATTTAATTGTACTTAATGCATTTTTGTCTGATGCAGCAGATATAACATTGAGATATAAGGGTGTTTGCCCTAGATAGAATTGATAAGCATTTTTATCAGGCAGTCAACATTCTTATTTATGTTGTATCTCTTAATAAAACATAATAATAACAGAAATAGCAGAAACTTAATGTTACTTAGTAGCAGGCACTTGTCAAAGTGCTTTGGCTGTATTAACTCATTGTATCTTCATTCTTACGACCTATGCAAGTCATTCTTGTTGAGCTGGATACATAAAATAATGTGACCACATTTAGCACTTCTCTAGATGACATTTCAAAGCCTCAAATCATATTGTGTTCGGGAGTCGGGCTGTAGCGCAGCAGGTTAAGCGCAGGTGGCGCAAAGCACAAGGACCGGCATAAGGATCCCGGTTCGAACCCCGGCTCCCCACCTGCAGGGGAGTTGCTTCACAAACGGTGAAGCAGGTCTGCAGGTGTCTATCTTTCTCTCCCCCTCTCAGTCTTTCCCTCCTCTCTCCATTTCTCTCTGTCCTGTCCAACAACGACAACAATAATAACTACAACAATAAAACAACAAGGGCAACAAAAGGGAATAAATAAATTAAATAAATATTTTTTAAAAAATCATATCGTGTTCTTGCTCATTCCTAAATATTGAACATTTGCAGCATGACTTAACTTCATTTGACTGATAATCATTCACTCATCGTATAAAGCTGTATACTGTCAACAGTATCAAGAAATGAGCTGGGGAGGCAACAGTGTTTACCAGCAAGTAGCTCCCATGCCCTGGGATTCTGCTATCTATATGTGGAAAGCAAGCACATCACTACTCTAGAAATCCCCAAATAATAATTGTCCCTTCCATAAACCCAGGGTTATTTTGTTGGATACACCTAATTCTTGAAGTTCATCTTTAACCATTTTGTGATTACCCTAGTGAGGGAGGGAGAGCGAGGAGGAAAGAAAGAGAAGGAGTGTGTGTGTTTGTGGAGGCAGGGTGGAAATGAGAATGAATTAGCACTGGTGATAAAGATGAAGCCAAGAAAGAATTCAATGCTTCATACATGGAAAATTTATCTCTTCCATTCAGTAGCACTGAATGGCCAAGGGACTGTTACCTGACAGGAAGAAAGGAAAAAACTGGGAGTACAGGGTTAGGGGATTACTAGAAGGAACTCCCCATGGTGTGGACAGCAGGTAGGCTATTCTGGTGATATGTAGAATCTGTTTTCATTGATATAAAAAGGTGAAGAAAATATCTGAAGACATAAATATTGATTTAGGATCAAACTTAGTCATTATATGTATATCTAGAATATAGGCTATAGTGCATTTCATAGGCTTAATGGTTTTACTAGAAAATGGGATGGCAAACAAGGTAGTTACCATTTTACTGGAGCTGGAGCACTGCCCACACAGTAGCTATAGAGTGAAAACCAGAGCTTCATAACTAAGAAGGTGTTGAGAGTATTTAGAATTTCCTGTTTTCAACAGCAGAAACACACTGTTGAGATTCACTAGAAAACACAAAGGATGACAGCACTTTGTATGTCTGTACTTTTTCAATTCACCTGAGAAAAATAGTTTTACTACTACATCTGCTCCTTACAGTCTGAATTTGATGTGCTATCAAAGAAAAAGAGAAAAATAATGAAAAGAGCACACTGGAGTAGAGAAAACCACAGGTCTTTCTCAAAAATCTCCCACCTACATTTACCTCTCCCTCAACTTTCCCTCTTCACTGTATGTCATCATCTTTATTGCCAGAGGGAAGCTACTATTGGTTCCCTTATTAGAAGGTGTTTAGACGAGTTAAACAGACATTTGTTATGATTGTGAAAAGTCAGACGTGTTGATTAGTTCTAAAATGGCTTTTTGTGTCTGGTTTAATTTTAAAAGTTCGTCAATATCAGTATCAGCTGTCTTGAAGAGACTCTGCTCTTATTGCCTCTTGCATGCCTCTGTGACAGAGATACTTTTTGCATCAGGCAAATCCTCCCACCACCCCCAAACCACACCATAATGTCATATACAAATCATCCTTAACTTCACTAGGAGAATCATAAAAAAAGCTCTCTGAGGGGCTGGGCAGTTGTGCACCCAGCTGAGCACACATATTGCCATGCACAAGGATCAAGTTCAAGCCCTGGATCTCCACCTACAGGGGAGAAGTTTCAAAGCAGTACAACAGAACTACCTGTGTCTTTCTCTCTCTCTCTCCCTAACCCCCTCCCCCTCCATTTCTCTCTGTCTTATCAAATTGAACAAAAAAATCAGCTCTCTGGTCTCAACATTCATTCTCCATAGCTTTCTGCAAGTTATATATACTATTAGAAACAAGCTTCCAAAATTCACGGCATGAATAATCTACCTATATAACATTGAATACTTAGTAGAAATTTAATAGTTGTCTTGATAACTATATGGATCTCACAAAGTCTCTTTGTATCACCCTTAGTAAACCATAAGCACTGCATTTTATAGTCATTCAATGATGAAAAAGCTTTATATGAAAGAAAATTTTGTAACCTGCCTCAGTTTTCATTTTCTAATTCTTGTTTTTAAAAATTCATTACTCACCCTAATTATAATGGTAACTAGAGGTTTTACCACAACATACACACACACACACACACACAATTTTTAAGTATCTACTACATGTATCACACAAATAACCAAACAAATAAACAGCCTTGTCAAGGCTTTAAAGTAACCAGTTTGTTTGTTGTTTTTTTTAATCCTGCTTCATTTATTATACAATATATATTTCAGCATATGCAAGAGCCTAATCAATGACAGTCAACAGCAATTTTGCTGGATCAAGGGATAGAAAAATACAACTAAGTGGAGGAGACTTCGTGTTGCTCTTTTTAGGTAAACAAACAATAACCATCAAACATTAATTAAAGTTGGTCTAACCCCCTTCAGTAGCTCAGCTGGAAGAGCAGAGGACCATAGAGAGTTCAAATATTAATTCAAGTAGGTCTATAGTCTTTAGTCTTTCTATTACTCTCTGACAATTCACTGGTAAAATGAGAAGATTATTTCCCATTTGTGTGATTTCCACTGATCACTTGTTTCCAGAAAATTTAACCAGGTAGAGGGTCTTAGCCAGCCCATCTAGACAAAAAAAGTAGAAAGGAATGAACAGGTAAGTCCTCCCACAGGCTTTCTTACAATTTGTACCAAGATGACCGGCGGTACACTTGTTTCCCTCTCTAGGGACTGGATTTCCAGTCTCTAGGCAAAGCCTAGAAACATCCATTTTTCACTACAGCAAGTTGATCTGTTTATTGACCTGATTTTCTCTTTCCAGCTCAACTTGACCTTTCATGTTGCACACTTCCTTATTTGTCTCACCAACAGCCCTATTCCTCTAACAGCTGGCAAACAGTGGCGATTCTGTCCAACTTGGTTTTGGTTCACAGACCTCAGAAATGGTCCATGCTTTGAATTTACAAAATAATGTTACTGTTTGACTTACTTGCTGTATCTTTCTCATTTTTATCAAAGGTTTTGATTTCAGGATGTACTCAGAATTATGGTAACTCTTTTCTGGACTACAAGGTTAAACAAAATGCCTTCAACAAAGGATAGCATTTAGAACTATAAATTTGCATTTAAATGCTTGACCATGCTGGCATCTCTTATGTGGCAATATCAAACAGCATGAGATAACTCAGAACACAGCTTGAAATTACAGTTCTAACTTATCTGATTTCATAATAATTTTAGTCTTTCCTTTAAAAACCAATAGCTCAAAGACTTACTTTTTTTCCCAGGAAATTCTCTTCTCTCTTTGAATAATAGCTCTCCCATGGCTCATGGGAATGACATACATAAAAGCACTATTCCATAATAATTATTCCTAATTTTTAAATTTAGCTAAACAACATCTGCCACATATGTGTAACTATAAAATTAGGCAAGCTCATTGAACTGAAAGCACATGGATTTAAAATATGTAAATGAAATTTTCTAGGCTAGACCAAGGGCTTGCATATAAGTTGCCATTTTGAATTGTATTTTATGTAATTACAAGAAAAGAATTAACATGTAGCATAGTTTTTTACCATTGTCCTAGACACAGCATAGGAGTTAAAAGGATATTTACAATAAAACAAATTAATAAGAAAATCTGTTATTTATAGGGCAATAGAGTTACAGTGAAGAATAAATTACCAGCAAAAATAAAGTTCTTTTCTATTGATGTTATATAAATTAAAATTCCTACCAAAGTAAAATTTTATAGAAACAATCTTACATTCACAGTTTCTAATTTGTTAGTATTATTAATTATTATATTTATGTAGCACTTTTCATAAAAGAATTTTTGGGGAAAAAAAGTATTTTATTCTTCCACAGGACACTGATATTATACTACTTTTCACAGAGTAACTTTTATTGCCCAGACCAACAAAGAACTTCACGTGTGACACTTTGCCATATGTCATTCCTGACTTGAAGTATATTTTTCTATTCTATCTGCATGCAGCAGAAATTATCCCCATTTTAGAGGTGAAGAAACTGAACTACATAGAGGTTGATTAATATGCCAATTGATCAATAGTAGAAAACAGTAGATTCTAATCCAAGTATCTATCTGCAAAATCCAGAGATTCAGTCCCATGTTTTAAAGTTTCCTATTAATAAGCTATTTGAAAGAATGCAGGACTAGTTCAAGAGTCCTGTGGCATAGTAGGCTAGAAACACCTGTTGTGTTGTCCAAATAAGTCATCCTTTTTCTGTCCTACAGAACTTTAAATCTTCAGTTCAGTGTGTTTACCTCCAAATTTATCTGCTATTGAATCAGATTTTGTGGTCAGACTCCTCTGAGTTCAATTCCCATAAAGCTATACCACAGTTGTAGAAAAATGCTGTCTTTTGTTGCCTTCATTTTCACAGAAGAATATATTCAAAATAATTCTCTAATAATCTAGTTCCATATTAATGGCAGAAATGGTAGTTTTCTTCTTCATTAGTTGCCTTTAACCTGCCTTTAACCTCTGAACCTTATCTCTGTATCTGCTGAAAGAGAGAGAGAACACCAGCAGAAGTTGGGAAACAAGCACTTCTATATAACAGGAGATATCAATGAAATAATTCTCAGTTGATAACTTCTAGGTACTTATTACATGGCTATGGTGATGGTTTTCTATATGATCAAACAGTTAACAGAGAGCAAAAGAAAAGCATCATGAGAGTTATGAGAATCCAGATCAGCTTTCAAGTAAGTTTATACAAATTGTGTGTAGCAGTTAATTATCCCAAGTTTCTCTCAACTATTGCTTTATTCTAAACAGAAGGCTCTCAAAAATCCTCATAGTCAGCAGTTGCAGAGTTGACTACAAGCTGACTGGCCACCTGTTGGGAGGTAGGAGCCAAGAACAAATGTGAATAAAATCAACTTTGTTTATTAAGCAGGAAAAAGGACATCTGCCATAACAGCCAGAACATCACCCCAAAGGACAGACTATAGACCAAACTACTTCCCAGTTCCTGTTTGCTTCTATTCATCCCTCCCTCACATCTAACATAGGGATCTCTGCTATCATCTACACTGTAATAATGACAACATGCGTCTAAAGAATTTTTTTTCATTTTTAAAATAAGAGATAATGTGTATTCAATGTGTGGTTGGTATAAATACATGAGGGAATTTATTTTAAAATGGATTGTTTCAAGACTTAATAACATGTTAAATGTTGAAAATGGAAAGTGTTGTCAGTATACTTTTGAAATTGAAAGTCGGTGACATTTTAATGTCTGCCGCGGACCACCACAGTGGATGAGCAGCAGGAGGGTCAGGGGTCTTGAAGGCAACCTCCCCGGTGGGTCAGGAGTCGGAGAGAGGGAGAACACATAGATACCACACTCTATTGGAGGGTGAATCTGGACTCATTTTAATAGTGAAACTGCATTAGCTTTTATACTTTTTTCAGGTTACATTCAGGTAGCCTAAACAACCAGCTTAGTCTTGTGGCTCTGGCAGGCTACATGTTACTCCCCTATAATTGTAAAGAATGGGTAAAGAATGTTACAATACTTAGTATCACCCTGTTCTCAGGGGAGGTCATACACAGAATTGTTTTTGACTTTTGCGGAGGGCTCTTTCTATCATTAATCTTCTATGGGGGCACACGGATCTTTGCCTAGTGGTGGACCACTGCTCATCTAGGTCTGATACAATTTAACTATTAATCTTTCTTTGTTTCAATATGTCAACTTGTACCAGGGAGGCCTCAATCTCTGCATTCTTTCTTTGAGGGGCAGGTCATAACATGACTTCTTTTGTCCGTCTATGCTGACCCACCTTCCCCACTTTCATAATGTAACTTTCAAATATGCTCCTGTGTAAGGGAGACGGGGTGCTTCTGACTCTCCATTTTCACCAGGCACTGCCAAAGCGCTATTAATCAATTGTGACAGTATAATTATTTGTAACAATAATGGGGGGAGAATGCGTCATCCCACTCTCGTCCTTTCTGCCTAGCTTCCTTGAAGTCTGAATGCAGGTCCAGAGGAGATGACCCTGTCAGGCTCCCTGGCATTCGTGATGGGGGGGGCGCCACAAATGTCTGCTATTCATTTTAAATAATCATTTTCTATTTTGATTGTATATGAAATCAAGTAAGCTTTCAAATGGTTTGGTGAAGATTAATAATCTGTACAGGAATTATCCAGTAATAGTATTGTTGTGACTGGTTGAGAAGATAGGAAGAAAAAAAAACCAAAACATCATTTATGAAAGATCTTCTTAGTACCTTATGTGCAGGATATATTCACCTGCATATCCACCTTTTTATCACTACAATTAGGTTTGTTAAGGCATATTTATAACCATTTTACATATAAAAATTATATCTTTGAACTCATTTAAGGCCATACAGCTGACAATGAGTAGGCCCCCTGCTTGCAAAGCTGCTGATCCTGATAAACCCTGCATTATATTGTATCTATGCACCATGCCTAAAAAGTTTAAGTTCATGAGAAGGTGACTACTTATCAGACATTATGACAGAAAATTCCAAATTGGACAGGTCTGTTTTCCCTTCCCTTTTATCCCTAGCCCCTAGCCCAAAAAAAGTGAATGACAAAGAAAGCATGAAAAAAATGTAATCACCCTACATTTCTATATCATTTCATTAGTTAAATATAGATCAAAGTCTGCCTGGAATAACAATGAAGCAAAGTATTCATTCATTCTCATACACATATTATCTCTCACTCTCTCTCTCATATTCTTCACCCACCCATCACCCCTAACATCCAGACTCCAGAGTAAGTTTCTAGAGAATCAAGATCAACATAGCAACAGCATCACAGCAGTATCTAACAAAAATGATGTCAGAGATGAAACAGGCACTATTCTCAGGGGTACATTTACCTTCCATTAAGGCCTCACCTTGCCCCTCATGTAAACAGAGAATAATCACAACAGTTCTTCCATTATGTCACCCAGGTGTATTTTAACAACATAAAGACACATAATTTAAACTACAGGAAGAATTTATAATTCTCATTCCCACCACCTCTTTATTTACACCATTTCATTCCTGAGGAGGAAAAAGAGAGCATACACTATCTTTGATAATCCTTGGTAAACCAAAAATGGTGTTCAGAGTAAGATGCTTGAAACTGAGGCTAAGAAAGGGTTATAATTATTAGTAATGACAAATTGGATATGGTTGAAGAAATGGTTGGCTGTGACTAAAAGAAAAGATCATGGGGAAGTAGACTTCTTGAAACCAAGGGTACTGGGAGGGTCAACTATGTGTACATTTCAGTGACCAAAAATTGCACAAGAGGTGGTGACGGTACAGTGCAGGAAGCCCTATTAAGCATATTTAGGTTCCTAGATTCATCCCTTGCCTCTGCATTTACACCAGTGTCTATCTGCCTCTTCTCTACCACTCTCTTATAAAATAAATGGCCTTTAAAAAAAAGAAAACAAATGAAAGGTTTAAAATTAAGATAGAGTAGTATCATGGGAGAAAATGAAGGAGAGACAAAGAAGGATTTGTATAGAAGAGAAACAAGTTAGAAGAATTTAAAGTTGTTCAAGAGGATCATGGTCTAAAACTGTCTTTTTAAAAGGTTTTTTATTTATTTATAAGAAAGACAGGAGGAGAGAGAAAGAACGAGACATCACTCTGGCACATGTGCTACCAGGGATCAAACTCAGGACCTCATGCTTAAGAGTCCAAAGCTTTACCACTGTGCCACCTCCCAGACCACTAAAAATGTCCTTTAGGAACAAGGAAGACATCTATTCTACCCAAGCTCCCTACAAACTTTAGGCACAGGCAGAAAAGAGCTACACCATGTCAGGCCTGCATTAGAAACAGCAACATGAGGGAAAGCTACTGTCAGAACAAGAAAATATATGAAACATTAAGAGAAAACTCTGAAACTACACAGATTCCATTAGTAATAGTCCATGGTGATCCAGTCAAGTAGCTCACTTGGGTAGCATACTGCTTTGCCCTGTGTGTGATGGAGGTTCAAGTCTGGTTTCCACCACATTGAAGGAAGCTTCAGTGTTGTGGTCTCTCTGCCTCTGTCTCTATCTAAAAAGCAAGAATAAATAAATAAATAAAGTTCATGGATTCTAAAATGCACTCTTTAATTATTTGGGGGATAAGTGAGAGGTATGACAAGGGAGCAGGATAGAAGGTGTGCCAAGGCTGAAATAACTGGAGTCTGGGACATAGTGAGTTGTGACCTGGAGGCATGAGTCCTCTTATCTGAAGTAATTTAAATGAGATTAAAAACAAAATATGTGTCCCAATATATTCAGAGTTGTGATGGTGAAACTGTGAATGCCAATGGGAAGGAGGATAGATTTCTGGAGCTGCCTTATCACAGTGAACAGCAAAACACAGCAGAGGGGTTGGGTGGTAGTGTACTGGTTGTATACATTACCATGCACAGAAACTCAGATTCAAGCCACCGGTACCCACCCACCTGCAGGGAAGGGAATCTTCACAGCAGTGAAGCAGGTCTGCAAGTGTCTCTCAGTCTCTTCTCCTATCTTCCCCCTCCCTTCTCAATTTATCTCTGTCCTATCAAGTAAAAAGAAGAAAAATGGAGAAAATGGCTACCTGGAGCAGTGAATTCATAGTGCTGGCATTAAGCCCTGGCAATAAACTCTGGTGGTAATAATAATAGCACAGAGGAGGTACAGGCTTAGTTTTGCTGTACATGAAACCCTCACAATGATCGTATAATACTCACTATTATTATAACGACTTGACTTATGAGAAACAGACTTAACTCATTCTGAACTGAAAGCTCTGGGTGGGGGTATGTGTGCACAGGCTAGAACTATATTGTCTCTGCTTTAGGAAGGACTCCACCCTTGCAGACAGAGAAAACTTGCAGAGGGTACAAGTCTAAGAGTAAAATGTAATGAGGAATACAAGTTTAGTGAACATCTCAAACTTGCATAAACATTCTCTCAATATTATCAAAAATCTATAACCTTTTCATAACAAAAGCATGAAAATCTCCATGTTCTAGAACTGGATCACTTTTGTCAACATTAATATGTATCTTGTAGTATTTGAGACATAATACAAACATTTATAGTGGCCTACTTTATTTTAGTCTTGGTTTTCTAGTGAATTCAAATACTCTCAGGATAAATATTCTAGCCAATTTAATTTCTTCTCTGACAACAAAAATATAGTTAAAACAGAATGGAATATTATGAGGAAACAAAAAGTGTTGTCAACATCAGCTAATATTTTAATTAGGTCCTGCTTTCCTTCTACTATCAAGACTTGGAAAATATGATGTATAACGTAAATAATATGGAGAGAAAGTTGGCTGGAAAGTGTATTTAAAAAGCAGTTATTGGTTGCATAATATCAACATGAAAATACAAAGCAAGTGTTAGTCCAGGAGATTAGTGGTGAATGATGAATTACAAACAAACCTCTAGATAATTTTAATAAATGAAATATGCTGAGCATTTGAAGCAGGAAGAAACAGCATTGATGAAGAAAAACCTAAGAGTAAATATGAGACAAAATTTTATTCATTAATATGACCCTTCCCTAGTACTGTCAGCCCTAATTTCTTGGCTGACATCCAGAAATATATTAGAATAAATTGGAAGTAATAGAACATGCACATTAAGATCCAATAAAACTTTTTTTGTTATCATCAGGGCTTCACCTTCTGGGCTGAGTTTTTCATATAGAAACAGAGGTAGAAAGATAAAGGATGAAAGGTAGAGCTAGTACAGCACCAAAGTGTACCTCCCCACACTGTGGGCAATAGGCTTAACCTTAAATGACATACATGGCAAGGCAGGAATTAAAAAAAAAAAAAAAAACTTTATGCCACCAAGCTAGAGAACCTAGAAGAAATGGACCATTTCCTAGATACCTACCAAGTTCCAAAACTAAGTAAAGAGGAAGTGGATAACATGAGCAGGCCCATCACCGCTAATGAAACTGAAACAGTTAACAAAAATCTTCCCAAAAATAAAAGTCCTGGACCAGATGGTTTTACAAATGAATTCTACAAAACCTTCAAAGAAGAACTAACACCTCTACTTTTAAAAGTCTTCTAGAAGATTGAAGACACTGGAATACTCCCTGCCAGCTTCTATGAAGCCAATATCACTCTGATACCAAAAGCAGACAGGGACACAACCAAAAAATAAAACTACAGACCAATATCTCTGATGAACATAGATGCTAAAATATTGAACAAAATTCTAGCCAACTGGATATAGCAGTATATTAAAAAGATTGTTCATCATGACCAAGTGGGGTTTATCCCAGGCATGCAAGGTTGGTTTAATATATGTAAATCAATCAATGTGATCCACCACATCAACAAAAGCAAGACCAAAAACCACATGGTCATATCAATTGATGCAGAGAAAGCCTTTGACAAAATCCAACATCCCTTTATGATCAAAACACTACAAAAAATGGGACTAGATGGAAAATTCCTGAAGATAGTGGAGTCTATATATAGCAAACCTACAGCCAACATCATACTCAATGGTGAAAAACTGGAAGCATTTCCCCTCAGATCAGGTACTAGACAGGGATGCCCACTATAATCATTACTATTTAACATAGTGTTGGAAGTTCTTGCCACAGCAATCAGGAGCAAGGAATTAAAGGGATATAGATTGTAAGAGAAGAAGTCAAATTCTCCCTATTTGCAGATGACATGATAGTATACACAGAAAAACCTAAGGAATCCAGCAAGAAGCTTTTGGAAATCATCAGGCAATACAGTAAGGTGTCAGGCTATAAAATTAACATTCAAAAGTCAGTGGTATTCCTCTATGCAAACACTAAGTTAGAAGAACATGAAATCCAGAAATCAATTCCTTTTACTATAGCAACAAAAACAATAAAATATCTAGGAATAAACCTAGCCAAAGAAGTGAAAGACTTGTATACTGAAAATTATGAGTCCCTACTCAAGGAAATTGAAAAAAACACAAAGAAGTGGAAAGATATTCCATGTTCATGGGTTGGAAGAATTAACATCATCAAAATGAATATACTACCCAGAGCCATCTACAAATTTAATGCTATCCCCAAGCACATGTTTTAGGAGATTAGACCAAATGCTGCAAATGTTTATCTGTAACCAGAAGAGACCTAGAATTACCAAAACAATCTTGAGAAAAAAGAACAGAACCAGAGGCATCACACTCCCAGATCTCAAACTGTATTATAGGGCCACTGTTATCAAAATTGCTTGGTACTGGAACATAAATAGACACACTGACCAGTGGAATAGAATTGAGAGCCCAGAAGTGAGCCCCCACACCTATGGACATGTAATCTTTGACAAAGGAGCTAAGACTATTAAATGGGGAAAGCAGAGTCTCTTCAACAAATGGTGTTGGGAACAATGGGTTGAAACATGCAGAAGAATGAAACTGAACCACTGTATTTCACCAAATACAAAAGTAAATTCCAAGTGGATCAAGGACTTGGATGTCAGACCACAAACTATCAGATACTAAGAAGAAAATATTGGCAGAACTTTTCTGCATAAATTTTAAAGACATCTTCAATGAAATGAATCCAATTACAAAGAAGACTAAGACAAGTATAAACCTATGGGACTACATCAAATAAAAAACTTCTTCACAGCAAAAGAAACCACTACCCAAACCAAGAGACCCCTCACAGAATGGGAGAAGATCTTTACATGCCATACATTAGACAAGAGTTTAATAACCAACATATATAAAGAACTTGCCAAACTCAACAACGAGACAACAAATAACCCCATCCAAAAATTGGGGGGAGGACATGGACAGAATACTCACCACCAAAGAGATCCAAAAGGCTGAGAAACACATGAAAAAATGCTCCAAGTCTTTGATTGTCAGAGAAATGCAAATAAAGACAACAACAAGATACCACTTCACTCCTGTGAGAATGTCATACATAAGAAAAGGTAACAGCAGCAAATGCTGGAGAGGATGTGGGGTCAAAGGAACCCTCCTACACTGCTGGTGGGAATGTCAATTGGTCCAGCCTCCATGGAAAACAGTCTGGAGAACTCTCAGAAGGCTAGAAATGGACCTACCCTATGATCCTGCAATTCCTCTCCTAGGGATAATATATCCTAAGGAACCCAACACATCCATCCAAAAAGATCTGTGTACACATATGTTCTTGGCAGCACAATTTGTAATAGCCAAAACCTGGAAGCAACCCAGGTGTCCAACAACAGATGAGTGGCTGAGCAAGTTGTGGTATATATACACAATGGAATACTAGTCAGCTGTTAAAAATGGTGACTTCACCGTTTTCAGCCGATCTTGGATGGACCTTGAAAAAATCATGTTAAGTGAAATAAGTCAGAAACAGAAGGATGAATATGGGATGATCTCACTCTCAGGTAGAAGCTGAAAAACAAGATCAGAAAAAAAAAAACCAAAACAAGTAGAACCTGAACTGGAATTGGCGTATTGCACCAAAGTAAAAGACTCTGGGGTGGGGGTGGGTGGGTGGGGAGAATACAGGTCTAAGAAGGATGACAGTGGACCTAGTGGGGGTTGTATTGTTATATGGGAAACTGGAGAATGTTATTCAAGTACAAACTATTGTATTTACTGTTGAATGTAAAACATTAATTCCCCAATAAAGAAAAAAAATTTTAACCACACGCTGTCAATATCTCTAACAGCAGCCCTCAGGTCTGTTTTGCAAATCAAATTACATAAAAAATTATAAAGAGTACAAAAGCACTATGACTGCGTTAATAATTGTAGCCATAGTAAAATCTCATTTTTTCTAGTCTAATATTAAAAGTTTGTAGCCTCAAGGCCCCCTGAATGGTAAGTGTTAGCAATCATATCATCTCTCTAATTTTTTTTAATTGTTTAGGGTCCAAAGAAGTATTTAAAAGGGAAGAGGGGCAGGTGGTGGCACATCTTGTGTTACAATGGTGATACATATGGTGTAAGAGCATATGGGTGTTACAATGTGCAATGATGCTGGTTCAAGCCTCCAGTCCCTGCCTGCAGTGAGGAAGCTTCATAAGCAGTAAAGAAGTTCTGCACGTATTCTCTTCCTCTCTTCCTCTCTATCTTACTTCCCTCTCAATTTCTCTGTCTCTGTCAAATAGATATTGTTTGACTCTATTGTAAAGCTTTTAATTCACTCAAATCATTTAGAGGTCTTTCTATTTCATAACAAAGTGAAAAACAATAGTCCTGCTCAGAGTTCATTGAATTTATACGAATCAGGAATGTTATTGTCTTTACTTGATCTTTATTACTTAGAACTACTGAAATAGAAGAGTGTGTGGAGGAACAATAGAGGGTCATTCTTTCATTCATCTAAAAACACAATCAAAAGTAAAGCAGCAGTATTCTTACAAGAGAATCTTTTCCCACTGCAATGACTCCTATTTCTTCATAAATGATAATGATGATCATTGTTGCTACTGTTGTCTAGTAATAATAATAATACATTTTATTATTATGGTCTCAAAATTTGAAGAGCACATAGAATATATGATATAGGAAGAGTTAGGAAGATGGCGGACTGAGAAGTCGCTAACAGCGAGTGCTCTGATCGCATCGTCGGCAACGATAGGATTTTCTGCCTTTAGCAGGCCAGTCAATAAGGGGTGACACCAAAGAAGTGATTACAATTTAATTTGGGTTAAGAATTAGAGTAAAGGTGACACGGACTAGCGGGGCTCCAGAATTCCCAGGCGGCGCCGGGCAAGGCGAGTGCGCCGGGCATTGTCCTCCGCCAGCCCAGGAAGGCGGCTCCTCCGCCGGTTGCAGAGCGTGGCGGGCAGAGGACCCGGAGAGAGCACTTTAGCTCAGGGGCTTCCTCTTGGGAGTCTCCAGGGTCCACCGCGACCCTGAGGGCGGATCCAAAGACTTCTTGAGTATAGCTCTCATTGGATCAAAGGACTTGGAGCTAGTTTTCATTTTTGAGAAATCCTTTAAAAAAGTCTGGAGGGGGGTGTTTCCCGGAAGATGGCGGACTGAGAAGCGGCTAGCCTTTGAGCTCCGGACACATCTCTTGTAAACAATAGGATTTTCTGCCTTTAGCAGGCCAGCCAATAAGGGGCCATAGCGGTGACAACAAGGAGGTGTCTATAACTTAATTTGGGTTAAGAATTAGAGTAGGGGAAAAAATTCTTTTTTCTTCCTTTTAATTTTCAAGCATACATCCTTCCCGCTGCCCCCCCACCCCCCTATAAGCAGTGCCTGGGACCAGCTACTAGCAGGATACCCCATACCACCAAACAGGGTGTTGTTTTTTTTTTTTAATTCTCTGATACACATTTGGGAAGTTCCTCGCACTGCTCTTTAATTACAACTCTTCTTATCTTCTCCCTTTTCTCTCTCTTATCTCTCTCTATCTCTTTTTTTTTTTTTAATCTTGTCATACACTTCTTTCTTCTTTGCCTTTCTGAATGTGTGAATTACTTTGGGGAAGAAATCTGACCCAGAGTGGACTCTCTATGTGTGTATCTCTGCTCTAGTTCCCTTTACACTCTTGTTACCCCTAGAATATACACTGGATAGTAGATTTGCATAACTGTCTATTCTTGCTATCCTCTCTTTCTTTTCTCTTTCTTCACTGGGATTTGGATACTATTTTTTCACAGACTGGAGAAATTGTTTGGCTAACTGGTAACAATTAAACTCCTTCAATACTTACTTCAGTTGCTACTGTAATTCCGGAGGTTGGTGAGTGCAATTATCATAAAGGTATTTAGTGCAGTGTTACTTGTGCTCAAAACACAACAACTGAGGAACAACAGAGCATAAAAAAAAAGAGAGAAACACATAAATTAAAAAATGGGTAGATTAAAAACAAATAAAACTGCTACCCCAATGAATGAAGACAAGAGCCCAGAAGAAACCACAAATCAGTCAGAAGTAACCATAGATAAGAAAAGTATGCGAGCAATAATAAACTTATTAATCACAGAAATGAAAACAACATTGGAGGAAAGGAATGGCAGTATTAGGGAAACAACAGTTGAGACCCCCAAGGAAAATACTGATTATCTTGAGACAATTAGAGAACTGAAAGCTGAAATAGCTGTAATGAAGAAAGAAGCTGAGGCAAGGGAAAGCAGACTAACAGAAGCAGAAAACAGAATTAGTCAGACAGAGGATGAGTTAGAGAAAACTAAGAAAGAGGTGAAAGAGCTTAAAAAGAGATTGAGAGACACTGAAAACAACAACAGAGACATATGGGATGATCTCAAAAGAAGTAACATTCGTATAATTGGCCTGCCAGAGGAAGAAAGAGAGGAAGGGGAAGAAAACATTCTAGAGGAAATAATAAAAGAAAACTTCCCAGACCTGAATAACAGAAAGGATATCAAGGTTCAAGAGGCCCAGAGAGTACCAAACAGAATCAACCCAGACCTGCAGACACCAAGACACATCATAGTCACAATGAGAAGAAATAAGGATAAAGAAAGGATCCTAAAGGCTGCAAGGGAGAAACAAAAAGTCACATACAGGGGAAAACCCATAAGACTATCTGCAGATTTCTCAACTCAAACTCTAAAAGCCAGAAGGGAGTGGCAAGATATCTATCGAGCCCTGAATGAAAAAGGGTTTCAACCAAGGATAATATATCCTGCTAGACTTTCATTCAAGCTAGATGGAGGGATCAAAACCTTCTTAGACAAACAACAGTTAAAGGAGGCCACTATCACCAAGCCGGCCCTGAAAGAGGTACTAAAAGACCTTTTATAAACAAGAACATCACTATAATACTTGCAATATATCAGAGTAAACAAATTGGTTTTTAGAACAATGGCACTACAATACATTAAATCCATAATATCAATAAATGTCAATGGCTTAAACTCACCCATCAAAAGGCACAGGGTGGGGGGATGGATCAGAAAACATAACCCAACCATATGCTGCTTGCAAGAATCCCATCTGTCACAACAAGATAAACACAGACTTAAAGTGAAAGGATGGAAAACTATCATACAGGCTAACGGTCCACAAAAAAGGGCAGGAACAGCCATTCTCATCTCAGACACGATAGATTTTAAATTAAATAAAGTAATAAAAGATAGGCAAGGACATTACATAATGATTAGAGGATCAATCAGCCAAGAAGACTTAACAATTATTAACATCTATGCACCCAACGAGGGACCATCTAAATACATTAAGCATCTACTGAAAGAATTTCAAAAATACATCAATAGTAATACAATAATAGTGGGAGACTTCAATACCCCACTCTCACACTTAGACAGATCAACAAAGCAGAGAACCAATAAAGATACAAGAGAATTGAATGAAGAGATTGACAGACTAGACCTCTTGGACATTTTCAGACTCCTCCACCCCAAAAAACTGGAATACACCTTCTTTTCAAATCCACATAACACATACTCAAGGATAGACCACATGTTAGGCCACAAAGACAGCATCAATAAATTCAAGAGCATTGAAATCATCCCAAGTATCTTCTCAGACCACAGTGGAGTAAAACTAACTTTTAACAACAAACGGAAAATTATTAAAAGACATAGAATTTGGAAACTAAACAACATGCTCCTTAAGAACCACTGGGTCAGAGACTCACTCAAACAGGAAATTCAAATGTTCCTGGAAACTAATGAGAATGAAGACACAACCTATCAAAATATTTGGGACACAGCGAAAGCAGTACTGAGAGGGAAACTTATAGCCATACAATCACATATTAAACACCAAGAAGAAGCCCAAATGAACGACCTTACTACACACCTCAAGGACTTAGAGGAAGAGGAACAAAGGAACCCTAAAGCAACCAGAAGGACAGAAATCACTAAAGTTAGAGCAGAAATAAACAACATCGAAAATAAAAGAACCATACAAAAGATCAATGAAGCCAAATGTTGGTTCTTTGAAAGATTAAACAAAATTGACAAACCCCTAGCCAGACTCACCAAACAAAAAAGAGAGAAGACTCAAATTAATAGAATTGTAAACGATGCAGGAGATATCACAACTGACACCACAGAAATCCAGAGAATCCTGCGAAACTTCTATAAAGAACTATATGCCACCAAGCTAGAGAATCTGGAAGAAATGGAACAATTCCTAGAAACCTATGCACTTCCAAAACTGAACCAAGAAGAACTACAAAATCTAAATGCACCAATCACAGACAAAGAAATTGAAACCGTTATTAAGAATCTCCCCAACAACAAAAGTCCTGGACCAGATGGCTTCACAAACGAATTCTACAAAACTTTCAGGAAACAGTTAATACCCATACTTCTTAAGCTATTCCATAAGATTGAAGAAACAGGAATACTCCCTTCCACCTTTTATGAAGCCAACATCACCCTGATACCAAAAGCTGATAGGGACAGAACAAAAAAGGAAAACTACAGACCAATATCTCTGATGAACATAGATGCCAAAATATTAAACAAGATATTGGCCAACCGGAAACAGCAACACATCAAAAAGATTGTTCATCATGACCAAGTGGGATTCATCCCAGGAATGCAAGGCTGGTTCAACATCCGTAAATCAATCAATGTCATTCATCACATCAATAAAAGCAAAGCCAAAAACCACATGATTATCTCAATAGATGCAGAGAAAGCCTTTGACAAAATCCAACACCCATTCATGCTCAAAACTCTACAAAAAATGGGAACAGATGGGAAATTCCTCAAGATAGTGGAGTCTATATATAGCAAACCTACAGCCAAAATCTCAATGGACAGAAGCTGAAAGCATTCCCCCTAGGATCAGGGACTAGACAGGGCTGTCCACTGTCACTGTTACTCTTCAACATAGTATTGGAAGTTCTTGCCATAGCAATCAGGCAAGAGAAAGAAATCAAAGGGATACAGATTGGAAGGGAAGAAGTCAAGCTCTCACTATTTGCAGATGATATGATAGTATACATAGAAAGACCTAAAGAATCCAGTAGAAAATTACTGGAAGTTGTTAGGCAATATAGCAAGGTATCAGGCTACAAAATCAATGTACAAAAATCAGTGGCATTTCTTTATGCAAACACTAAATCTGAAGAAGAAGACATCCAGAAATCACTCCCATTTACTGTTTCAGCAAAATCAATCAAATACCTAGGAATAAAGTTGACCAAAGAAGTGAAAGACTTGTATACTGAAAACTATGAGTCGCTACTCAAGGAGATAGAAACTGATACCAAGAAATATAAAGATATCCCATGCTCATGGATTGGAAGAATAAATATCATCAAAATGAATATTCTCCCCAGAGCCATATACAAATTTAATGCAATACCCATCAAAGTTCCACCAGGCTTCTTTAAGAGAATAGAACAAACACTACAATCATTTATCTGGAACCTGAAAACACCTAGAATTGCCAAAACCATCTTAAGGAAAAGAAACAGAAATGGAGGCATCACACTCCCAGACCTTAAACTATATTATAAAGCCATCATCATCAAAACAGCATGGTACTGGAACAAAAATAGGCACACAGACCAGTGGAACAGAACTGAAAGCCCAGAAGTAAATCCCAACACCTATGGGCATCTAATCTTTGATAAGGGGGCCCAAAGGATTAAGTGGAAAAAGGAGGCTCTCTTCAATAAATGGTGCTGGGAAAACTGGGTTGAAACATGCAGAAGAATGAAATTGAACCACTTTATCTCACCAGAAACAAAAATCTACTCCAAATGGATCAAAGACCTAGATGTCAGACCAGAAACAATCAAATACTTAGAGGAAAACATTGGTAAAACACTTTCCCACATACACCTCAAGGACATCTTTGATGAATCAAACCCAATTGCAAGGAAGACCAAAGCAGAAACAAACCAATGGGACTACATCAAATTGAAAAGCTTCTGCACATCCAAAGAAACTATTAAACAAACAGAGAGACCCCTCACAGAATGGGAGAAGATCTTCACATGCCAGACATCAGACAAGAAACTAATCACCAAAATATATAAAGAGCTCAGCAAACTTAGCCGCAAAAAAGCAAATGACCCCATCCAAGAATGGGCAGAGGAAATGAACAAAACATTCACCACAGAGGAGATCCAAAAGGCTAACAAACATATGAAAAACTGCTCTAGGTCACTGATTGTCAGAGAAATGCAAATTAAGACAACACTAAGATACCACCTCACTCCTGTAAGAATGGCATACATCAAAAAGGACAGCAGCAACAAATGCTGGAGAGGATGTGGGGACAGAGGAACCCTTTTACATTGCTGGTGGGAATGTAAATTGGTACAGCCTCTGTGGAGAGCAGTCTGGAAAACTCTCAGAAGGCTAGACATGGACCTTCCATATGACCCAATAATTCCTCTCCTGGGGTTATACCCCAAGGAATCCATAACACCCAACCAAAAAGAGCTGTGTACTCCTATGTTCATAGCAGCACAATTCATAATAGCTAAAACCTGGAAGCAACCCAGGTGCCCAACAACAGATGAGTGGCTGAGAAAGCTGTGGTATATATACACAATGGAATACTATGCAGCTATCAAGAACAATGAACCCACCTTCTCTGACCCATCTTGGACAGAGCTAGAAGGAATTATGTTCCGTGAGCTAAGTCAGAAAGATAAAGATGAGTATGGGATGATCCCACTCATCAACAGAAGCTGACTTAGAAGATCTGAAAGGGAAACTAAAAGCAGGACCTGATCAAATTGTAAGTAGGGCACCAAAGTAAAAACCCAGTGGTGAGGGGTAGACATGTAGCTTCCTGGGCCAGTGGGGGGTGGGAGTGGGCGGGATGGATGGGTCACAGTCCTTTGGTGGTGGGAATGGTGTTTATGTACACTCCTAGCAAAATGTAGACATATAAATCAGTAGTTAATTAATATGAGAGGGGGAAATCAATTGTATGTCTCAAAGTTTCTCAAAAGACAAACTGAATCTTTTTAATATATAGGCTATGTATTTGATATGCGGACTCTCTCAAAAGCCTAGACCAAGTAGATTAGAAGCTTCCAATAGCACAGCTATATACAAGATACTGGGTACTGTACAGCAAACCATAACAAAGGGACTTTTCAAAGTTAACCCAATTAACAAATAATGTGATGATAATATTAACTATTGATTGTCTTTTTGAACCCTAAGACAGCAGGAACCTCACATCTTCACTATAGAGCCCCTACTTCCCCCAGTCCTGGAACCCTTGGATAGGGCCCACTTTCCCGTATGCATCTCCCAATCCAAACCAAATAATATTGCATCCGCCGATCACAACCTAACCAAAGCAACGATTGCCATCTCAACATGCTTCACCTCAGACTGTATCCAGAGACTTCACGTGTGGAATGACAACCCTTCAGCTTCATTACTCGGGTGAGACCTTTCCTTTAATAGTACACTCTAATTTCATCTCAGGTAGTTCACTTTCTAACAAAGTCCCATAACCTAGATATACACCAGTTTCTGTGAGAGAGAGCTTATGTGCACACGTATCCATAAACTACTGCAAAATATATACCTGAAAGCAGAAGTACACTAGAGTTTGCAGTGAGTACCTCCCTAACACTTCCTCTCCACTATTCCAAGCTTGGGATCCATGATTGCTCAAAAAATTGTTTGGCTTCATATGTTAACTCTCTTTTCAATCACCAGGTTCCAGATGCCACCAGGATGCTGGCTAGGCTTCCCTGGATTGAAGACCCCACCAATGTGTCCTGGAGCTCAGCTTCCCCAGAGACACACCCTACTAGGGAAAGAGAGAGGCAGACTGGGGGTATGGACCGACCAGTCAACGCCCATGTTCAGCGGGGAAGCAATTACAGAAGCCAGACCTTCTACCTTCTGCAACCCTCAACGACCCTGGGTCCATGCTCCCAGAGGGATAGAGAATGGGAAAGCTACCATGGGAGGGGGTGGGCTATGGGGATTGGGTGGTGGGAATTGTGTGGAGTTGTACCCCTCCTACCTTATGCTTTTGTTCACTAATCCTTTCTTAAATAAAAAATTTAAAAAAAAAGAATATATGATATAAGCCACTATCCAACTCTCCCCATTAAGGATCTGTCTCACAAGGAAATATGGATAGATAGCATACTCCTCCAGCCATGTCAGATTAGCACCTGGCACCTGGCAAGGTATTTTGTCCCATTCCTGAAATAAGACTGAGTTCAAGTTGTTACCCTTGCCTTTCAAAGGCTGTGATGACTAGATTACAGAAAACTCTTCCTGTGACACAATATGGAACATCAAAAGATGGCCATTCTCATCATGAGGATTTCATTAAAGCACATATATTACTGTGTGTATTTGGAGAACTGAACATCCTTGAGATAAGGAATTTTGTTTTTTTCCTTTTTTTTCCCCTTCTTTTTTGTTTTCCATTACCACTAAGATTATCACTGGGGCCTGGAGACTAAATGATTAATCCAATGAATCCACTGCTGTTGGTGGCCATATTTTCCCCTTTTTTCTTTTCTTTATTTTCTCTCTCTCTCTTTTCTCTCTCTCTCTCTCTCTCTCTCTCTCAGATAAATTAAGAGGGGAAGGGAAAAAAAAGAAGGAGAGAAACAGAGAGGCACCTGAAGTACTTGCTTTACTATTCTTGAAGCTTTCCCCTGCAGGCGGGGAGTGGGGGCTCAAACCTGGGTCATTGTGCATGATAAACTGTGTGCTTAACAAGGTGCACCACCATCACCCCATCACCTGCCCAGGTAATTTTCAAAATCCTAAGATCATAAAGTAGATATGACTGATAATAGAAATCAGCCCCTAAAATATTTGCAATATTGTAATTTTTTTCTATATTTCTTCAGATCCCAAAAGTCACATCCCCTAGACACAGAGGTTTCCACAATGAGTTTATGCTTCATTTAGAAGACATGGTCTCTAGCAATATTGACTTTATCATCTAATTTTCTATTCATCATTACCCCAGAATTACTAGTCCTAAACCAAACAACTAACAAAAAAAGATTCTGGAGCTGCTGGGCTCAGGCAAAAATTAGAAAAGTCACAGTCTCCTTTGGAATACCTAAAATACACTTCCTTGCTTTTTCCATAATGGAGAACCCAAATCTCATCTTCTATATTCTTACCTTTAGATTCCTGATTATTAAACAATTTGTTCTGCTTTGTAACTTAATGCTTTCTAGCCACCAAGTTGCAGAAGCTACCATGATGCAAACCTGACTTCCCTGGGCAGTGATCTCACCAATGTGTCTTGGAATCCCACCTCCCCAGAGCCCTGCCCCACTAGGGAAAGACTGAAACAAGCTGGGGGTATGGATTGACCTGTCAATGCCCATGTCCAGTGGAGATGCAATTAAAAAAGCCAAGCCTTGCACCTTCTACACCCCATAATGATCCTTGGTCCATGGTCCCAGAGGGATAAAGAGTAGGAAAGTTTCCAATGGAGGAGTAGGATACGGAACTCTGGTGGTGGGAATTGTGTGGACTTGTACCCCTCTTATCCTATGGTCTTGTCCATCTACTAAATCAATTTTAAAAAAAGAAGTTTCTGTTAATTATTTTATCAGAATATGAAGGAAACTCATACAGGTTACATGATTCATGTCATAAGCCTATAAACAGGCTGTGTCCAAAACATTTATCTATCAGGTAAGTTTTATACTTGACATGCATTTTCCTATAGAATCAATGGTCTCAATTACAGCTAAGTTCCCTGACTAACCTATAAAGTCTATTTAGATGATCACACACCTTAAATAGAGTATAAGTAGAACTCAAATTTGTTTCATTATTAATTATAATATTGTGTCTATGAGAAAAACAAATAAAAAATAACTATTCACCTATAAGAAGCTTCTGAACCACATAAAATATTTTTGAAGGTCATAAACAATTGAATATCAAAAATTTTGTTTGACTCACTCTGATACATTGACTCAAGATAAATTAATAGAATAGCATAATTATGATAGAAAGAGGTTACGTGCAGCCAAGGAGATGTTACAATGGGTTGAGTACTGAACTTGCAAGCATGAGGTCTCAAGTTCACACCCAGAATCCTATGTACAAGATTAATGTTCTCTCTCTCTCTCACTCTCTCTCTCTCTCTCTCTCTCTCTCAATAAAATTAATCCTGAAAAGAAGAAAGAGGTTGGGTATAAAGATATGTAAACAAAAGCCTTTGTATATACACATGATCATATTCAGCTGACAGATGAATGTTTATATGGGTACATGGCATTATGAGTGGTAACCAAGGGCAGCTAAAAAACAGACCATGCATTTTAAAAGATTTATTCATTTATTTTTATGAGAAAGAGAACAATTAGAGCACTAATCAGCTCTGGCATATGGTGGTGTCAGGGACTGAATCTGAGGCCTGTGGGACCTCAGGCATGCAAATCCTGGGCTCTAACACATAAAACTATTTCCCCTGGTCCCAGATCACAGTTTTTTAATTACCAAGTAGTATAAGCATCAGAAATCTCCATGTCTCCATGAGCCCAACCCCATTTGTCAATCCCACACCCTGAGTAGGAACAGGATGATGGTTTGACATAATTTCGCAAAAGAATCATACAAAAAGAAACAAAATGTTTGCTAGACTTGCCTAGATCAGGAAGCACCAGTTAGCACATTCTCTATGAATTTATTCATACATAATGGTCTGTAATTCAGATTTTCTTATTATTCTCTTAAAGCTGTGATCTTTACTCATGTTTTAAACAATATAAGGATTAATCAGTTTAATAAGGATAGTCCGTTTGTTTTCCATTTAAAACATCTAGCGAGAATGAGCACCTACCTCTTGTTGTGCAGGGACTGTCTAATTATACTAACTATATTTGACTGAGCACATATTAGAAAGGGAGCCAAGTAGGCTGTCTGGGTTATGATGTGATCTCTTATTCTCAATTCTAAAGTGCACAGTTAATCTTCAATTAAATTTCATACATATTCCCCCATAGTCAATAGCATATGTGTGTTATATTAATATTATAGAACTTGAACAATTGCAGTTTGGGGAGCCAGTTGTTATAAATTCAGAATCTACTCTGGTTCCAATGGAATTTTAAGATTATAAATATCTTCCTGAATATCAGATACACATCAATTTTCTTTTAAAAATCAAACAGTGCAGGGGACCAGGCACACATGTTAATATGTACAAGGTCCCAGGTTCGAATCTCTGCTCCCCACCTACAGGGAGGAAGCTTCATGAGCAGTGAAGTAGGTCTTCAGGTGTCTCTCTTTCTTTCTGTCACCCCTCCCCTTTTCTCAATTTCTCTCTGTCAAATCTAATAAAAAAAAAAAACAGGAAGAAAATGTAAAAGAAAAAATCAAGCAATGCAAGCAACAGGTAGAAACTGAAAAGTAAGCTGTAACTACAGTGAGAGAGTACAATGCCTTCATATCTAAAAACCACAAATGATATATTCTAATTTGTTTACAACTACTACTAAAAAAATGTGTGGTTACCATCAGACAATGGTTTGAAGAAAAATGCCTAGTAGATATAAAAAAGAGGGGTTCTCATCAGCTAAATGATCCCAAAGTATAAATCACTGAGACAGGACCTTATGACTTTTATCTGCCAAGTATACTGCCTTATTTGGGAAGTTATTTATTCAACAAGTGTTTATAGAGTGACTATCAGGCAGAAAGCACTATGCTAATCTCTATATACAATGATAATGCCCTCCTGGAGATCATAGTCTACAGGGAGAAGACACAGACAACTAATTTACAGTACATTATATAATTAGAATATTAATAGCTTCCAAAGCACAGGAATGCATGGTGCTTTGACAGCATGAGAATCTAATCTAGTGGGAGTGGTTTGGCAGACCTCTCTAGAGTGTTCTATTAGTCCATCTCTGAAGGATTCCACTTGGCAAATGAAAGAATAAAGATGATCAATACTACAGAAAACCACAAATACAAAGGACCTAGAAATAAAAAGCAATAGGGGCTGTTAAAAGAAATGGAACAAAAGTCAGTATGCTTAGAAAGGAGAGAGTAAATGGAGAGATGCCTGAGATAAGGCTATAAAGTAAGTAAGTGCCAGTTATGGGGTTTCTGAATTTCTATAATGACATGTGGGGGGGGGTCAACAATGCTTTGCTGTGGGGGACCTGACAAAATGATCCCCAAGTATACACCACTGGTATAGGGCCTTATGACTTTTATCTAAAAACAAGAAGGCACTGATATTTTAAGCAAATGATTAATCTTTCAAGAAATGCAGGTAGAGCAAAGGAAATTAAGAGTACAATTCCACAGCTACTTGAGAAATTATAGTCCTCCACCACCCACAGAAAAGTCAACCACTCCCAGGAAGTTCTAAATTAGCCAAGCTACTTAATCAGAAGTGGAAACAGAAGCACTAGTATGACACTTCCATTTCATTTATCTGGATCTCCTTCCTATTTTGTATATTCATTTGTTTAGTGGAATCCTTCAGAGATAAGCTTAAAAAAAAGAAGAAAAACTCCCCCAGAGAAGTCTTCCATACCTCTCCAACTAAGTTAGATCTCTTGTGCTCTCAAAGCCCCGCGCACGCCTGTGCACTACAAGTTATTGACATTTTAATTAAATAAGTTATTGTGCAACTAGTGTTTACATTTTAATTCTCTCTTTAGAATATAGTCTTCAGGAAGGCAGGACTTTATTATTCTATCTCCTAAGACTAGTATAGTGTTCTGTATTTGGTAGACACTCTAAAACGACCTGCTTATAGATGACTCTAAATATTACACACTGGTCTTTAGTACATGACATTCACTATGCAGCAGATAGTACCACTCTACAATGCATTTGCTAACTTGCTGATAAATTATTCAAATTCTACTATGTATTTTGGGAAAGAATAGGACAATTTTGATTTAAAATAGTATAAGGAGCAAGTTGTTTATGAAGATTATAAAAATATAGTATATAAGCAATGATTATATTTTGACATAAATATATCCTTATATATATTTTAGCAAAGAAGCTGTGCCACCAAAAACAGTATTTCTATTTTTTGAAGAAGTCTCATGGTTGTGCTAACTTGAGATATTTATTGGTTAGAACAGAAAGTCAGTCAACTGTTTCTATTCTTGTTAAATCAGTTCCTTCTGCTCTTTAAGATAAACACACAATTTTCTACTAAGATCTCTACTTCATTCTTCTACATTGTTAGTTGTTTTTATTTTAATGAATTTAGGAAGATATTTATTATGCAACTTAATGACTATGAATAAGGTAATTCTGAATGAGCTTCTAAAAGACTTTCAATGTACACCCTTATTAAGAAACAGAGATGGGGGCTTCTTTTTTTTTTAATATAAGGGCCAGGTGAATGTTAATTTTTAGTGCCTCCACCTCCAGTCTTTGTCTTGCTCCCCCATCTGTGGGTTCTTCCAGTGAACTTAATGTTCCTTCTCCATCTGTGCTCTCAAACCATGACCCATCTGTGTGGAATGAGTTCCATTCAAACCAGAAACCAAGAAGCATGTGGCAATGTTCTCGAGCTGACTGGAATGAAAAAATTCTGCCAGTGGAATCCCTCTGACCCATGGACCAGGTGAAACTCCTGACAGCTAATTCTTTGCTTGAATTGCTTTCACTCTAATTCTGCTAGTTCCTAAAGTCTGATCAAAGTTCCAAGCAAATTCCCCAGGATGTTGGTTTTTTTTTTAATATGATTATTAACCTACTGAAGTCAGAGGTAAATAATATGCATTATGTTACAGCAGAGCTTCCTTGAGTGTGAATAGACTTAACTGGTGGAGGACATGGTGATGTACACTTGTGTGGGTGTAAAAATATATCGCTGAATTCATAAAATTTTGTAAAGCATTAATAAAAAGAAAAAATTAATAAATATAATATTTACCTGAACTGTTCTTTATAAATACATATGCTATGTTCTCATCAAAGACTAAAGGAGTAAAACTAGCCAGAAATACAGGAACAGACACTATACTTTTAACAAAATCCCCAAGGGAAACTGCATACCAAGTTGAAATACACACCAAAATTTAAGACTAGCTACTTTCAAGAACTAAAACAATAATCAGTTATGGTCATATAATTCATCATTTATGAGTAAGGAAAAAATTAGTGTAAATGTCATAATAAATTATTTTACCCTAGATGATTTGCAGTCTACTCTACTAGACTGAGATCTTATTAGAAAAGAAAATATGTCTTAATCACTTTATAGCCCAAATTCAGATGACCCATAAAATCTAGATAAGTGTATGTCTCCATCCATGAACATCCACTTTAATCAGAGTTCTCATTTCAACTGTACATAATATAAACATCTAGGAGACTTCCAGGACCAAGATGGTAATGGAGTGGAGGAGGTCCCTTAATTCACTCACCAGAAGGAACAATTTAAAAAGGACATGGACATTAAGGAAATCCCATAGAGGAGAATGAAACTCAGTTGTCTCCTGCACCTCAGACATTAATACTGACTGTGAGAAAGAGGACATAGAAAGTACTTGCTTCATTGAATAAAAGTACTTGGGAAGAGGTGTATGCTACAGTCCAAGATGAGGGGCACAAACAGCACAGCAGCTGGCCGAGGCAGGGGCTTTGAAGAAAGGAAAACAGAAAAATGTGAAGGTACCCACCCTCAATATAGATGAGATCCATGTAGAGAAGCTGTGGTACCCCATACAAGCTGCATATTGTAAAGAGCTCTGTTACTTTTATTTCATCACTTGGAAGTTTTATTCAAGAAATGAACAACAGCAATATCCCAAGAAGGATCTACATGTTCCTCTTGCCTGTTTTTTCCACTATGAGTGTATTTTAAGTCTTAGTTATTAAAAGAAATGATAGTAAGACACCAGGCTGTGGCGCAATCAGTTGACCATATATATTACCATGTGCAAGGACCTGGGTTCAAGGCCCCAACTACAGGGGTGGAAGCTTCACCAGTGAATCAGTGTTACAGGTGTCTCTCTTTCTCTCTCCCCATCTCATCTTCCCCTCTCAATTTCTCTCTGTCTTATCAAAAATAAAAAAGGAAAGGAAAACAAAAAAGGCTGCCCAGAGTGGTAAATGTGTCATGCAGGCACTGAGCCCCAACAATGTCCCTAGTGGCAAAAAAAAAGTATAAATTAATAATAAGTAAAAAAAAAAAAAAAAGAGAGAGAGAGAAAATTGTAAGGAGACATTCCATAAATGATAGTCATAAAATACCCAATAGATAATAAGGTTACATCCTGCCTTCTCCTGTACAATTTGCAGACCAGGCTGTTCATCACTGAATTCTCCTTCCTCCTCTTCCTCTCCCTCCTCCTTCTCCTCTTCTTCTGCTTGACCATTGCCACTCCAGGTCAAATCTTTAAAATAAACTAATCTTTATTGATGTGAGAGAAAGCAAGGGAGAGAGAGAGAATACCAGGGCAGCACTCCAGCACATGCAGTGAAAGGAATCAGACTCAGGACCTCATAGTTTTAAGTCCAGTGGACCAGTAATCACTGCATCACCTCCCAGGATGCTCCAAGTTAACAGAGAGAGAGAGACAGAGAGACAGAGGGGGGGACAGGACAGGCTGAAGGAGAAAGGGAAAGACACCACAGCACAGAAACTTCCTTCAATGACATGGGTCTGGGCTTAAACATGGGTCAAGTGAATGGTAAAACACACCCCTTCTCAAGTGGGCTAGCTTAATATTTCTCATTGTGTTGCTTTTGCAGCATCTGTCTCAAAAATATATCTACATTATAAAAAATTAATTCATTGTGGTGGTTTTTGTCTGTTTCACAAATAATCTACAAAGGAAATTCGAGATCTCATATCTGACTTATGGTGTCAACAGTTTAAAGGTAGAAAAAGAAAAAAAAAAAAAAAAAGACCAAGAAAGCAGAATTAGAATCAGCAGGGTGCAGGTACAAAATGAAGAAGGTGCACTGAATTAGAATGATATAAAAATTCATTTGATATGTTAAATTATGCACCTTATACTAGTTCTCTATTCTGAATATGTCTAAACCATGACAAATGTTTTCCTACATACAGAGCACTCCATGAAAACTGCTGAGTCAGGGCACCAAGAACAGGTTCTTCATTCCTAATAAATCACTATAATTTATGTTGCCTATGTCTCCTTGGAGAGGATAATAAGACACTGATGTACATAGCACATTTCTTCAAAAGAAAAAAGAGAGAAAAAATGTCTTTCACTCAGTTCTTACTCGCTCTGGATAAGCAGTTATACAGCAGAAATTTGATGGCTGAGAGCAAAGAATTAAAGCAATGTTGAGAGAGATCAGTTGCCAAATGGAGCTTAGAATAGGATTTTTTAAAAGTAACTCAGATGAAATTAATACTGTATTGCCTCAATCTCAGTGTCATCTTTGCCAGCAGTATGCCTGGGATGCTACAAGAATTCATGGAAAAGAGTGTTAAAGGAATTAATTGACACCACTTGTTGCTTCAACAGTCCTGAGATATGTATACACTTGTGCAATTAATTATCCCACAAACTCCACCATAATTATGATGGCTGGTACCTATCAATATCCTCTATCTACCCAATCAAAGCCAGTACTTCTCAACCTGAAAGAGCATAAGAACAAATAAAGAAGTTTTTAAAACAAATCACCAAGCCTCACCCCTAGAAATTCTAAGTCAGCTGAAGTAGGGCTTAAGTATTTGTACCTTCAAAAGTACCCCCAGGTAAAGCAGAATCTGAAGGTCTGACACTTTGAGTAACATTCCTCCAAATGTTTATCTCTGATTCCTCTTGCTTCAGGATTGGTTCTCCATGTCACTGACAGGGAAATGCAAAATGGTGATGAAAAACTCTGAAGAATTTGCCCTGTGTTCGAATACCCTGGTTGTATGTCACCAAGAAGGGTCCTGAGTAGAAGCATGACCCTCAACAGACACTTGTATATATACTTTCTTAGACTGCTAAGCTCACCAGAAAATGAAATATCCAAGAAGCAAAAGATAGTCTGACTCCAAAGGCCATGTTCATCCCATTATACTACAACTGCCACTAAAGTTATGAAAAGATGAGGTTATTCAGAGGAAAAAAAAGATCCAAAAGAGGTTGTTGTCTGAATCTTTAGAAATATCAGTTATTATGAGTTGATTAGTATACCATCCCCTGGCCCCAAATATGGCAATGTCTTAGTCTTAGTTTTATAATGCAACTTACTCTGAAAGTAGTTTTACTTGAAAATAAAATCCTACATTTGTTTATTTATTTACTTATTAGAGGCAGAGAGAAATTTATAGGAAAGGGGGAGATAGAGAGGAAAAGAGACAGACAGAAACATCTGCAACCCTGATTCATCACTCGCAAAGCTTTCCCCCAGCATGTGGGGACCAGGGACTTGCACCTGGGTCCTAGCACACTGCAAGATTCTTAACCAGGTGTGGTTGCTACCACCTTTGAAAATAAAATCCTTACAGAGGTAGTCAAGATAAAATGAGATTGGGATGAGTCCCAGTCCAATATGAACAATTTTTTAAGTGGCATTTTGACATGAAATACACAGTAAAAGGGGGAAATAACAAAAAAAAAAAACACATACAAAGAAAACAGCCACAGGACTGGAATACTATGTGTGTTGTTAGGTAAACGTGGTAACCACTACACTACAGAAACCAACCATAGTGGAATACTATATGTGTAAGTCCACAATCACCATGGATTGTTAAATATTTAAAAAAATGCAAGAAAGAAGACTTCTCTAGAGCCTACATGGACAGCACAACTGAGGAGACACCTTGGTTTTTTCAAGTTTAGTGTTTAGAATGGCAAAACAATAAATTTCTAATATTTTCAGTCATCTGGGCTTTTTTTTTTTCCCATAAGCTCCTTACAACAGTCCTAGAAGCAAAAGGAAGTGAAGCGAAGAGATGATTATTAGGAATAAAAGGTACCTTTTTATCCAAGCAAGGGGAAGGAGGCAAAACTAAAATTAGACTAAGAAGAACTATAAATGAATTTCAGAGAAGTTATCAAAAGAGTTTGTTTTACTCTAATTTGATCTTCCTCATCAGGTAAACAAATTTAACTGCCATGTGATTAAAAATTTCAAAACAGTTTTGAGACATCACCTGTCACAGGAGAGAATAATGAGGAATCCTTACATATTTATGGCAGCTTATTATTTGAAATGTTTTTATCACCAATTCTCTAAACAACTTAATGAGGCAGGTATAGTCTTCACTGTATAAATCAGAAACAGGAGCTGAGAACAAACAAAACTTTAAGTGAAATCATAAAGTAAGCAGGCAAGACAAAAATTGTTTCCTTATTTAATGTCAACAACAACCTCTGAGGAAGGTTTTATCCACCTTCCCCTGCCAGGAAACAAGTGATGTCAGACAGACAAGGCCAGACAGTTGGTATGAGAGAGGAGGATAAATAAGTAAAGTATTCAAACTCACATCTTTTCCCTCCATAACTTCCATGTGGATTGTTGAGCTCTATGAAATAAATATTAAAATGAGTCAGATACTAAAAATGGATTTATAAGATCAAAACTTTCTACTATTAGAGAAGAAGCTAAAAGGCATTTATTCGGTGGGTTTTATACTTAAATTAAGTGAGTTGAGGCATTACACAAAATTAAGAGTTTATTGTCACTAAAAAAAACATACTTCTCATTAATGTGCTTTAGTAAAATGGCCTTTCTGGTCAGGTGAAAGATTTTTAATTATGTGCTTAGGAAATCTCAAAGTAAAATTTGAGAGGTTACTATCAGAATCACATCTATACTTAACTTGTTCTTAAAAAAAGAGTAGGAAAATCAGTTTAAGACAAAAATCATACAGTACCTTATATATGTGTGTAATTCTATTGGTATCATTTTCTTTTGACACAGTGAAGACTAAATGAAGCCTTCTGATTTGTTAGAGATTTCTCATAGTACTGAAAATGTCTTTTCTGCCCACCCTCATTTTAAGGCAATTTTTCTTTCTTTTTCTTTTTTCATCTTTAAGTCCTAAAATATTCCAATGCTGCTTAAAACTAAGAATTTAGAAGAGCAAATGATAGAGCATTCTTTTTATTATTAAATGTTTATTTTCAGAATCATGGAGCTATAAAAGATCTCTAAGAGGTATTTAATTCATCCTTAGAGTCTTAATATTTTAGTAATGCATTTTAAATAGTGATCATGATGTTTCTAAGACTGGCATTCATTCTATATTTGAAAGAAATTCCCAGAGCAGAGAGAAGGCCTTTATGAGGTATCATATCTGTCCCCAACAAGTCCTTTTCCCACAACCAAAATTATGTGGAAATTCAAATTCCTGCAGTCTTTAAACGAATCCTGATCTTCTAGAGGAACACTATGAACAACTCTAGCTCAAAATTTAAGGTCAAACAGAATTAACATAAATTCCCTTGGCTACTAGTGTAGATGAGATGCTTATACCCATATTCTCACCAGCTGGATTCAGCTCTAGTTTATGCACTCGAGACTTTGAGTGTAATGCACAGTGTGTCTCAATTCCTCCAGAACTGAGACTGTCTTCATCTAACCAGTCTCACTCCTTTGAGGGAACAGAATGTTGCCCCAAATTCTAGTTTAGTGGCTGAAAACCTATTAGTTGGCTGATTTCTCTAGTTCTAATTGCCTATATGTCTGCCTGGATCCCTAATTCTTGCATTAAATTACTTTGTCTTACCTAACAAAATACCTATAACTCTGTGATGGGCCTATATTTTGTTTGTTGCTGTATCTCTAGATACTATGCTCTGCATCTCATCATCTGCACTAAACCACATAAATAACCTCAACGGCTGTCCCATTACAACAGAGCAGCCTTTGAGTGCACACTTTTCTGCCAAGGTTACTTATGCTATATTCGGCCAATCCTGATCATAGACCATCATAATGACCACTTCTCAGATCTGCCCAAACTCTTTATTGTCAGCACCTTGTCTTTTCTCCCTTTCTTTAAGGTTTACCTCTCCAACAAATAATTTCTGATCTCAATGATTTTACAAAATAAAATAAATCCTCAAAAAATGTAGGGATATCATTCAAAATGACAGGCATAAATAACATTAATAAGTGTTTGTATTTCTTTCTAAAGTATAAATTTAAAATATGTCAATATTAATTTATCTTTCAGTGTTCCAAATTTTGCTTTATATAATTAACAATATTTTTCACTTAATTAAAGTATTAAGGTAATTAAATATCAACAATTTTATCACTAAATTTACTTGTCAGTGTTTTGTTTCAAATAATTTTGGAAATAAATCACAAATTAATTATCTTCAAAGGGGTCTAAATTCTACAAGCATATCTAAGTTGTTCTATAAGAAGTTGTTGGTGTATTACACCAAAGTAAAAGACTCTGGGGTGGGGGTATAGGGGGAGGTTCAGGTCTTGGAACATGATGGTGGAGGAGGACCTAGTAAGGATTGTATTGTTATGTGGGAAACTGGAAAATGTTATGCATTTACAAACTATTGTATTTACTATTGACTGTAGACCATTAATCCCCTCATAAAGAAATTAAAAAATAAAAATAAAAGTTGTAGTGGTAGTGGGTGTGGTGTGAAACTGTGCCCCTATAATCTTATAATCTTGTAAAATACTATAAAATTAGTAACAGAAATTTTAAGTATATATAGTGGGTGTCAGAAAAATCATGATTTTTTTGCTTTGAAAAACTACATCATGACTTTTTTTCTATAATCCATAGTAATAATTCCATTTTATATTAACTCTATGAAACACTGCATACTAGTTAAAACTATGTGCTAGGGCATTTTACAAAAAAGTATAAAAGCTTTGTTGCTACCAGATGGAATGATGCATACAATAATTGCTTTGAAAAAAAATAATAGGAAGCAATAAAGAAAGTAGTTAGTGGAACTCGTTGTATTGATAGCATCTGTTTATTTTTCCTTCCTATAACAGTACCTGACTGCTCCAGGCTGACTCTTTTCATACAGAGATAGAGAGACAAGAGGAGAGAGAAGAAGATACTGCGGCACTGAAGCTCACTTTCATTCAGTGGGAGCCAGACTTGAGCCTGGGTTATGCACACATCAAAGCAGGTACCATCCCAGATGAGCTATCTTGCCAATATTCCAACATCTTTTAAATTTAAAAATATATTAATTATTCAGGAAATTTGTAACTGTCCTATACAAGATGTAAATGTACTTCATCTTCAGCTTTCTGATCCTTTTTCCAGCCATGACATCATCTCCCCAGGTAGATAACTAGGATATCAGATTTCAGGCTCAGGCAAAAAAAACAAAAAACAAACAAAAAAACAAAGAAAACACTAGTATAGCCACAGGCCCTTTGGAATATAAAATATGCCTACTAGCTATATACAGAACAGAGACCCACCCCCCAACTCTTCATCTGCACTACTCCAGCCTTTAGGTTCATGATTAGTCAACAACTTATTTGGCTTTATATGTTAATTCTCTTTTCAGCCATCAGGTTCCAGATGCCAAACAGACTTCCCTGGACAGACCACCCCACCAATGTGTCCTGGAGCTCCGATCCCCCAGAACCCCGCCCCACTAGGGAGAGAGACAGGCTGGGAGTATGGATCGACCTGTCAAAGCCCATGTTTAGCGGCAAAGCAATTACTCCCAGAGGGATAAAGAATAGGAAAGCTATCAAGGAAGGGGATGGGATACAGAGTTCTAGTGGTGGCAATTGTGTGGTTTTGTACTCCTCTTATCCTATGGTTTTGTCAGTGTTTCTTTTTTATAAATAAATAATAATGCATATTTTTAGATGCAGAAGTACTTGGGGGGAGTCGAGCAATAGCGCAGCGGGTTAAGCACACGTGGCGCAAAGCACAAGGACCAGCATACGAATCCCAGTTCAAGCCCCCGACTCTCCACCTGCAGGGGAGTCACTTCACAAGCGGTGAAGCAGGTCTGCAGTTGTCTTTCTCTCCCCCTCTGTCTTCCCCTCCTCTCTCCATTTCTCTCTGTCCTAACAACTATGACATCAAAAACAATAATAAGTACAACAAGAATTTAAAAAAAGAGCAACAAAAGGGAAAATAAGTAAATAAGAAGTACTTGGGAATGTGCTGGTAGTATGATCCTAAAGTAAGATAGTGTCTGAAAAAAGAAGGTAATGGGTGTTAAGGACTTCCTCCTTCCCCCTCCTTTTCCCCTCTCTCTTCTTCCCCCTCTCCCTTATCCCCTTTTTATTTTTGTACCAGGAAAACTCAGGTTCCAAAAATGTCCACTCCCCTCATAAATCTCATAAACGTCCAAATGATTTTTAGATTAAGTATTTAATATGATTATAACTGGCAATAAACTGGAAGTGTTAACACTTTAAAGCAGATATGATGTTAATATAACTTAGAATAACAAAAGTCCTATAAGTAGAGATTAAGTGATAAAAAGAAATGGACTATGAGAATATCAGAAATCAGAATTTAGAAAAGGTGTCATGGTGGCCCTGGGAAGTAGCACAGTATATAAGTGTTGGGTTCAAAGGCATAAGATCCTGAGTTTGATGTGCCCAGCACTGCATGTGCCAGAGTGATGCTCTAGTTTTCTCTTTCACTCTCTCTCTCCTCTCTCTCTCTCTCTCTCTCTCTCTCTCTCTCTCTCTTTCTTTCCACACACACACATGTCAATCTTGAAAACAAAAATATAACCAAAAAGAGGGGTCATGGAAATATACCCAAAGGGCATACATACTCTTAATAAAAACAAGGCCAGTTGTGTACATTTCCCAAGAGTGGAGAAAGTCTGAGTAGCCTGGGTTCCAGTTTATACTAGATGGGCAATATCATGGTGCAGGTCAGCAAAGCCAAGTATTCATAAACAAGAAGATGGTGAGTGATTTTCAGTTCAGGCTCATGTTCTTTTTATCTGGCTCCACTTTCTGTTTCCTACTTGCTTTGTAAACCAATAGTCTCTGGCAGGTGTTATTCTATATGCCAAATATGTTAGGGCCCAATTAGTTCTGGAAAGATCCATGAGAATTTGAGTCTTTTACCTTTACCTTTTATCCTCTTGCAGTGCCACTATCCAACTGCTGACTGAACTGCTGGTGTTAAAGCTTCTCCCAGGTAAAACAGGAAGAGAAGGTAAATAATTATTCTGCTTCAATATTCCAGACTATGTGAGAACTAACAAGACAGAGCAGTCAGGCTGGTTTCTATTACTGCTCACATTTGGCAGAAAAGGGTCTCCATTCATGCTGCTGGGACCATTTGAAAAATCATGGTGCTTAACATTTGAAGATCTTGGGTACAAGAGAAGCAGCACTCCTTTATACAGAGAGAAGGATAGACTAAACCACCTCTTAGAGCAAGGGAGTTCGTTATGGAAAGATTTAGCTCACTCATCCGGCAGGCATCTCTGACAATGATATTAAGTGGACATAGCCTAAGTCACACAGAGTAGAAAAATAAAAATATAATTCTAAGATCTATAAATCTCCATAAATTAAACTGATTTTATTCGTGCTCCAATAGCCCTGCTCATTTCCAATATTTTTTACACTGATAATTTCCTTGGCTTCTCTGCTCATGCTTGGGCTCACACATTCTCTTAATCTGTTAATTATCTGTATCAGTTATTCATCAAATACTACATGCTTTTAGTTGGAATCTGGCCAAGTTAAAAAAAATGTTCATGCTCTCCTAGGAATGATTTGTAAGTGGAATCTTCAAATTTCATCATACAGAGCACATAGGGTACTCCCCAGAGAGAAGTTACCTTTAAAACAAACCTGCTTAGCCCTGTATTTCAAAACAAAACAATTTGAACCTGAAATTTCAATAAAAATATTCAACAACAGCATTAAGCTAGTAATTTCAACATTATTGCTCAATGTGTACCATGACTCCTATTGGTTCCTGCTTATTCAACATTTTGTCCTTTTTTTATATCTTACCACCTTTCAGCCACCAAGTTGCAGATGCTATCATGACTCCATCCTGACCTCTCTGAACAAATGACCTCACCTGAAACCTTACTTCTCCAGAGCCCCACCCCACTAAGGAAAGACAGAAACAGGCTGGGGATCTGGATCAACCTGCCAATACCCATGTCCTTCATAGAAACTATTACAGAAGACAGAACTCCCAATTTCTACAACCCATGAAGAACTTTGGTCCATACTCCCAGAGGGGGAGAAATGTTAGGGGAAGATGACCAGAGGGCTCTGAACTCCAATTCCATCAGGACCCAGAGAGAGAACAAGAAAAACGGATTTTCAGAAGTAGTAATAGGTGTATGTGTGACTTAAAAAGGAAAAGAAGGCAGAACCATAGGGAAAAAAATGGGGAAATATATAAAAATATAGACAGACAATCATATAAATAGTAGTCAACCCCTATCTCTAACTTTGGGAGAACTACTGCAATTTCCAGTGGAGGGGATGGGGATACAGAACTCTGGTGGTGAGAACAGGGTGGAAGTATACCCATTATCCCATAATTTTGTAAAGCAATATTAAACCACTAATAATAATTTTTAAAAAAGAAAACATCAACCTAATGCTGAGATGGTAGATACTAACCTGTGGTTTTAAATGTTCCCATTGATTAAAATTGAGAAATGCTCTCTATGTGGGAAAATCTAACATAACATTTTCCTCTTCTTCCTTTCCCCTTTCTGAAATCAACCAAATCACAATGGCTAACCAGAACAGCATGAAGAGAAACAGCTCATACAAAGCAAACAGCAAGGAGGCTTCCAAACCAGGATTGCATGTGGAGAGTCAGCAAAAGACAGGTAAGAATACAAACTGCCTGCAGTAAGAAAGACCAGAGCAACAGATCTGAGAGTTAACAGAGAACTTAAGGATAAGAACTGTGATGCAATGAAAATCTGAGCGAAAACAATATGAACAGTGAAACTGAAAAAAACAAACAAAACCTAGAGAAACAGGATGACCCAGATAGAAACACAAAGGTCAAAGTGGCCCATGGTCATAATTATGGATCCAGACAGCAATAAATCTGTAATTTGGTCTTTAAAGGATCTATTTTTATTTTATAGCCAATAAACAGATCGGAATACTACTTTAGTGTATGCAGCACCAAGGCCATGTAGATTTCCTCACTGGTGAAAATTCTGCCATGTCTTCTCCCACACTCTTGGTGGGGTATTATTATTGTTGTTGTTGCTGCTGCTGTTACTTTTTTTTTTTTTAACCAGAGTACTGATCAGCTCTGGTTTATGGTGGGACAGGGGATTGAAGCTGGGATTTCAGAGCCTCAGTCATTAGTCTCTTTGCATAACCATTATTATATCTACCCACTTATTCCACGAGCCCTCCCCCACCCCGTAATTTGGTCTTTAAAAGCTAAAATAGGAGTCAAAAGACTACAGTCTGTTTATGATTCTCTTTGACCTGAAAAATTCATTCCGTTACAATGTTTATTATATAACAAAACTAGAAAAATGAGTCACGATAAGTCAGTCCCTGTATTGATTTATTACTATCCAATTAGGAAGCTCTCAGTTCGCTGGTCAGAAACAAAGATTAAAGGGGGAAAAAATACCATACAGACTAAACTTCTGCAATCCCTTGTCTCAACTGGCTACACAAAAAGATATGCAGAGCCTCTTAGTATAAGTTATAAATCACAGTAAGTTTTAAAACAAATACTAATATTTAAGCCTATTTCTTCTGAATGTTAGTGTACTGTTATCTGATTTTTAAAAAATCTTTAATAATGTTTAAAATGCCCATATGACTGCTTACACAGAGCACTTGAATCCAATATAAAAAGATACTTACATAAATGAAAAATAATCATACCAGTATAGAATACTGTACAAATTGGAGTAAACATTGTTACCATAATTGTCATTTCACCCACTTCATTTTAATTATTTATGCCTTACTAAATCATCAAAAACATAGGTCAGCATCAGTGCATGAATAAAACCATGTGGATTGAAGGATTTGTCTTGGTCTAAATGGTACTTAACAGATTAGTGTCCTGTTCACTACAAGATATTCTATTTACAAAATCCCAAGAATTACAAACTATATTTTTATTTATTTGTTCTGTAGTCTTCAGCACATAGAAAATTCCTACAAAAATTTAAATCCCCTTAAAATTAGGAAAATAAGATGGTAGCAATAATAATCGGGTCAGGAAAATACATCAACAAACGCACTGATTAGGTAGTAAGTGGTGAGTATTTTCTCAGCAAGAGATTTTGATCATTTCTGATGTCTATTTAGCATCTCAGCGGTAGCAAGATCTGTAAGATAGAAAAAGGCAGAGATGGAAGGACTAAAAAAGGAAGAAATAAAGGAAGATCAGGTGACAGAATGCCTTTGAGAAGCTGTAGGCTATCTGGCAAGCCATAGTCTCTTAAATCTCAATTTTGTCCTTAATTTATCAGTTCAACATTATTTCTGTAAGTGATTAAATTAGATGGTCTCGCTGACATTATTTTATAAATGATGAAGCCCCAATTGATATAAATGAATTATTACCACCAACATTCAGTTCAGCAGAGGAAACAACCTCAGAAATAATAAAGAATAAATTTGATTAGGTGCTAGGTTTATTTGATCAAGGAAGACTGCTAAGTTTTATTAATTCAATGTATAATTCAGATTTACAAACTTATTTGACCAAAGTTTTAGTTAGCATATTTTATAAGTACTATTAAACAGAAGAATTTAAACATAGTTAATAATTTCCCTTAGATGTAGCCATGAACTTAAATAAATTACTAGTTTACAAGTTGAGATTAAAATTTAATAATAACCTATTCTATTGGTCTTCAAGAATAACACAGTTCTGAATTTTTTTTAATACAAGGGTGTATCTAAATAGAAACAAAATTGAAAAATATACAAATTCTCAGTATGGAAGTTCTTGAATAGTACCTCTTCATGTATCTTTGATGCGTAAGTCCAGAAAATACCACCGGGAAAAACAAGCCTATTATCACATTTCTACTTTAAGGAAAAGAAACTATTGTGGTAAGGTAGTTTCTTAAAAAATAAAATTCTTTTCAACTAGTTCTTTTTTGTTTTGTTTTGTCAGTGATAATCCCAAGATATAGGCTGATTCTAAGCAAGAAATTTTCTAGTATCTGCATACAAGAGTTTGGTAAAAACAGATATAAGAAAGTAGCAATATTCATGGAAATCAGAAATTAAAAATCTCACTCAGTAGTTTACTTTTTTAAAAATATATATTTTTCTAATATTTATTTATTCCCTTTTGTTGCCCTTGTTGTTTTATTGTTGTAGTTATTATTATTGCTGTTATTGATGTCATTGTTGTTGGATAGGACAGAGAGAAATGTAGAGAGGAGGGGAAGGCAGAGAGAGGGAGAGAAAAACACCTACAGACTTGCTTCACCACCTGTGAGGTGACTCCCCTGCAGGTGGGGAGCCAGGGGCTCGACCCAGGATCCTTATGCTGGTCCTTGCACTTAGTGCCACATGTGCTTAACCTGCTGCACTACCGCCTGACTCCCCAGTAGTTTACTTTTTAAATTTTATTTTGGTGACAGAGAGACATTGAGAAGGAAGTGGGAGGTGAAGAAGAGAGATAGACAGACAGACAGACAGACATACCTGTAGCACTACTTCACTGCTCATGAAATTTCCCCCTACAGGTGGGGACTGGATGCTAGAACTTAGGTACCTGTGCACTGTGACAGGTGCACTTTCCCAGGTACACCACCTCGAGGTCCTAGCAGCTTAATTTTTCCCAAGCACATTTCACAAACTCCTCATTTTTCACTATTAGTTACCCTCCTTTATTGTCAATCATTGATCATAATATTGCCACATCAAATTATTATTTTCCCCACACTAGTTTCATTTTATTATAAATAAGTTATTTTGTGAGTAAATTCAATATGAAAATTAGCTAATTGATAAAATTAACGAATTGTAGAACTAAATGATCTCACATACATAACTTGAGGACTAAAACATGCTTTCCTAATTGAGAGTTATCTCATAGTAGAACACAGTACCCACTGACAATGTATGATTACTTCAATGGGATATTATATATACATTGAACATGCATGAGTCAAAAGAGAGGAAGCTGTCACCAAAATATTTGACAATACAAATTATCTGCAGGCAGAGTCACATTATGAAACTGGCTAATATTGGAGAATTACCTCCTAGTATCAATCACAAGACTTTTATGCCTGAGGGCCTAGGTTCAGCCCTGGCAACATTATGTGCCATAGCTTAGTAGTGCTCTTGGGTCTCGGGGTCTCCATCTCTCTTCCTCTCTCTCTCTGTCTTTCTCTCTCTCTTTCTCTCTCTCTCTCTCCCTCCCTCCCTCCCTTCCTTCCTCCCTCCCTATCTCTCACTCTCATATGAAAATAACTAAACCAATCTTAAATAAGAGGCTTACTAACCATTCAATTTCTCATGTAATTAATCTAAGAAATGTTACAAGATAAAGAAAATTATATTTACACAAAATCATCTCAAAAAGAAGGTAAATGAAAGAACATCTATCTGGAAGAGAAAATCTCATGAAAAAGAATATAACCTACAGGTAATGAATGTGTCACAGTAGTTCTAGTAGCACACTTCCTGAGAAGGTAGGTGGAAATTCCTGAGACACCAGCAGATCTTCTCCACATATCACATACTCCATGACACCCTCCCCCAAAAAATACTGAGTAAAGAGAATTCTCTAGAAAGAATGTCAATTTATGACCCCTACAAGGCAACCTGACGACACCTATAAAGATTAGATTTTCATTGTAGATAGTACACTCTGGCAGCACTGTGAATTGGAGGGGAAGCACACCACCACAGAGAGATAGCAGCAAAGAATTGTAACTACTCAGGCAAGACATACCTAGGATCTACTCAACCAGTGGTTGTGAGAATGAAAAGGAAGCAGCTTGATCTGTGTGTGAGTTACATGTGATCATGTAGGAACAAGCTGACAAAGAGGAGAGTAGAGGGTGTTCTTAATTAAAACATCTGCAGTTTGGCAAAGAAGCCAAAAATACTAAGTTAGGAAGAAGTGAGCAAACGTAAGAGTTGTGGGGCCTGGAGGTGGTGCATATAGTGGAGTGTGCATATTACAATACACAAGGACCTAGGTTCAAGCCCCTGGCCCCATCTTTGGAACTTGAGAATAAAGAACAGTAAGAGAAAACATATAAGGTGAAACTTAGGGGGAAGCTTTGAGGCAGTATTATAGGTGTCTCTCTCGGTCTTCTCTCTCTCTCTCTCTCCCCCTCCCTCCCTCCATCTCCCTCTCTCCTCTCCATTTCTGTCTCTATCCAAAGTAAATAAATAAAGTATACATATATATAATTATTATATATATTATATATATTATTACAAAAAGAATTAAATGGAATGACTTTCCTTGACTAATAGTTGTTTTTTTTTTAATAATCTTAAATATCAGGGTCTTAGAAGAAAGTCAGCACATATTGGGGAAAAAGGGATATGAAACCCAGCTTTTCAAAATGAAGCAAATTACATATAATATGCTATTATGCTTATTGAATAGCATGTTAGCAGCATGAAGAAAAGTACATCACAGTCTTCCTAAGAAAATTACAAAATGAAGACAAATTCTCATTGTGTGTGTAGCACACAAACAGGATAGATGTGGCACTAAGGAAGTCACTATCACCAATTGTCTGAAAAAGAAAGCAGCTTCAAAAAAGAAAAAAATCCACGTTGCCACCTGAATGTCAAATATAAGAAATTAGTCAAGTGTGAATTAACTTCATAAAATTTGCAGATTTACAAATGTAAAAACCAGACTAATGTTGGTTTAGAGCAATTACAATAATGGCTCACTTGGGAGTACCCACCAAAACTCCCAGAGCTACCTGTTTCTTGTGCCTTTGGGAGAGTCTATTCTTTTAGAGAGAGAAATATAAAATGTCTTTACTATTCCTGTTATTGAAAGGAAAAGCCTGAGCCCATGCTGTCTGGTCTCCCAGAAAAACAGACTGTGAAAATCACCATTGCCTCATTCATTGACATCACAAAAGTAAAAAGAAAAAAAAATTACCAACTTTACACACACTTATTGGATAACATGAAACACCTCTATATAGTTCCTAATAACCTGGTAGTAAACTCTGACAACAAAGATCTAAAATTACTTTAAAAAGAACAGCGTGCTAGAGCCCATTTCCACTGGCTTGGGGAGCCAATGTTGTTTTATTTCTTCCCAACACCATGCTCAGTTATGTCAAGTCAGTTGCTGAAATCAGCCACAGTGGGAGTATTTATACCACAAAGACTGGAAAGCATCACAAATCAGAGTTTTCTTTCCTCTTCTAGAGAGCTGGTTGTTAATCCTTAACCAGTCTACCACTATTCTAAGCATCTTTCATCCTTGCTAAGAAAAAAGCAGACTTGGACTCCCTCCAGTCACTCATTAAAGAAGGGTTCTCCAGGATATCCCACAATATTTTCAATACAGAAATTTTCTTTCTGTGGGAACATACCTTAACAACATCTTTAGTGTTGCTAAATTATACCAGAGTGGGGGAGGGAGACTTTTCTCCTTTTCTTTTCTTTTCTTTTCTTTTTGTTTTTTTTTTTTTTTTTTTTTGCTAAATAAGCTTTTGGCATTGCTCTAATATTTCAGTTCTGTGCATCTTGGCATGTAGGAATCTAATTACCCCTCTCCCATCCACAAATTCAGCAATCTTGACTATGCAGACCTCAGTCCAGTGAGGCATATAGATTACTACTGTCTCTTCTTCCTCTTGCCAGCTTCATGGAAATGTACTTCATCATGTTTCAGAAATACATGTCCACTTCTCTGGGATAAGAATAAGAAATGCAAAAACTGTATTGATAACCTTGCTTTGCAAGTTTATACTCCATACTGTGTCTGGTGCTGACAAAAGAAAGATGAATCAAGCAAAGTCCCTCCCTATGGAGTGCTGGCTGCAAGATCAAGATCTAAACAACTGCCACCCAACTGTATTTTAAGAAAAAAGTAGAACAGCAAGAATATTTTGTGATAGGAATAGTAGAACCACCAAGATATTTTTTATTATTTCTAGGAGAATTTTTAAAATGTGCATTTTCTTATTACATGGATACTTCTAGTCCATGCAAATCATTTACTTTGTGAGCACAGTGAGTCAGAGGCTATGCCTCAACTTTCAGTGAGGAAATAGAAATTTGGTAAAATATACAATCTATGAAGTCATACTATAGTAAGTGAGCTGCATGTAAAGTGCCACTATGGTCCTGTTAGCATTCATGGCTAGAAAAAAAAAAGAGTACTAGATATAACCAGATATATGCAAGCTGACTTTTTTTTTTTTGCTGTGGAGTTTATAGTTTATTTTTTATTTATTTTTTAATTTTTTATTTATAAAAAGGAAACATTGACAAAGCCATAGGATAAGAGGGGCACAACTGCACACAATTCCCACCACCAGAACTTCATATCCCATCTCCTCCCTTGATAGCTTTCCTATTCTTTAACCCTCTGGGAGTAGGGACCCAAGGTCATTATGGGATGCAGAAGATGGAAGGTCTGGCTTCTGTAGTTGCTTCCCCATTGAACATGGGTGTTGACAGGTCGATCCATACTCCTAGCCTTTCTCTCTCTTTCCCTAGTGGGGAAGGGCTGTGGGGAAGTGGAGCTCCAGGACACATTGGTGGGGTTGTCTGTCCAGGGAAGTCTGGTCCCATCCTGCTAGCATCTGGAACCTGGTGGCTGAAAAGAGAGTTAACATACAAAGGGGTCCTCCATTTTATAGATAGCTAGTAGGCATATTTTAGTTATATTCCAAAGGGCCTGTGGCTATACTGGTCTTTTTTTTTTTTTTTTTTTTTTTTGCTGTTCCCCACCCCCCCACCCCACCCCACCCCGAGCCTGAAATCTGATACGCAGGTGGATGCAAGTTATTGTCTGGGGAGATGATGTCATGGCTGGAAAAAGGACCAGAAATCTGGATCAGGGAAGAGAGTAGCTCCCTAATATGGGAAAGGTATATAAATACTGTTGACTGTAAACCCTATCGATTTGATGTGATCTGGGGCCCATATTTAGCTTAGGAGCCTATGTGACCTCTGCATCCCTGTAGATCTGAGCTCACATTCTGTGGTCATGAGTAGGAACATTCCAAGCTGCCCCAATATCGAACTATCTTCCTCAGGTGTAGCATAGAGTATGTTGTCCATCCCCCCTTCAGAGGATGGAACATTCTCTACCATTGTTGATCCAAGTTGAGAGCAAGGTCCTATGGGGGCCCACAAAGGGGTCTATTTTGTTGTTCCTGATAGAGATGACCAGTAACAACAGAGAGAGGGATTTATTTGAGGTCTAGGCCCATCATGTCTGTTTGGGAATCTCCAGACTCCCTGATTAAGGCCCCAGAAAGCTGACTTTCTCTCAAAATTTATTCTTTCCACTTAAAAAAATTAACTAATTATACTAGTAGAACAATTTGCTTCCAACCATGAGGTGCATTTTATGTTAATGGTTTTCATATGATATATATACATATGTATATATATCCTATGTATATAATGTTATAATAAGTTAAGATGTATTTAATTTAAAAAGATAATTATTTGACATCCTTCACTTTATTATTAACTAAAATCTTTTGTAAATGAAAAAAGATAGTAACTTTCCTTAGCAAAATGTTAAACACAACATGAAAAATAGAAACACCAGTATCCGGGACAGGAGGGAATGTTCAAATCCTGGAACATGATAGCAGGAGAGGAAGGGGAAGGGCTTAATTGTTATATAGAAAACTGAGAAACATTACACATGTACCTACTACTGTATTTTACTATTGACTATAAAGCATTAATCCCCACAATAAAGTAAAAAAAAGAAAAATAGGAACTCCTAATATTCCTGTTTTAATTAAGAGGTGATCAAAATATCTAATTGATTAAAATTAAATCTTCATTTTAAAGGTTCATTATATCCAAAGGGATACATAGCTAGCTGCAGTTGAAGTACAGTATTTTTTTCTTGCTTTTATTTTATTTTATTGGGAATTTAATGGTTTACACAATAGTCTGTAAAACATAGATCCCAATCTCTCATCTCCCCTTAATTGGTGTCAGGGAGACATAACGGGATCCCAAATGTCCCTTTATCCTGTCCTTTTCCCCCCTTCCCCAGAGTCCTTTGCTTTGGTGAAATATACCACACCCAATCTAAATTTCACCTTGTGTTTTCCCTTACTTTATTCTCAAGTTCCAACTATAAGTGAGATCATTGAGGATTGGTCTTTCTCTTTCTGGCTTGTGTCGCTCAACATGATGCCATCAAGTTCTGACCACAATATTGCAAAGGAGATGACTGCCATTTTTAACAGCTGCCAAACTCAGTCTCAGTTTTATTTTGTGTTTTCCCTTTCTTTTTTTTTTCACTATGTATTTACTTATTCCCTTTTGTTGCCCTTGTTGTTTTATTATTATAGTTATTATTGTTGTCATTGTTGTTGGATAGGACAGAGAAAAATGGAGAGAGGAGGGGAAGACAGAGAGGGGGAGAGAAAGACACCTGCAGACCTGCTTCACTGCCTGTGAAGCCACTCCCCTGCACATGGGGAGCCGGGGCTCGAACCGAGATCCTTACACTGGTCCTTGTGCTTTACACCACCTGCGCTTAACCCGCTGCGCAACCGCCTGACTCCCATGTTTTCCCTTTCTGTTACTGTTTCTTAAATTCCACCTGTAAGTGAGCTTATCTCTTTTTGGCTTATCTCACTTAACATGAAACATTCAAGTTCCAGCCAAGATGAGGTAAAAAATATTACTTTTATCATTTTTTTAACAACTGCATATTTCTCCACTGTATATATGTGCAACTTCCTTAAGACATTCATCTGTTCTTGGACATCTGGGTTGCTTCCAAGTGTGAACTATTGCAAACTATATTGTTATCAACTTTGGTGTGCATAGGTCTTTTCAGATAGGAGCTTCTGTTTTCCATGGATAAATCCCCAGAGGTGGGACAGCTCGATCATAAGATAATGTCTATTTCTAGAGTTCTGATGAATTTCCAGACTCTTCTTTAGACAAAATTGTGCCCACATTTTCCCCCACCCCCTTCTTTCAGTGGGAGCTGTTTGTCTTTTTATCACTGAGTTTGGTGAGTTCCACTATTTTGGTTATCAGTCCTCTGCTCGATTGATGTATGACACATAAAGATTTTCTCCCATTCAATAGGAGTCTGTTATGGTGATGATACCCTTTGCTATGCAGAATATAGCTCCTGAACATACCTTTTCATATTATTTTTTAGTATGTATTTATTCCTTTTTGTTACCCTTGTTGTTTTTATTGTCATCGTTGTTGGATAGGACAGAGAGAAATGGAGAAAGGAGGAGAAGACAGAGGTGGAGAGAAAGATAGACACCTGCAGATCTGCTTCACCACTTGCGAAGCGACTCCCCTGCAGGTGGGGAGCTGGGGGCTCACCTTTTCATATTATTAAATAATTTAATTATTATATGGTGTGGCATTTTTAAAAGATTTTTCTCCAAGCCACAAAAATCAAGTTGCATGCTATAAACAACAATATTCAAATAGCATAATACTACATCAACTTCATGCATGCATACAATACCCTGAAAAGATCTTGCAAATAATTTTCACATGTAACTGGACCAGGTGTCAATAAATATTTTCTAAAAAGGGGGAAGATATTTCAAAGTTTACAGTCCATCTGGTCTCCATTGCTTAGAGTTTATATGTTGAGCCAGTCCTCCCAGAATGAAAAGAAAAGAAAGTAAAACATAAATGAGTTATTGGTGTTAGTATATCTATGAGGATGTCACTGCGATTTTTTTTATTTAATTTTACTTACTTTATTCTGTATGACAGATACATTGAAAGAGAGAAGGGCATAGAGACAGAGAGAGAGATAGACATCCATCTGCAGCACTGTTTCTCCACTCATGAAGCTTCCCGACTACAGGTGGGCACCTGGGGCTTGAACCTGAGTCTGTGCACATGGCAATTAACATGTGTGCTTAAATGGTTACTTCAGGGAAGAAGGGCAAACGCTAGAAGAAGAAGAAAGGAGTCGTGCGGTAGCACGGCAGGTTAAGCACACTTGGTGCAAAGTGCAAGGACCAGTGTAAGGATCCCCATTAGATCCCCTGGCTCTCCACCTGGAGGGGAGTCACTTCACAGGCATTGAAGCAAATCTGCAGGTGTCTATCTTTCTCTCCCCCTCTCTCTGTCTTCCCCTCCTCTCTCCATTTCTCTCTGTCCTATCCAACAATGATGACATCAATAACTACAACAATAAAAAAAAAAACAAGGGCACGAAAAGGGAATAAATAAATAAAACATTTTTTAAAATGGGTATTTCAGTACCCAGTTTTTAAAAAATTGAAACTGGGGCAAGCAATCTATGATCTATAGGCTATTCTATCCCTTTGCTTGATTTGTGAATAAATGTTTACTGAATCTTGGCATGCTCATTATTCGCTTCCGTATTGACTATGGCTGCTTTTGGAAGGTAGCTATGCTCACCACTGTACCACCAACACACTCACTATGGTTACTTTTGTATGACAAAGAGTTAGTGCTATGGTGACTTATGGTGGTGCAGGGGATTGAACTTGAGACTTCAGAGTCTCAGACATGAGAATCTCTTTACATATCCCTTATGCTATCTACCCCCACTTAACTTTTATTCTAAACAGTCCTTTGCCTCACACCTTGTGTCAGTCCTCGTAGCACCTAAACAGTGACTATGCACGAAGGTCTTCAGTGTTCCAATTGGTTCCATAAATATGATAAGAGATGTTCTGTCTAATTCCTAACTGTTGAGCAACTACAGCATCTGACTCTGAACATAAACACAAAGATAGAGTTTAAAATAACCTGCAGATTTTGTAGGGTAGACATAAATGAAAATCATACCTAATTTAATAGACACTAAAGTTTATTGTTTACTATTTGGGGAGCAGAGGTTTAAAACTGTAAGGTACTTTCTTTAAAATAACTTACTTGGCTACATATAATTTGAGATTTTACTAAAAAAATGTGGAGTTCATTCTGACTGTTTTTATAAGTTAACTAGCATTGGTTCATCTAGATATAAAATATAATGGGGAAGAAAGTACTGGTGTTCTTTTTACTTATTTTAGAGGCAGAGAGAGATTGGGAGAGAAGGAGGAGATAAGGAAATGAAGAGAGATACTTGCAGAGCCAGGTGGTGGCACACCTGGCTGAGCACATGTTACAGTGCGCAAGGACGCGGGTTCAAGCCCCTGGTCCCTACCTGCAAGGAGAAAGCTTCACGAATGGTCAGGCATCTGTCTCTCTCCCTATCACCCCCTTCCCTCTCAATTCCTGGCTGTCTCTAACCAATAAATAAATAAATAAAGAGAGACTTCCAACACTGCTTTACCAGTCATGAAGCTTTCCCCTTGCCGGTGCGGACGAGGGGCTTGAACCCATGTAATTGCACACTGTAGCTTATGTTCCTTTTATACACAGAAAATTCTGAGTTGAGCAATAAGTCAAACGTTTTAATGATCTAAAATTTAATCTTCTGAGGCTAGTAAAGCTATTATGATGACAACATAAATACTTTCAAAGTGAAAATTAATTTATTGTCATCAACATTGAAATCATGAATGCATGTCAGTAAATAACTTTACCTTTCTCCAAATTTCATGTCTATTTATATAACCCAAATTAACTATTATTTTTATCAATAGTAGATTTTTACCTAGTTTTCTCTGATGCTGCTCAGAGTATATAATATGTACTCTCTAGTTTATTTTTCTAAATATTCTTAGTTACCTTTTCCTTGTATATTCAAAAGAATGCTTTTACTCAAATTGAAAGTAAAGGCTTCATATATAGAAACTAACATAGTCAGGCGGTAGGGCTGCAGGTTAAGCGCAGGTGGCACAAAGCACAAGGACCGGCATAAGGATCCTGGTTCTAGCCTCTGGCTTCCCACCTGCAGGGGGGTCGCTTCACAGGCAGTGAAGCAGGTCTGCAGGTGTCTATTTTTCTCTCCCCCTCTCTGTCTTCCCCTCCTCTCTCTCTTTCTCTCTGTCCTATCCAACAATGACGATATCAATAACAACAAGAATAATAACTACAACAATAAAACAACAAGGGCAACAAAAGGAAAAATAAATAAATAAATATTTTTTTAAATTTTTAAAGGAAACTAATATACCAAGTATTTAAGTTCATTATATAATAAACAGATAATTTACTAACTTTGAAATATCAGTCAATAAGCTAAACACTAACTTAGATGTTTCAATATGATTTTATCTGGAAATTTTTGTTTCTAATCAAAATTATTTTGACATCAAACAAAGCAAAGCAACTATGGAGCCAATAAAACATGTTTCATAACACAAATTATGAGGAGGAAATGTTGACGATTCTTGTCTTCTTCATGTTGAGAAGCTATACCATTTAGTAGAGTGAAATTCTGTATACAAATTCTGGTTCTGTTTCTTAGTCACTGAATTATTTACATGTTACTTAATCTCTATTATTTTATTGGGGTGTTTAACGGTTTACAGTACAGCTGTTGAGATTTAGGTACAATTTTTCATCTTCCCATGATAGATGTCTGCAAAACATTCTCACACTCAATTTAAGTCTTTTTTTCCACCATCATGTACCAGGATCCCAATATTCTTTCCACCACCCTCCCTCCATCCATCCATCCTTTCTCAGAGTACTTTGCTTTGGTGCAATACACCACACCCAAATTTCACTGTGAATTTTCCCTTTCTGACCTTGTTTCTTACCTTTTACTATAAATGAGGTCATCCATGAATTAATCTATCTCTAGGTCTTCATTTGTCATTATAGATAGAATTTAACACACTGAAAATGTTGACTTATTGTTAGCCATTAGTAGTATGTTCATTTTGCATCACTGCTTATAACAACTTTTGACAAGACAAACACACTAGAACATAACTCAATATATATGCTATGGCTGCCCATTTCTGATGAGTAGCAATTGATCTATATTGCAAGCAGGAAGCCAAGCCAAAGCAACAATGTCTTTGGCTACCAACTTCAGAAAGCCAGCCAGAATTCTAAAATAGGAAGGCATATACCATGACAGATTCTAGAACTCACAGCTACAACTCAAATACAGAAAGCATGTCTGGATGTGCACAGCTCGAATATGGGTGATAAGTAATAAAAAGGGAATTAACAGAATTCTACGTCTGGGTAAAAACCAAACAGAGCAGGGAGGTAGTTGAGGGTGTGGTGCCAGGAATAAAAAAGCAAGCCAGACCTCCTAGGATTTAAATTCAACCAATTACCCCTTGACAACTTTCCACCAGTTAAAACTGAACAGGTTATAAAACCTCAACAGCAAATAGCAGAAGAGAAAGAAGGACCAACCCACCCTTTTGCCTGAATAGGCAGTCCTAGAGCTAGGGGACTAGACACACAGCCCAGTGCTTCTTGGGTCTGTGACTTCCCTACTTCAGTTGCGAACCCTGAATAAACATCAGTCCACCAATCTGCTTTCTTAGTCAACAGCTGCATGGAAAGAAAAGGTTTCTATTTGGCCTTTTCAGCATTTTTCACCATTAGTGCCTTCAATTTATTTCATGTATTTTAACATTAATTTTTATTTATTGAATCGAGACAGAGAGAAATCAAGAGGGAAAGAGAGACACCTGCAGCACTCTTTCACTGCTTTGAAAACTTCCCTCCTGTAGGTGCAGGTAAGGCAGAGTGTCCTGAAGCTGGGTCCTCACAGACTGCTGCATGTGTGCTTGACCAAGTGGACCATCAGCCAGGCACTTGTGCCTTTGACTTAATAGAAAAACTGGCCCACTCTGTTACCAAAAAAGCAACAAGTCAAAAATAAAGATTCCAGAACACTTAAACCTAAGTCTTATTAGCCCATGCAAAAATCTGAGACCTCAATGTCATTAGCCTGAAGGAAATGGATACAAGTTACAAGACGTGTAAAGGTTTGGACCACTGAAACTAAGAAAGGCAAGGTATATTTTACTATGAACAGCATTTTAAAGCACAGGCAATATAATGGCCTTTCTGGAATCTCATAAACTTTGAATAAAAAGGTAGCAGTTCACACTTAATGCTTTGTTTTCTAAAGCACTTCCAGGTTCTTGAAGTGTGAAAGCAGCTACTTGACTTAAAACAACATTGTATTCTGTAGAGCTGTGCTCTAAATATACAACACTCCAATGGAATTTTAAAATGCATAGTTTTCTGGACCTGCATTTGTTGGTAATGTCAGAACTGCAGACTTATAAAACAGTATTTCAATTTAAAGTATGGAAATATTATGATTTCAGCATTAAACTGTATTTGTAAAATAGCATTTTTATCTACTAAGTATAATTAAGGAGCAAAAGTTATTCTAACTCATAAAATAGGATCATTGTAACAGTTAATATTTAACCCATATATCCCCAATGATTTTACAAATGCCTGCAAAATCTTTTTTAAGAAGTCTCTTGGTTTTGAACCCTAAGACAGCAGGAACCTCACATCTCCACTATAGAGCCCCTACTTCCCCCAGTCCTGGAACCCTTGGATAGGGCCCACTTTCCCGTATGCCTCTCCCAATCCATATCAAATAATATTGCATCCACCGACCACAACCTAACCAACGCAACGATTGCCACCTCAACATGCTTCACATCAGACTGTGTCCAGAGACTTCACGTGTGGAATGACAACCCTTCGGCTTCATTACTCGGGTGAGACCTTTCCTTTTATAGTACACTCTAATTTCATCTCAGGTGGTTCACTTTCTAACAAAGTCCCAAAACCTAGATATACACCAGTTTCTGTGAGAGAGAGCTTATGTGCACACGTATCCATAAACTACTGCAAAATATATACCTGAAAGCAGAAGTACACTAGAGTTTGCAGTGAGTACCTCCCTAACACTTCCTCTCCACTATTCCAAGCTTGGGATCCATGATTGCTCAACAAACTGTTTGGCTTCATATGTTAACTCTCTTTTCAATCACCAGGATGCTGGCCAGGCTTCCCTGGATTGAAGACCCCACCAAAGTGTCCTGGAGCTCAGCTTCCCCAGAGACACACCTTACTAGGGAAAGAGAGAGGCAAACTGGGAGTATGGACCGACCAGTCAACGCCCATGTTCAGCGGGGAAGCAATTACAGAAGCCAGACCTTCTACCTTCTGCAACCCTCAATGACCCTGGGTCCATGCTCCCAGAGGGATAGAGAATGGGAAAGCTATGGGGGGGGGGTGGGCTATGGGGATTGGGTGGTGGGAATTGTGTGGAGTTGTACCCCTCCTACCCTATGGTTTTGTTAATTAATCCTTTCTTAAATAAAAAAAATTAAAAAAAAAAAGAAGTCTCTTGGGAGTCGGGTGGTAGTGCAGTAGGTTAAGCGCACATGGCGCAAAGTGCAAGGACCGGCTTAAGGATCCGGGTTGGAACCCTTGGCTCCCCACCTGCAGGGGAGTCGCTTCACTGGCTGTGAAATAGGTCTGCAGGTGTCTATCTTTCTCTCCCCCTCTATCTTCCCCTCCTCTCTCCATTTCTCTCTGTCCTATCTAACAATGATGACATCAATAAAAACAACAAGGGCACCAAAAGGGAAAATAAATTTTTTAAATAAGTCTCTTAACCTGATTTCCATTTTTATTTTATTTATTTTTTTACTTGATATGACAAAGAGAAATTGAGAGGGAGACAGACACACATCTGACTTCCCACATAGCATTTAGTCAATGCACTATAATAAGCACAGATACTTCTACATTCAGCTACCATTTACATTAAGCTAGATTTTTGGCAGAAGAACTAAACTTATCAAGGATGATTATGTGTTATTCTGGTCACAATTACTATCCTACTAACTTCTCAATGAAAAACTAATTGGATAGTAAAATACATGATTTCAAGCTACTGTACATAGTGATTTTCAATAATAAAAACTGTCTAAAGAGACTAAGCAAGTCTAATAATTTAAAATAGCATTTTTTAAAACTGCAGGTTGTAAGCCATTACTGCTTCCCAAAAATCCATCTAGTGGTTCACACCTTGCATTTTTTTTCAAGTTCCTTTTTTTTTTTTTTTGGCCTCCAGGGTTATCACCAGAGCTCCTTGGTGACTGCACTATGAATCCACTGCTCTTAAAGGCTATTTTTTATTTTTTCCCTTCGGTTGGCCCTTGTTGTTTATTATTGCTGTTGTTATTATTGTTGTTGTTGTTGCTGTCATTGTTATTGGATAGGACAGAGAGAAATTGAGAGAGGAGGAGAAGACAGAGAGGGGGAGAGAAAAAAAGACACAGGCAGACCTGCTTCACCACCCATGCAGTATCTCATCTGCAAGTTTCCTGATAATTCTGCAGGAGGACTGATCAAGAGTTTAACAGTACAGATGCCAGGTCAACTGAACCTCTTTCCACACTGAAGCCTTATAAAATCAAACTTCAATGCCCCATTGATACGGTCTAGTTGGAACAGTGCAAAGAGTTAAGCCCACCTGTGTTAGTTATTTGCTGCTACTATGGCAAATTACCACAGTGGCTTACAACAGAAATTCATCATCTTAAAATTTCGTAGTTCAAGCAAGGTCGAGGTAAAGAACTGTATACTTTTTCAGAGACTCTAGGAGAGAATACATTTCTTTTTTTTTTTTTTTAAGTTAAATTTCAATAAAGCCCTGGGGAATCTTGTTTTTATCTTTTTTTTCTTTTCCCTTTTTTTTTTTGGCCTCCAGGGTTATCACCAGGTCTCAGTGCCTACACCACAAATCCACTGCTCCTGGAGGCCCCCTTTTTTTTTCCCCTTTTGCTGCCTTTGTTTTATTGTTGTTGTGGTTATTACTATTATTGCTGTTGTTGTTGTTTGATAGGACAGAGAGAAATGGACAGAAGAGGGGAAGACAGAGGAGGGGAGAGAAAGACACACCTGCAGACCTGCTTCACCACTTTCGAAGCGACCCCCAGCCCCTGCAGGTGGGGAGCTGGGGGCTCGAACCAGGATCCTTATGCCAGTCCTTTCACTTGGCGCCATGTGTGCTTAACCCGCTGCGCTGGCACCCAGCCCAGGAGAATACATTTCTTGACTGTTGAAAGAATTTGGTTTGTTGAATTTCTGAATCCAACATATCCATTCTCCTGTTGACTATAAATTAAGGGTCTATCCCATTACTCAAATACCACCACATTCTTGGGCTTGTGACTCCCTTCCTCTGCCTTTAAAGCTAATGGCAGTTGGTTGATTCCCTCTCACACTACAGGTATTTTCCTCATCCTTCTGTCTCATTTCTCGAACCCAGAAACAAAAGATTTTCTGCCCTGAAGGGATCATGAAATTACACTGGGTCCAGCAAAATCTTCCATTTAATCTCCTTATCCCTGATCTTTGCTTTTGTTTGCTTATCTTTACCCAAGATCTAGACTGAAAAGAGTTCCATTGTTATTTCTTGGGCCTTTCCTCAGGCTCACATTTTGAACTTGACCCTTTATTTATTTTTTTATTGGGGTACTAATGTTTTACAGTTGACAGTAAATACAATAGTAGTTTGTACATGTATAACATTTCCCAGTTTTCCACATAACAATACAACCCCCACTAGGTCCTCTGCCATCATGTTCCAGGACCTGTACTCTCCCCTCCCCCACCTATCCCAGAGTCTTTTACTTTACTGCAATACACCAACTCTAGTCCAAGTTCTGCTTAGTGATTTCTTTTCTGATCTTGTTTTTCAACGTCTGCCTGAGAGTTAGATCACCCCATATTCATTCTTCTGTTTCTGACTTATTTCACTTAACATGACTTCTTCAAGCTACATCCAAGATGGGCTGAAAACAGTGAAATCACTATTTTTAATAGCTGAGTAGTATTCCATTGTGTATATATACCACAACTTGCTCAGCCACTCATCTGTTGTTAAACAACTGGGTTGCTTCCAGGTTTTGGCTATTACAAATTGTGCTGCTATGAACATAAGTATACATAAATCTTTTTGGATGGGTGTGTTGGGTTCCTTAGGATATATTATCCCCAGGAGAGGAATTGCAGGGTCATAGGGTAGGTCCATTTCTAGCCTTCTGAGAGTTCTCCAGACTGTTCTCCACAGTGGTTGGACCAATTTACATTCCCACCAGCAGTGCAGGAGGGTTCCTTTGTCCCCACACCCTCTCCAGCATTTGTTGCTGCTATCTTTTGTGGTGTACAACATTCTCGCAGGAGTGGAATGGTAGTATCTCACTGTTGTCTTTATTTTCATTTCTCTGACAATGAGTTGGAGCATTTTTTCATGTGTTTCTCAACCTTTCAGATCTCTTCTGTAGTGAATATTCAGTCCATGTCCTCTCCTTTTGGATAGGGGAACTTGACCCTTCAGGTCTTGTATCATGGCAAGATCAGGAGGGAGAGTATAACTCTTTGCTTTTGTTATTGATCAAACATGTGTGTCCTCCCCCAAGATATTATGTTGAAATTCTATCCCCCAATGTGGGAAGAATTCATATCACAAAACAGAGTTCTTCTCTCAGAAGGCTAGAAATGGACCTACCCTATGACCCTGCAATTCCTCTCCTGGGGATATATCCTAAGGAACCCAACACATCCATCCAAAAAGATCTGTGTACACATATGTTCTTGGCAGCACAATTTGTAATAGCCAAAACCTGGGAGCAACCCAGGTGTCCAACAACAAATGAGTGGCTGAGCAAGTTGTGGTATATATACACAATGGAATACTACTCAGCTGTAAAAAATGGTGACTTCACCGTTTTCAGCCGATCTTGGATGGACCTTGAAAAAATCATGTTGAGTGAAATAAGTCAGAAACAGAAGGATGAATATGGAATGATCTCACTCTCAGCCCGAAGTTGAAAAACAAGATTAGAAAAGAAAACACAAGTCGAACCTGAAATGAAATTGGAGTATTACACCAAAGTAAAAGACTCTGGGGTGGGTGGGGAGAATACAGGTCTATGAAAGATGATGAATGACATAGTGGGGGTTGTATTGTTAAATGGGAATCTGGGGAATGTTATGCATGTACAAACTATTGTATTTACTGTTGAATGTAAAACATTAATTCCCCAATAAAGAAATAAATTATTAAAAAAAAAAACTTAGACCCTAAGAATCAAAATCAAAAAAGAAAAAGAAAAAGAAAAGAGTTTAGGGGCGGGGGTTGAAAGCAGAAGGGTTCATTTGGCAAAGAGACTCTTGGGCCTGAGGCTCCCAAGTCCCAGGTTCAATTCCCTGCACCACCATAAGCCAGAGCTGGGCAGTGCTCTGGTAAAAAAAAAAAAAAAGAGTTCTTATGACTGGGGGGAAAACCCTTATAAAAGGAGCCCCATGCTCCCAGTGGGCTAGAGAATGGTAAAGCTATCATGGGAGGGGGTGGGTTATGGAGATTGGGTGGTGGGAATTGTGTGGAGTTGTACCCCTCCTACCTTATGTTTTTGTTCATTAATCCTTTCTTAAATAAAAAATTTAAATAAAAAAAAAGGAGCCCCAGAACATTCTCATTTAAATTATCCAACATATACAAGAAAATAGCCATTTGAGGGGGAGAAGTATCACACTTGTATAGACTATGTGTCTAACCAGGTTCCCTACCCAGGTCAGAGCTCCACCACATGGTGGTGGAGAGGGTCTGTGGGTGTCTGTCTTTCTCTCCCTCTCTGTCTTCCCCTCCTCTTTCCATTTCCCTCTGTCCTATCCAACAAGGAAGGACATCAAGAATAACAATAATAACCACAACAAGGCTACAACAACAAGGGCAACAAAAGGGAGAAAAGGTGGCAGTGGATTCATGGTGCAGGCACTGAGCCCTAGCAATAGCCCTGGAGGCAAAAAGAAAAAAGAAATTAAAGTTGAAATAGCATAATGGTTATGCAAACAGCTTAAATGCTTGAGGCTCTGAAGCCCCGTTCAGTCTCTTCTGCCACCTGAAGTCAGAGCTGACAAATTCTCTGAAATAAATAAATGAATGAATGAATAAATAAATAAATACCATAAAGAAGAAAAGGAAAAAATGTGTTGCACAAATTTGTTGGACTTTGGTCTCCAAATTTTCCTTCAATGGATTTAACAGTGAGGTTTCAAAATCCTCAAATTATCACCCAACTAAAGGGAAGTTTCTGTTAAAAATAATTATGAATGTTTCCATTTGTTTCACATACAATATAATTTTGGGAGAAAAGTAACTTCCTGAATGAATTATATTCACCAATAGCAAACTACATATTAACTCACTATATATTCATCTACCTGAAAACATGAAACAAAATTATTACAAATAAAACTTTCAAGGGTAGACAGTTTCTACATAATTCAAAGAACTTCCAATATCTATCACTGTAAGATACCTCTGACAATCCTCAAGGTATGTTTTCTGAATTTGTACCATTTATAAATTAGTAGTGGAATTTTCTTGTTTATATATCTTTATGCTATCAAAATAAACTTAAGCATTTTAACTAACAAAATGAGGTCTTGTGCATGCATAATCAAATGCCACACACATCACTTAGACTGTTGATTTTGTTATATTTTAATGTTATGCTTAAAAGTGCTCCCACAAGATTAGCAAATCATGCAGGCTTGCTTTTCCTCCAAGGAATTTAGCTCCAGGAGTCAGTCATGGTGCAAGCAAGTTATTTTCATAATGAGTACAAACTTTGCATGAAATCAGAATGCAATACACAACATATGTGTTTTACTAAGGCAGAGCTCATTAAGGCAAGACACTACATTTCCTGGAAAAGCCCAAGTCATACACTTCACTTCCAGGAAAAATCAGATAGCAATCAAAATATCAACAGTATTTGTATGAGGAGTGAAAAGGAATAGGCCCTTCCAAATTACAAAATCAAATATTCACAACCTATTGCCAGTTCAAATTCTATGAAGAAACCATCACTGATGATAAAGAAGTAGCTCTTGTTTTCCTGCCTTACCAGTGTAACACCGTAACAATGTTGGGAAAGTATGCAGCTGAAAAACCCAAACCAGACCCAGACTTACAGGAGCTTACACAGACTAAAAAATATATACTTGATTCTAATATATTACAAATTATTTTGTGCTTATTCTTTGTTGGCACAGAAAAGATTATCAGGTGTAGTTAATTTTTTTAATTATTCAGCTAAACGTATCCATAAGCATGTGAGGCTTGCTGATAAAAATTCTGTATGTAAGGATGCATGTTAATGATTAATGGGGTGGTGGAACTAAAAATCTTAGTTTTGTACATATGTTATTCTATCTCAGAAATAATATTTATACTTGCATTCAGTTTTATCATCCACAAAATGATAAAAAATATATAATGTTTTCCTTGTGTGTCAGCTACAAAACACACTAACAGTCTCCAAAATCATGTTACTTTATAAAATAGCTGGTTGTGATTATTAATGTCAGTGTAATCTAGAGCATATGGATGCTTCCAAGAGCATCTTCAGATAAACCTTGTCATTTCTGTGCAACTAAGAACAATAATTTTTTGGATAAAGTATACTGCAAACTGCAAATCAGTAACTGAAAAGTAAAAACAGGAGTCTTTCCCATACAATAAGAGGCTGATGAGCCTGTTATTTCCTGGAATAGCCAATTTTTTTAATGGTGAAGTTGAGCCAAATTTTCCTCTCCTTAGAATACCAAATAGAACTTCCTAGAAATATCCAGGTATCTCCTACTTACCCAAGTATCATTGAAAAGGCAAACAAAACACCTAAGTTCATAATTAGATTTGCACTTTCATCATGGCACTTAAATGACATTTCAACTTAACTACATAGGCCTCTTTATTACTTTTAATGTTAATAATTTTTGTTTTGGGGAGTCAGACAGTAGCGCAGTAGGTTAAGCGCACATGGCACAAAGTGCAAGGACCCATGTAAGGATCCCAGCTCAAGCCCCCAGCTCTCCACCTGCAGGGGAGTTGCTTCACAAGCAGCGAAGCAGGTCTGCAGGTGTCTATCTTTCTCTCCCCCCTCTATCTTCCCCTCCTCTTTCCATTTCTCTCTATCCTATCCAACAACGAAGACAGGCAACAATAATAACTACAACAATAAAACAAGGGCAACAAAAAGGGAATAAATAGTTAATAAATAAATAAATATTTTTGTTTTTAATTTGTTCAGGTTTTTCTGAATAGGAAGGAAAAATTTTAATTAATAATCTTCAATTATACAAACTTCCACAATTCCATAGTTGCTCAATTCTGTAGACTCTGGGTTATCTTTCCGCTTCTAGAAAAATAAGGTTTGCATACCTCCCTCACCTGGAAAATGCAAATTGCCAATGCATCTCAGAATATATTATCAATGCCTCTGTATTTTTATTACTTTTTAATGCAAGGAAATTTGTGAAGGATATCTTTAACAATATGGTTAAGTGGGGCCAGGCAGGGACCATGTGGTAGGGCAGGGGATTAAGCACACATGACAAGAAGCACAAGGACCATAGCATAAGGATTCTGGTTGAGTGTGTAGGGGGAGGGAGGGGATGAAGCTTCACAATCAGTGAAGCAGGTCTGCAGGTGTCTTTCTCTCCCCTCTCTATCTTCCCCTCCTCGCTACATTTCTCTCTGTCCTATCCAACAACAACATCATCAATGACAACAATAATAATAACCACAACAATGATAAAACAACAGAGCAACAAAAAGGAAAATATAGCCTCCAGGAACAGTGGATTCATAGGGCAGACACCAAGTCCCAGCAATAACCCTGGAGGCCAAAAAAGGAAGGAAGGAAGGAAAGAAGGAAGGAAGGAAGGAGAGAAAGAAAGAAAGAAAGAAAGAAAGAAAGAAAGAAAGAAAGAAAGAAAGAAAGAAAGAAAGAAGGAGGAAAGAAAGAAAGAAAGAAAGAAAGAAAGAAAGAAAGAAAGAAAGAAAGAAAGAAAGAAAGAAATATGGGGCCAGGCGTTACATGTTACAGTGTGCAAGAACCCAGGTGCGAGCCCCTGGTCCCCAGCTGCATGGGGGGAAGCTTCACAAGTAGTGAAGCAGTGCTGCAGCTGTCTGTCTCTCTCCCTTTCTATCACCCCCTTGACACTTAAAAAATTTCACAATGGAGCTGTGAGAGACGGAGAAGAGTAAGGGATTCTCTTTTGATAATATCATTTCAGTTCTCTTTCAAACAGCTGAAAAAGACCAAAGCTAAGCTATTTTTCCTGCTGGCATCCAAAGAGCAATTATCTCATCTTTTTTTATATAATTTTTATTTATAAAAATGAAACACTGACAAAAACAATAGGATAAGAGGGGTACAACTCCACACAATTCCCACCACCAGAACATTGTATCCCATCCCCTCCCCTGATAGCTTCCCTATTCTTTAACCTTCTGGGAGTATGGACCCAAGGTCACTGTGGGATACAGAAGGTGGAAGGTCTGGCTTCTGTAATTGCTTCCCCCAAGTTATCTCACCTTCTGTCTCTCTGGAAAAGGTCTGACAACAGTTAAGCAAGGGGTACAATGTATCAGGTCAGTCAAATTATCAAATGAGCTCATTTTCTATTAGGGTATAGAAATGGAAATTTTTACTGGTTCCAATTATTATTTTTTTAAAAACTCAACTTACACAATTTTTCTTCCACTAAGTCAAATAACTTCTTTAAGAGGATTTCAGATGTTATGTACTACACACTTGGCCATTACCAATAATCACTCAGAAGTATACCTATATTCTGAATAATTACATCCATCAAAAATACTTATGAGCTTAGGTAATCAATAATAAATTAAAAATGGTGGACTAGGGAGGTAGCAAGGTGGTTATGCAAAAAAAGACTTCCATGCCTCAAGTACCAAAGGTCCCAGGTTCAATCCCAGTCACCAACTAAAACTACAAATGAACAGTGCTTAGGGTCAGGCAGTGGTGCACCTGGTTAAGCACTCACATTAGTGTACGAGGACCTGGCTTCAAGCCCCTGGTCCCTACCTGCAAGGGGAAAGCTTCATGAGTAATGAAGCAGCATTTCAAGTATCTCTCTGTCTCTCTTCATCTCTTCCCCTCCCCTCTCAATTCCTCTGTCTCTATCTAATAATAAATAAATATTAAAGATAGAAAAAGAAAACATATTTTTAAAAATAAATGAACAGTGCTCTGGTATAAAGATAAATAGGACTTAGAGTGTGTGGGGCTATGGAGCAGCAGTAACAGTGTTTCTCTCCTCTCCCAGGTCAGCTAGGAATACCAAAGGAGATCTTCTGGGACCAAAACAAGACACGACTAGAACAACTTCAGGAACCTACCAAATCACTGGTGAGTGCAAATATGTGTGGCTCATGGACAGAGAGGAACCTAGGGACAGATTAGGTGGCTGGTAACAGCCTGGCAGCTTACCAGTTGAGACACCATCTCCAGTCTGTTTCACCAACAAAAAGACAGCTGAAGGGAGGAGAGGACTCCCCTAAGACTCACCAAATGCAACTGTGAGTCTCCATTGCTACTGCCCTCAGAAGCTAGAGCAGCAGAGGGGAGGCCCTGTGCTGACACCAGGGGACAGAGAACTAACCAGGAAACTCAGGAGAAGATCTATACCTAAGTGACCTAGCAGTGGGGCTGTGAGAGTCTCTTTGCATAACCATTGTATTATCTCTCACCCACCCAGCTTTATCTCTTGTTTAGGAGTGAGGGATTAAGCTAAGAAGCCTACTTATCATTTAAAAGCCCTCAGGCTCTCATAGCTTACAGGGGAGAAAAAGAGGCTTTTAAAGCCACTATGCTCCAACTCAGAGATTAAAATAATATTGAAACAACTGTCAATTTCAACAACTGTGAACCCTTTAATTACCTTACTTAGACACAAGTCAATCCAGGCAAAAGTGATCAGTAATTTGAAAAGTTCTGAGAGAGGGACCTTATAACATACCATATAGATTTGTTAAACCAACAAGAAGAAATATTGGAGAAATGAACCAGGACAAGAGTTCAGCTCAAAACCCCCCAAAGGTTGAAGCACAAAATAATGAGGTCAACATCCAAAAACTAGTTAAGGAAATAATCACAAGAGTGAGTAGAGAGTTTGAAAGAATTGTTATCAGAAGTACAAAAAGAACAAATGAGACTCTGGAAGAAAATACTAATTATCTCAAGGTTATTAAAGAGCTGAAAGCTGAAATAGCTGAACTAAGAACACAACTAGATGAACAAGCTAAAACAGTACCAGAACAACCAGAACAGGGTAACAAAATAGATGAACTCCAGAAAACAGTAGAGGGCAGAGAGAATAGAATTAATGAGACCAAAGACAGAATTAGCAAGATCGAGGATGAATTAGAGACAACTAAAAAAGAAGTAAGAGATGACAAAAAGAGATTAAGAGATACTGAAAACAACAACAGAGACCTATGGAATGACTTCAAAGAAATAATATACACATTATTGGCTTACCAAAGGAAGAAAGAGAGGGAGAGGAAGAAAGCATTCTTCAGGCCATAATAGCTGAGAACTTCTCTAGTCTAGACAACATCAAAGACATAAACGTTCAAGAAGCCCAGAGGGTCCCAAACAGAATTAACTCAGACTTAAAGACACCCAGACACATCATATGTAAAATGGAAAAGAATAAGGATAAAGAAAAGGATCCTGAAGGCTGCAAGAGCAAAACAAAGAGCCACGTACAGAGGAAAACCCATAAGGTTAGCAGCAGACTTCTCCACACAAACACTACAGGCCTGAAGAGAATGACAAGATATCTATCAAGTGCTCAATGAGAAAGGCTTTCAACCAAAACTACTGTATCCTGCTAGACTGTCATTCAGACTAGATGAAGGCATAAAAACTTTCTCAGACAAGCAACAGTTGAAAGAAAAAACTATCACCAAGCCTGCCCTGAAAGAAGTTCTGAAAGGTTTCCGATAAGCAGTCAGACCACCATAAATAGGCCATCTATCAGAACACTCTAAAACTCTACAAGAATGGTGTTAAAATATCTTCAATCTTTGATGTCAATAAATGTCAATGGCCTGAATTCATTATTAAAAGGCACAGAGTAGGAAGATGGATCACAAAACACAACTCCAAAATATGCTGTCTACAGGAAACCCACCTAACTCAACAAGACAACACAGACTCAAAGTGAAAGGATAGAAAACTGTCATACAAGCCAATGGCCCACAAAAAAAGGGCAGGAATAACTATTCTCATATCTGACATGATAGACTAAGTATGAAGAACATGAAATCCAGAAATCAATTCCTTTTACTATAGCAACATAAACAATAAAATATCTAGGAATAAACCTAACTAAAGAAGTGAAAGACTTGTATACTGAAAATTATTAGTCATTCCTCAAAGAAATTGAAAAAGACAAAAAGTAGTGGAAAGATATTCCATGTTCATGAGTTGGAAGAATTAACATAATCAAAATGAATATACATATACATATATACAAAGCCATATACAAATTTAATGCTATCCCCATCAAGATCCCAACCACATTTTTTAGGAGAATAGAACAAATGCTACAAAGGTAACAGCAGCAAATGCTGGTGAGGTTGTGGGGTCAAAGGAACCCTCCTGCACTGCTGGTAGGAATGTAAATTGGTCCAACCTCTGTGGAGAACAGTCTGAAGAACTCTCAGAAGGCTAGAAATGGACCTACCCTATGATCCTGCAATTCCTCTCCTGGGGATAATATATCCTAAGGAACCCAACACACCTATCCAAAAAGATCTGTGTACACATATGTTCTTAGCTGCACAATTTGTAATAGCCAAAACCTGGAAGCAACCCAGGTGTCCAACAACAGATGAGTGGCTGAGCAAGTTGTGGTATATATACACAATGGAATACTACTCAGCTACTAAAACTTTGGTGACTTCACCATTTTCAGCTGATCTTGGATGGACCTTGAAAAAATCATGTTAAGTGAAATAAGTCAGAAACAGAAGGATGAATATGGGATGATCTCACTCTCAGGCAGAAGTTGAAAACAAAATCAGAAGAGCAAACATAAGTAGAACCTGAACTGGAATTGGCGTATTGCACCAAAGTAAAAGACTCGGGAGGGTGGGGTGGAGAATACAGGTCCAAAAAGGATAACAGAGGACCTGGTGTGGGTTGTATTGTTATGTGGAAAACTGAGAAATGTTATGCATGTACAAACTATTGTATTTACTGTCAAATATAAAGCATTAATTCCCCAATAAAGAAATTTAAATTTTAAAAAAGATAAAATAATAAATAATAATAACAATAATAAATAAAAGTGGCATTGGTGAGATAGCTCACCAAGTAGGCTGTGGGCACTGCCATGCTCAAGGGACTTAGGTTTGAGCCCCGGCACCACATGAGAGGTGCTATGTCAACGGAGAAAGCTTCAGTGCTGTGTTATCTCTCCCTCTTCAAGTCTCTCTCTCCTCTCTCTCTCTCTTTCACACTTTCTCTCTCTCTCTCTCTTTCAGTGAATGAGAAATGATCCCAAACAGTGAAACTCTTTATGTGCAAGACCCCAATTCTACCAACATATATAAAAATAGAAATGGTGACTTGAATACATCTGTTATCAATACCGATGCCCACAAAAAATAAAAGGATGGTGCTCAGAAACTGTGAACCTGCATGCCACCAATTCTCTCCATGTTTTAAAAGTTTCCTATACAGAGACATTATTACAAAGTATGAACTCACTAGAAAAGAACAAAGCCAGCCTGAAAGCCTCAGTGGTGAACAGAGCAGAGTGATTTCCTATCACAATTTTCACAGAGGGGATTAGCTTATGCAGTCTGTGACGGGCACCAATAAATGGCTCCTGGGCTTCACAATAGGCCCCTGCTCTCCAGGCTGACTGTTTCTTATTGCTCTGACACTTTTTAGCTTTAGCTCTGATCATAACAGGAAAATCCCTAATGGCACAGGGGCAGGAAAGACAGAAATTTCTGTAAGGTTTGTGTTGTTTAAAGGTTGTGGTTTTTGGGAAATCACTTACAGGGACAGCATCTAATCCTTTGCTATATATGTACCTAGCACATTATGAAAATTAGAGCACACTAAACTTCTGATTTCCAGAGATTAAGCTATCTCCTGAATAGCCACTTTCAGAGACTACATGCTTTAGGAGTTCATCCAAATTGAATTTTAATAGCATGGCAAATTTCCAAGGGAGCACAAATAGAGAAGAAAGGACTTAATGACATTTGCTAATGTTTGGAGTAGTTTCTAACTGTCAGGTGACGTGTAAGTAAGCTGCCATGGGATGTATATTAGGTCTAACGCTTGTTTCTTGTACTTGGGGGAAGAAAAAAAACCAGAAAATAATATATCACTATTTGGGATACTTAGCTACAATTTTAGTTCTCCTACATGATAAGAAGTACACAACAGTGACCATACACATTTACTTCAACTCCAGTGTGCATACCCACAGAATTATCATTAGCAGGGAAGATTTTCTAATGTATTTTATCTTAAAAAAAACCTTATATTTGGATTACACAGAATGCTAGTTATGATCAGTTCACATAGGTTGAGTTACTCCCAATACTTGTAATGCTGCAAAGTGATCTGATTCCCTAAAGCCATACATACCTTTGCTTACTAGTCTTGGGGGTAATATTAATGTGTTCATCCACTCACTTTTCCCTTGAGTCATTTGAGAATAGATCTCAGAAAGGAGTGGGAGGAAATTCCAAAATATAAAAGTCAGTTTTCTTTTTAAAAATATGTATTGCTTGTGCTACTTAATTTTTAGAACATCAATGGGGAATGTGAGTTTAAAGGATGTGATGAATAAGGTATGACAGCAATGGACTGAAAAGACTTTTTTAAAAAATACTTATTCCCTTTTTTGTTGTCCTTGTTGTTTTTTTATTGTTGTAGTTATTGATGTCATAGTTGTTGGATAGGACAGAGAGAAATGGAGAGAGGAGGGGAAGACAGAGAGGGAGAGAGAAAGACAGACACCTGCAGACCTGCTTCACTGCTTGTGAAGCGACTCCCCTGCAAGTGGGGAGCCGGGGGCTCGAACTGGGATCCTTACGCCGGTCCTTGGCTTCAAGCCAGGTGCACTTATCCCGCTGCACTACCGCCCGACTCCCTGAAAAGCTTCCTTAATCTCTAACACTGGTACAACCAGCAACTTTCTGAAAGCAAACCTCAAAGGATATAATTCTCTGCAAAGAATTAAAGAAAGAGAGAAAGGAAGGGAGGGTATGTATAGATGTTAGAAGGACTGAATCATCAGAAAAATCAGCCCGAAACCACTATCTTTCTTGGTCATACGTGTAAGTCAAAAGTCATAATCCATCTGGTCTGGTTCTGGGAAGAGGTCAGCTCTTTCAACCTTCTGATTGTGAAGGAGCGAGGCCATAATATTTATGAAGTACCAAGGAGCCCAAAAATTATCTGCTTCATTTGTCCAGTTCCCAGTTAACAGAGTAAATAGAAAGAAAGAAAGAAAGAAAGAAAGAAAGAAAGAAAGAAAGAAAGAAAGAAAGAAACGGTAACAGTATTACCCTACTTGATTGCTTCAATGCACAGATTACATTGAGTCATAAAAAATACTTATTAGCTGCTACTACACTGTAGAATTTCTTCAACACTGATTGTAAATGCCCCTGGAAAACACAATGTATAGGGGGGGTCAGGCCATAGCACAGCAGGTTAAGCCACATGGTATGAAGCACAGGGACCAGTGTAAGGGTCAAGGTTCAAGCCCCTGGCAGCCCACCTGCAAGGGGGGTTGCTTCACAAGCAGTGAAGCAGGTCTAAGGGTGATTTCTCTCCCCATCTCTGTCTCCCCTCCTCTCTCGATTTCTCTCTGTCCTATCCAACAACAACATCAATGGCAACAATAACGACATCAATAAGGGCAACAAAATGGGAAAAGATGGTCTCTAGATGCAATGGATTCATAGTGCAGGCACTGAGACCCAGCAATAACCCTGGAGGCAAAAAAAAAAAAAAGTGTATAAAGTTTCTACACCAGAACCTAATCTTTGGACCAGTTCTCTCTGAGCACTGTGAGGACTTTCTGAATTTGAGTTCCTTCAGAGTTCAAGAGTTTATATTGATTCCAAAAAGTTGGGGAAACAGTTTAATGGATATGCAAAAAGACTTCTGTGCCTGAGGCTTGAAGGTCCCAAATTCAATCTCCAGCACCACCATAAACCAGAACTGAGCAATGCTCTGGTAAAAAAACAGAAACAACAAAATAAAAATAAAAATAAACCTACCTTGATTCTTTAACAAATTCAGCTAATCATGTTTTCTCTAATTTCAGTTAACAGTGTGTGTGAGAGGGTTCAACTCCTTGTCCCTACCCCCTGCAGGAGGAAAGCTTCACAAATGGTGAAATAGTGCTGCAGCTATCTCTCTGTCCCTCTCTACCTCTCCCTTCTTTCTCAGTTTCTGTTTCTATCCAATAGACAAATAAAATGTTACAAATAAATAAAATGTACCAAACAAGAGAAATAATCATAAAATCAAATCAGTTATCAATCTTATCTTTCACTCCATTAAACTGAAACACAATTGCTGGAGGATAGGCCTTGGGCTAGGGAGTTTGTATCCTATTGAGTGGTTCCTTATCAATAGATAGTGGTATGGTTCCTTTCTCTTATATATGTAGTTGGAGTTAGAAATAACTATAATTATTCAATCAGTTAAGGGTCAGCTGATAATAAATTTTGAAATTACTTGTAGTTCAATAAGAAAGAACAGTCCTGTTTACTGGAGACTGGACAATTGAACCAGCTGATTTTGGGGCTTCCTGGTAGTTCATGAAAAGAAGTAAGAAAAATCTCCAAATTATCTTGGACTCTGAATGCCTCACCAACAAGCTAGCTAAATAACAATGAATATTATCTTAGTGCAAAATGAGGTATCAGTACATCTGGGTGACAAGTCTAACAGATGGAGACTTGTCTCAAGTGGCCTCCCCCAGGGCTCTGTTCTGGCTCCTATGCTATTTAATATTTACATCAATGACCTCCCAGAAACTTCAAGGAAGTTCATCTACGCCGATGACATCTGCTGTGCAACTCAGGCATCAAAGTTCGACATCCTCGAGGAAACACTCACGAAAGACATGTCTCTGATATCTGATTACTGTAAAAAATGGCGACTAATCCCTAGCACTGCAAAAAACGGTATCATCTGTTTTCCGTCTACACCATGCCTCGGCCTCACGTGAGCTTAATGTGCAGCTTGGCGACACGAGAATCCGGCATGAAGCCCAGCCAGTCTATCTTGGCATTACTCTCGATCGCACTCTGTCATTTCACAAACATCTCATAAAAACTGCAGCAAAGGTGGGCGCAAGGAATAACATCATTGCAAGACTGGCCAGCTCCTCATGGGGCGCGAGCGCTTCCACACTACGATCATCATCTCTGGCATTATGCTATTCCACTGCAGAATACTGTGCCCCAGTATGGTTCCGTAGCCCCCATGTCCACTTGGTCGATTCCAAATTATATTCCTCCATGAGGATAATTTCTGGAACCATCCGTTCCACCCCAGTTCCATGGCTGCCAGTTCTTAGCAACATCGCCCCACCAGATATTCGTCGGGATGCGGCAGCATCTAAGTTTATTTCCCACGTCTACGCTCGACCAGACCTGCCAATATACACGGATATCTTCGCCCACCCTGTTCAACGCTTGACGTCTCGTCACCCAATCTGGTCCCCTACGCCTTCACTGAACTTCTCTGTTCCAGTCTCTTGGAAACAGAGCTGGCAGTCAGCTGAGGTAAAGAACAAACATCTCATCACAGACCCCTGCAAGCGTCAACCCGGCTTTGACCTAGCACGTTATGATTGGGCCCTCCTCAATCGCTATCGAACAGGCCATGGCCGGTGTGCCGCTATGTTGCATCACTGGGGAGCCAGAGATGACCCGAACTGCCCCTGTGGCTCCAGACAGACTATGACCCACATAGTCAACGATTGCCACCTCTCCAGATTCAAAGGAGGTCTCGAAACTTTACATCAGGCTCAATCTGATGCTGTTGACTGGCTATGGAAGAAGGGCAAACGCTAGAAGAAGAAGTATATTCTTTAATATTTTTTCTACTTTGTGTTTTTCATATCATCATATCCAAGTTTGTAAGAGTCGGCAGAGTTTATTATGACTTTACCATCTACTATTAGGTTATACAACATGAATAGTTTAGCATGCCAAATTTCAAACAGAGGAATCAAATTTGACTCTAGCACATAAACTAAACTGGCACAAAGTAGCACTTAGTGCCCTTGTGTAATTTATGAAAAGTTGGGTCTTCTTTAAGTTGCAAACTGCAAAGTGCTACTTTCAGTAAAAGATGGGGGGAAAAAACTCTTTTGATAAATATTTATTTATTTATCATGAAAAAGCACTGTTCTAGACACTGTGAATACAAAGATGAACCTGCAGAGTATCTAAGTTTGGAGTCTTACAGAGCAGAGAATGATAAAAGCTAGAAAGTAAAAGTAATAATATGGAAAACAACAAGAAAGACCTCTTTAAGAAAGTACATTCAGGATGTTCAAGGAACCCAGTGGTGGCACGCCTGGTTGAGTGCACATGTCGCAATGGGCAAAGACCTGAATTCAAGCCCCTGGTCCCTACCTGCAGGGGGAAAGCTTCACAAGTGATGAAGCAGTGCTGCAGGTGTATCTCTATCTCTCTCTCTCTCTCTCCCCCTCCCTCCTCTCTCTCTCTCCCTATTTCCCCCTTCCTCTCAATATATGGCTGCCTCTACCAATAAATAAATAAAGACAATTTTAAAAATTTTTAAAAGAAATGTTAAGGAATAAAAAAAAACCTTATAGGTGGGGGCAGATAGCACAATGGTTATGCAAAGAGACCCTCCTGCCTGAGGCTACATAGTCCCAGGTTCAATCCCCCACACCACCACAAACCAGAGTTGAGCAGTGCTCTGGTAAAACAACAACAGCAACCAAAAAAGAAAAGAAAAAAAAACAACCTTATGCAGAAAGAGGAAGAGTATATCTGACAAAGGGCAAGTTCAGTGTGCAGGTTTAGAAAGCAAATCAGTTTGACATATGACAAGATAGCATAAAGGAGTAGGGGGAGAATAAGACCAAATAATAAACTCAGAGAAGAAAGCAGATCATTTAGGATATCTTAATCCTAAGTAAGGAGAGTTAAGTTTTCTTCAAAACAAGAGATTGACATGATCACATTCACATTTTTAAAACCTTACTTTAGCTGTTACAAAGAGGATGGATTTTTGGCAAGCAACAATTCACGGACAGATCCCAAAGAGAGAGGCTGATGATTTTGAAAGTAAAAATAGGAGCAAGAAAATCTGACAGATTTTGAATGTTCTATATAAAGAGTTAATCATCACCTGCTAATGAAGCGAATGTTGAGATCATGACCACCTCCTAGAATAGTAGGTTGGACAACTGAGTGAATGACAGTAATATTACTGAGATGAAAAAACATAGAAATAAACATGCTGTGGTAGGAAAAAACAAATCTGATTTTGAGTATTTTCTGTTTATAATATCTAGGTACATGTACTTGATGTTTTATCAAGCAAAACATTTCACTAGCCTAAAATTTATAAGGCTTAAGAGTAGCAGGGTGGGTGAGAAAATTATTTGTTCTACATATTTTATATTATTTTGTCAGATAAGAATCAGTGCTGATATAGAATGATGAGAAAGCGTGGACTGTTCTGGAGGGACGAACCAACCCTTACACATAGTTCAAGTAAATGAGATCCCTTTCTGGCTTGATGTTGCTATATGTTTATGATAAAAATTGTTCTGAATGTGTGCTGAATCTGGAATTAGGTTTCCTCTCTCTCTCTCTCTCTCTCTCTCTCTCTCTCTGTCAGTGGGGAGGGAGGGGATAGAGAAGGAGAAAGAAAGCCAGGGTCTCATGCATATGTGATTTCTGTACCTGGGACAAATTTTTCACTCTCTTTATTTCATAGAGAGACCAAGAAAGAGAGAGAAAGAGAGCACGGCACTGGAACTCCCCCTGCACCCTGTATTGTGGCATACCCACGTGGTGCCAGGGTGCATATACTACCAGGGGAGCTGCCAAAAAAAACCCAGATGTGCTTCATTTGACGGGCTTTACTGCTTGACAGTTTTTTTTTAGTAACATATATTCCTCATTAAATGTATAATAATTAAGCCAGAACAGTAGCACAATAGCAGAGTTTAGTTATTTGGGGAGTGATACCTATTATGAGTTCACTTATTGTTCAAGAAGGTAATTAAATGGTGATAAATTCATTGGTTTCTGAATATTTGCAGTTAGACATAATACATTTCAAATTTTATAACTATTAACTTCATTTATATAGCATACTTGTAAACAAGAAAATCTATTTCCCTCTTGCTTCTGAGGCCACATATTTCAATCATCAATATATTTTCACAGGTAACATTAATTAAGCTGACATATGTATAATTCAGATCTTATATACCTTGGGTCTTTTTAACGACATGATTTTTAAATATTTAATGACAACAGGAAACTTTTCACACAAAAAAAGATGGGACACAGGTTAAATTTTCAGCTACCAGAAGTTATATAATATTCTTATTGTTAGTAAAAGAAGTATTTGTGGGGCCAGGCAGTGGTGCATCCTGTTGAACACATATAGTACCACACACAAAGACCTGTTTCAAATGTCTATGCCCCATCTGCATATGGAAGTTCCACAAGCAGTGAAGCAGGTCTGAAGGTATCTGTCTATCTCCCTCTCTATCTTCTCTCCCCTCTCAACTTCTCTCTGTCCTATCCAGTAAGACAAAAGGAGGTGGATAGCTATCACTTGAATATTTACTATGTGGCAGACACAAGTCCATTTTAGACTTTCTGGGGAGGTATGGCCATGGAGTAACAGCAAACAGAGCAGACTCTTCCCCTAAATAGCAAACATCTGCAACAATCGAATTTAACAAAATTCAATAACCACAACTGAGACCATAGAAAGACCACAGTCTCAGATAGATGCTCACATGAATGTGGGGTTACAAGGGGCATGGGAAGGGAGCCAAACACAAAGAATTTAGAGCCCTGGAAGAGCACAGCACCATTTTCCTTCTAAGTGCTGCAGTAGTCAAGACAAAACTCAGTGCTGGTGGTGAAAGAAGGGAATTTATGACCTTTTAATCCATGATCTCAAGGGTGTTAGTGTACTGAATTACTGGCAAGGACACAGCCAAAAAGCAGGGAGCAATTGTGACCAAAAGAAGTCCAGTCTGATGCCAAAATATAATGGTATTTATAGGGAGCTGGAAGCAGCTAAATAGTAAATTGAGCCCTGTTTCTATGAACAAAGCTACAACCCAGCAACAAACCCCTGAGGTTCATTTCAGACTTAAAATCATACAGAGAAACAATATCTATGCACCACACAGAGCACAGAAGAGCTCAAGGAAATAACAACAAAATCAAAACCCAACTCCCACCAATCACCCACACAACATATAAACAAAGTAAAAGAGACCACAATAAAAGTACCACCTGCTGGCCAAAACAGAAATATTGTAGAAACAAATTACCAAAAATGCCAAATCAGAAAGACAGAAATGAAACAGAAGGACTCCAAGAAAACAGACATAGAGGGACTATCAGAGAAAGACTACAGAAAGCTCATTATGAGGACTCTCCAAGAATGTAAGCATAGCATGGAGAAGCATATTCAAGCGTTGAAAGAATATTTCACTAAGGAGTTAGCAAACACAAAAGAAGAGCTTCAAATAGAGGTCTCTAAGAAACTAGAAACATAAAGAAGAACTTCAGAGTTCACTAAGCAGGTCCTAACCTATATCTAGTTTCTGTAACTTTATTAGATAATGTGCCATCTGAAATGGAAGTAGGTAGTCCCATAATGTTAGGAATATCTCACCAAATAGAGGAGTTGGGAAGTTCTCATCTCAGGATTGGTGTCTATCCACAGTAAAAAGTCAGTAGTAGAATAACATGGAATGGCAGTACTAGTACCATTGATTTAGTTGAGGTCAGCAGAGTCAGTATTTTGGCGAGGGATCAGAGAGAAGAAACATCAAGAAATATGAACATATTCCTAAGTGGTACCAGGACTAAGAGAAATAAGGATCTTAAAGAGAATGGGAGGGGTTCCTTGTAGTCTTAGAGTTTAAAATAGCAATAGTTAATTATCATTATAGCCAAGTTATTTAACATGTAAATTATTTCATGTGCTATTACTTAGTAAATGATGTAATCAGAAGTCACTAATAATGAAATAAGTACAAAAAGCAGCATCTATGCTGGCTATCCAGGATCCTTACACTGGTCCTTGCACTTAGCTCCAAGTGTGCTTAACCCATAGCTCAGACTCCCTCAATGGAGTATTAGTGGAAGCAATGCGTATAAATGATGCTTCACTTTCCTAAGTGGAAATCACCAGACCCATATTAGACTCTTCCTTACAACTACAATGGTCATTTCTAAAAACAAAATAAAACATGCAAACAAAAAAATAATTTACTATTCATGGGGGGGATAAGAACAAACCTGAGGGAGTCAGGCAGTAGCACAGCGGGTTAAGCACACATGGTACGAAGCAAAAGGGCCAGCATAAAGAATCAAGTTGGAGCCCTGGCTCCCCACCTGCAGGGGAGTCGCTTCACAAGTGGTGAAGCAGGTCTGCAAGTGTCTATTTTTCTTCCCCCCCCCCATGTCTTCCCCTCCTCTCTCCATTTCTCTCTGTCCTGTCCAACAATAACAACATCATTAACAACAACAGTAATAACTGCTGGGCTAGCTTCACGGGCGGGAGACAAGACAACCAGAGACTCATGGCTGAGCTGTATGCAGTATCTCTTTATTCACGTGGAACGCAGCACAATCTAAGATATCTAAACTAACTAATCACAATCCTGTCCTTATATATATATATACTCACCAAGTAGGGTGTAAACAGGATGTGAGTAGAAAGGGTGGAGCGAAAAGAGATTGGTGAAAATCAGGGTGTGACAAGGAGAGGGGGCGGAGCAAAAAGACAGCGTGAACCAGTGGGGATTAAACCAATGCCCTGCAAGCATGCTGGTGCTTAGTTAACAGTGGTTATGTAAATAGAATACAGTGTTAAGCAGGGGGGGATTAAACCAGTGAAACAGAAGGTTTCAACAAATAACTATAACAATCAAACAAAAGGGAATAAATATTTTTAAAATCATTAAAAAAAAAAAAACAGAGTATAATTCTGGCATATAAAATGTACTGGAACAACTGAGTATCTTATACCCTCACTCACTGCCCCATACCCTGCACCACTTCTCATGCTGCAACAATTCTCATTTCTGTAAGGACAAGTACAATAAGGAGCAGAGCTGCCAATTAGATGCAAATATAGAACCCTCAAGGTGTTTTTCAGCCACTATTTTGATGTTTACTTGTTGCAGCAACTTAAGACTATCCGAAAGAATAGATCTCTTACACACACACACACACATACAAAGAATAGATTACACAATGAACACTCATACACATACATACAATTCACATCAACAAATAAGAGCTTTTGACTTTGCATATATATATATTTTTTTGCCTCCAGGGTTATTGCTGTGGCTAAGTGCCTGCACCACAAATCCAATGCTCCTGTGACCATTTTTACTTTTATTTTATTTTATTTTATTTTTTGATAGGCAGGAGAGAAATTGAAGGAAAATAAAGAGGGAGAGAGAAAGATAGGGTGGTGGTATACTAGATTAAGCCACACTTAGTACGAAGCACAAGAATTTTGGTTTGAGCCTTGGCTCCCCTCCTGCAGGGTGGGTCACTTCACAAGCAGTGAAACATTTACACATTATTATCAATTAAATCCTTTGAATATAAGTACAAACTCAGACACTGAAAATACCCACATGAGCTATAAAGAAAACTTTTGTCATAAAAAATATATATATATATTGACACAAGAGAGAATAGACAATTTGAACATCACTCTGGCAAATGCAGTGTTAAAGATCAAACTATAAGATAAAACACATGCTTTCATATTAATTGAACAGTGGTTTATATGACTAGACTTTAATAGGAGTGTACATAAACACCATTCCCACCACCAAAAGACTGTGTCCCATTCCACCCTCCCACCCCCCGCCGCCCCGACAAGCTGAATGTCTACCCTCCCCCTCACCACAGGGTTTTTACTTTGTTGCCCTACTCTCGATTTAATCAGATCCTGTTTTAGTTTCCCTTTCTGTTCTTCTTACTCAACTTCTGTTGATGAGTGGGATCATCCCATACTCATCATTAATACGAGAAGGGAAAAATTGATCATATGTCTCTTAACTTTTTAAAACACAGACTGAGTCTTTTAAATACATAAGCTGAGTCTTTGATATGTTGACTCTCTCAAAAGCCTAGACAAGGGAGAACAGAAGCAACCGGTGGCACTGCTATATACAAGATGCTGGGTATTATACAGTAAACCCTAACAAAGGGACTTTTCAAAGTTAACTCAAGTACCAAATAATGTGATGATAACAATAGCTATCCATTGTCTTCTTGAACCCTAAGACAGCAGGAACCTCACATTCCCACTATAGAGCCATATTTCCCCCAGTTCTGGAACCTTAGTGTGGGTCCCACTTTCCTGCGTGCTTCTCTCAATTCATATCAAATAATATTGTGTCCACCAATCGCAACCTAATTAACGCAATGAGTGCCACCCCAACATGTTTCACTTCAGACTGTGTCCAGAGACTTCAGGAGTGGAATGACAACCCTTCAGCATCATCACTCGGGTGAGACCTTTCCTTTCATAGAATTCTCTAATTCCATCTCAGGTGGTCCACTCCCTAATAAAGTCCCCAAACCTAGATATAGACCAGGTCCCCTGAGATAGAGCAAATGTTCACACATGTCCATAAACCAGAGAAAAATATATACCTGAAAGCAGAAGTACACAATAGTCTGCAATGAGTACCCCCCAACACTTCATCTGCACTATTCCAGCCTTTAGGTCCATGATTGTTCAACAATTTGTTTGGCTTTGTATGTTAACTCTCTTTTCAGCCACCAGGTCCCAGATACCAGCATGATGCCGACCTGACTTCCCTGGACTGAAGACCCCATCAATGTGTCCTGGAGCTCAGCTTCCCCAGAGACCCATCCTACTAGGGAAAGAGAGAGGCAGACTGGGAGTATGGATCGACCAGTCAACGCCCATGTTCAGCGGGGAAGCAATTACAGAAGCCAGACCTTCCACCTTCTGCACCCCACAATGACCCTGGGTCCATACTCCCTGAGGGATAGAGAATGGGAAAGCTATCAGGGGAGGGTATGGGATATGGACATCAGTTGGTGGGAACTGTGTGGAGTTGTACCTCTCCTATCCTCCAGTTTTGTTAATGTCTCCTTTCTTAAATAAATTTTTAAAAAAAAATGCTTTCTAACCACTGTGTACCTGCTGGGGTTGCAACTTAATCTCTCAACTATTAAATTGCTAATGCTAACTAACATTTCGATTGTTTGCATATATATTTTTTTTTTAAGTCCTTATTCAATTTTCATTAAACTCCATTGTTTTTTTTTACGAGTGTACTTCTCATTTTTAGTTTTAGATGGAGTTAGAGATTGAATTTGGGACCTTTGGTGCCTCAGGCATGAAAGTCTTTTTGCATAATCATTATGCTATCTCCTTAACCCATACTCCTTTTATTTTGTAAGTAACTAAAATAACTTTCCAAATAGTATGCTGCTACCAAGTGACAAAGGACCTGAGCCAAAATCTATACTTTTTTTTAATCTATATATCTCTAATATCTGACTAGACAAATTCAGCTAACTGAACTTTATATTTCAAAGGGGAAATTAATTTTTCCTGGTGTTGTGGTATTAAAATATAGCCACTAATTAGAATTTCCAACATCTATTTATTTAAACATGGAAAAAGAGCAATAAGCCTGTGTGGTTAAAAAGGAAAGGAAAAATAATCACTTTAAAGTTTTCAGTCTCTTAGGAAAAGGTGTCTAAATTATCTTTGGATTTTTGATAGCAGGGTAACTCAGTGAGATTTAAGGCATCAGAAATAAAAATTGATTTTTGAATAAATAAGTATTTCCAGTGCAAAATCTATCTAAAATCACTTTTCTGTCCTGCATTTCAGCAGTCTTATTGATAGGACAGTTGGGATCGTTAAATTTTTTCAACTTTCTAAGGTTTCCTTAGGGTTTTTCCACCATCTACCTCAGGAAAACCTATTATCCTCACAACTCTTCCAAATTTTCCTTTTGCTAATATTAAGCACCACAAGTAAGTCTGTGTGCCCTGATCAGAAACTCCCCAAAAGCTTTCCTCACCCAATCTCATGTTATCTCTAGATAATAATACTCTCATCTCCAAAAGAAGGACGTAAAACAACAACCTCCAAAAATTATCCTTCCCATATATACCTTAAAGTGAAAGTGTACAATAGTTTGCAGTGACTCAGTAAGTGCTGAAAGCAAGTAGGAAGACTAAAAAAACACCGTTAAGTACACAATCAAATAGTTTCTACTTAGACCTAGATACCCTCCACACCTACTTCCTATTTTACTTTCCTCAAATCACTACAAAGCTAAACTTGTCAGACAAAGTAAGGACTACAAAAGCTGGATAAGGGCAAGAGACAATGCATACTTCAGTGGTGGCTCTTTTGGTCACTACTAGGCCACCCCATCATCTGGGACCCTAGTCAGGGAATCCTGTGACTCCTACACAGACATGATGGACCTAGACCTCCAATTGATCCCTATCTCCACTGTCACTGGTCACCACCGTTATGAACAAAATCATAAACCCTCTTGTAGGGCTCTACATGACCTTTCCCTCAATGTGGAACAACAATAGTAGGGCCTACCCCTCTCTCTGAAGGAAGGCTGGGTCAACATACTCTGCCACTCAAGGAGGACAGGTCCTGAATTGAGTGCAGTCTGGACTATTCATAGCTATGACCATGGAATGTGAACTCAGACCTACAGGGATGTAGAGGTTACACAGGCTCCTGTGCTGAATATGGGCCCCAGATCAGATTGATGGAATTTACAGTTAGTTGTATTTATATACTTTTCCCACATTTGAGTGCTACTCTCTTTCCTGATCCAGCTTTCTAGTCCTATTTCCAACCTGTACAGCATCTCCCTAGACAATACCTTTAACCCAGCTGTATGTTATCTGTTGGGCTCAGGCAAAAATTAGTAAAGTCATGGGCCCCTTGGAATTTACCTAAAATAGACCTACTAGCTTTCCCCAAAATTGAGACCTCAAATCTCATCCACTCTGTTCTTACCTTTAGGTCCCTGGTTATTAAATCATTTGTTCTGCTTTATATCTCAATGCTTTTCAGTCACCAAGTTGCAGATGCTTCCATGATGCCAACCTGACTTCCTTGGGCAGACGACCTCACCAATATGTCCTGGAACCCCAATTCCCCAGAGCCCTGCCCCAATAGGGAAAGAGAGAGACAGGCTGGGATTATGGGTCGACCTGCCAATGCCCATGTCCAGCAGAGGAGCAATTACAGAAGCCAGACCTTTCACCTTGTGCACCCCATAATGACCCTGGGTCCATTCTCCCAGAGGGATAAAGAATAGGAAAACTTCCAGTTGAGGGGATGGGATATGGGACTCTGGCAGTGAGAACTGTGTGGAATTGTACCCCTCTTATCTTATGGTCTCGTCCATCATTATTAAACAACTAAAACAAAAATTATCTTTCCCACACACAACTAGCCAGCAGTTCTACTACACAGAAAGTATATAAGGAGTAAAGATATACTTAGTTTCTTATCCTTATAAATACACACATGGACTAATATTTAGATAAGATAATTTTTCCTGAAAGCTCTAAAGATATAAATAGTTGCTCAGGTCAGTATCAAAGTTTCAAGGGTAGGGGATAACAATAATGTGAAACCGGAACCTCTATAGGGAGAGCGGCTCAGAAGTAGAATTCTGACAGAAATGAAACCTCAATGAATTTTATATTCCTCAGGTATATTAGTCTAGGTTTAGGTGATTAATTTTCTGAGATATTTAATATAAATTAAAATATTTCATATTCTTCAAATCCTAGATAATTATTTATGGAACTACCAACCATAAAAGGAATTATTCAACACTGGATAAATTATTAAATTCATTAATTACCAACCTAGAAAATTATTGTTGGCTGGGACTTGATTAAATCTCTCTTTAAAACCAACAGTTTAAAGACACTTCTTTCAATTAATTTGACACTGGTGATATCAGAAGCTGCAAAGCATATGAGCATGGTTTAATGAGATGCTTTTTTATTCTCTGTTCTGTTTTCATTAATTGACAAAGAAATATTCACTGGTGTTTTGGCTCAAAGTCATTGTATCAGCTATCTTTTGCATAAGGGTAAATTAAACATTAAAGCTCCTTCTTAAATTAGCAAGTAATGATTGTTTAATTACAAAAAGGGAAATGCTAGATAAATTCTGTCTGGATTGTTCAAAGGAAAGTAATATTGTTGGTAAAGAAATGAAGATGAGCATGAAGCATGACTGATTTCTGGAAACTCTAATGATAAATTATTAAACCCCTCTAAAGCTAATACAGCAGGTATTATAAAGCAGGTAACATATTATAAAGATGTAAAAACTACTTTTTCCCTTAGCTGCCAGGATAACACTTTGTTCCCATTCTCTTCGAAATCATCTAGCCAAATTATCAGTATTTTCCAGTATTGTATCTCCATAGATCTTTCACATTAACCCATAAACTCTCCCCCAATTAACCTCACCCCTATCTATGAATTTAACTAGCACCCCAAAATCAAAATCCACATCTTCAATACAAACATCTACATTCCCAATCCATAATTTAAAACCTCTACTTCACAGGAACTTGAAAATTAACATGTCCCAAATTGGCAATTTCTACTGTTTACCTTCTACCCAAATAATCTATTAGTCCTTCTGCATTCCATAAGTCAATAAAGGTTTCAGTCTTTTCCTTTAATATTCTGTCAGTTTTTCTGAGTACAGCCATCAGTAGCTATGGCCATCATCTCATTAAAACAATGCCATGTTTTACCTAAAGGGTGGGGGGATTAAACACCTCTCAGGTTCACCTTGGTCCCTGGAGGACCATACAGTCTATACAGTACATGTTTTACAAACTTTTTTTTAACTTATTTTTTATCTTTATTTTTAACCAGAGCACTGCTCAGCTTTGGTTTATGGTGATGCAGGTGATTGAACCTGGGACTCTGGAGCCTCAGGTGTGAAAGTCTCTTTGCATAACCATTATGTTATCTTGCACTTACAGCCTGTCTCTTTGTAGGGCCCAGCATAGCTCATCAGGTCAGACGGTATTCCTAATGCCAAGTCAATTTCTTTTTTTTTTTTAATTATTTATTTATTTTCCCTTTTGTTGCCCTTGTTTTTCATTGTTGTTGTTATTGTTGTTGTTGTTGTTATTGATGTCTTCGCTGTTAGATAGGACATGGAGAAATGGAGAGAGGAAGGGAAGACAGAAAGGGGGAGAGAAAGACACCTGTAGACCTGCTTCACCACCCGTGAAGCGACCACCCTGCAGGTGGTGAGCCAGGAGCTCGAACCGGGATCCTTACAACGGTCCTTGCGCTTTGCGGCATGTGCGCTTAACCTGCTGTGCAACTGCCTGACTCCCACCAAGTCATCTTCTATACTTACCTTCCTGCCAGACTCAGCTCTCCGAGAACCATATATTAAAATCTCTTTTGCAAACCTCTTTCCTCTAAGTAAATCAATGCCTGCAAACAAAAGCCAAGCTAAATTGCTGGCCTCACATATTCAGATATATTTATATATTTAAGGCTTTTGTTTAATCTCGACTTTGACACACGTTTGTGTGTATTTGATTTTTAAATAAGTGTGACTTTGAAATTCCAATTTATAAAACTTTTAAAAAATTTATAAAACTTATAAAAACTTATAAACCAATTTATAAAACTTTTAAAAAATTATTTTCCCAACTGTTTTCAAGTTAATATTTTGGTAGGTATATAGGATCAGAGTCAAGAGTATGGCTTGATAAAGGTCCAATAATCTATTATTACTATATTCATGATCTGAAAATCAGCATTCCTTTCTCAGAATAATTCTGAGTTATCTGAGTTCATCTCATTTGACTTACTCACTTTTTCAGAAGAAATTACTCACATAAAGTAAATCAAGTAACATGATAATGACAGCCAGTCCTTTAATATCTGTGCATTATTTTTAACTGTTGCAGCACAAATCTGACAACTTAAAACAAGACCAACTTATTTGCTCATAGTTCTATAGGTCAGAAGTTCAAGACAAAGAAACTGCTTTATCTGCTCATACCTGACAGTCTAGATGCAGTGGTAGGCTATATTCTGGTCTGGAACTCAGCTGCTCTCCAAAATCATGCTATTATGGCAGAATTAAGTATCTCACAGTAGTATAACTGCTAGAGCTCCTAGTTACCTGTTGGCTACAGGTCACATGATATTCTCACGTCTGAGAGGACAGTCACACTGATATGTGACCATCTCCACATCTTTTTTCTTTTTTTTTTTCTTTTCCTTTTTTTAATTGCCACCAGGGTTATTGCTGGAGCTCAGTACTGGCACTATGAATCCACCACTCCTCTCAGCTATATTTTCCTTTTTTTTTTTTTCTATTTTTATTAGATAGAACAGAGAGAAACTAAAAGGGATGGGGTAGATAAGAGAGGGAAAGAGAAAGACAGACATCTGCAACACTGCTTCACCATTTGTGAAGCGTCCCTGCTACAGGTGGGGAGCGAGAGCTTGAACCCAAGTCCTTTCATGTAATAATGTGTGCATTGAACCAGGTATGCCACCTCCTGACCACCTCCCCATCTCTATCTTTTAAGCAACCCAAAGAGGTTATTTCTTGCATCAAAGAAATCTCCCACTTAGCCTGAATCTTGTTCTTCTGAAAGTTTGTTACACACTTAAAGGCTTGGCTAATGAGAGTAGGCTGACCAAACATAATATCCCTTCTTAAAAACAGCATTGCAGTCATACTTTAGACCCATGTTTGAAGGCACAAAGTTAAAGGTGGATGTACACTAGAGACAGAAACTGTGTGGACCATCTTGAAATTCTGCCTACCATTCAATGTAGTTTTTTTTTCCCTTTTGTTGCCCTTGTTTTTTATTGTTGTTATAGTTATTGTTGTTGTTATTGACGTCATCATTGTTAGATAGGACAGAGAGAAATGGAGAGAGGAGGGGAAGACAGAGAGGGGGAGAGAAAGATACCTGCATACCTGCTTCACCACCTGTGAAGCAACCACCCTGCAGGTGGGGAGCCAGGGGCTCAAACCGGGGTCCTTACTCCGGTCCTTGTGCTTCTCGCTACATGTGCTTAACCCACTGCACTACCGCCCAACTCCCTAAATGTACTCTTACTACTTCTAGTAGACCTTTCCTACCACAGGCATGTGGTATTTCCCCAGGGTGAGGAAAAACAAACAAAAAGAAACTATAGACATGAAGTAGTAATTGTGTTGTTCTGACGGCTTTGATATCCCACTTACTTCAACTTTATAAAATTCTACAACCCTATACATTGTTTAATGTGAATCTATTATATCTAAATTTTTCCAATCTTCAGTTTCATAACTTACAAAACAATGATTCTAACTTTGTATAGCCATACATTCACACATGAAAAGTGCATTCCACACATTCAGATATAAGATATATTATACATATGCACATAAAGCAACAGAAAAATTTCCTGAATCTTATATTAATGTCTAATGAAGAATATGTAGTCTATATAATCAGTTCATGAAAAAGCAGCCTCCTAAACCTTTAATATCCTATTTTCTCTTAATACTTAAACTGTCCTGCATTAATTTTGCTTACAGAATTATAATATCTCTGAAATTATTTGTTTTAAGTTCTTTTAATTATTGTGGCAAATGGGGTTAGGTGGAGATGCCCTCCAAAGAGTACACACTGAACATGTGCAAGGGCCACGATGAGATTCAAGCCCCTCGTCCCCTGCAGGGTGAAGCTTCACAAACAGTGGAGCAGTGCTGTAATTCTCCATTTCTCCCTCTCTTTTGCCTTCTCTGACTCTCACTCTTTTGTCAAGAAAAGAATAAACAAACAAATAAATAAATGGAAAATAAGGGTTGCAGGAAGTAGTGGAGTCATTGTAGGCACCAAGCCCAAGTAATAACGCTAGTTGGGGGGGGGGGGGAGCTCACCTCTGTAATAATTACATTAGCTTTATAATGTAAAATGGGCAGGATACGTACTACTTTTTTTTTTTTTTACTTTTTAGGTGGAAAAGAAAAACCTGAGTGTGAGAAAGATTAAACAATTTTCCTTGGCAGGTTAGGAACAGAACAAAGGACAGATTTCAAGTTTCTTCTCAACTGCCTTGAGGTGCTTCCTGTCACCTTTAGGTAAGCATCAGGAGTTTTGTGTTCATCTATTTGTTGTTGTTGTTTTAATTACACACACATCACATCTTGTTACTCTTGCTTTGCAAGGGCATAGCACTTAATTAGTGCTTGTTGATTTAGTTGATGTTGAGCCTGGTCACATGCCACATATAGGGTCTGACAGAGGTTCTAGGGCAAACCAGAGCAAGAGATAGCCTTACCTTCATGAAGATTATCAAATCCAGACATTATTTCCAAGGAGACTGAATTCTTATTCACTTGCCCAAGAGAGTGATTACACTGATAGTTTTTTGACTCAAGCTATGAAGTCAAGCGGGATAGTAATTACATCAAGTATTACCCAACGATAAACTCATTGCACTGAACATTTTAATTGAATTCTAAAGAATATGTCATACAACTTAAAAATATAGCCTCTAAGAACAATTTGTGTCGTTTACTCACTCACTAAAAAGAACAGTTAACACATAATAGCAACTATGGGTCCATAATGTTCTACAGTGATTTTTCCCCCCCATTTATCCTTGCAGCAATGAGGAGGTGAGGTTTTGTTGCTGACTGAGAAATTTTACACTAACAACTGTTATTTACTGTAAACCATTAACCCCCCCCAAATAAAAAGTAAAAAGAACCAGGATTTAATGTCCCCCTTTTTAAATAAATAAATGAACCAGGATATTATTTTAAAGGAAGATAAATGACGTGGGGATTGTTCTGATAAAACGCACTAAGAAAATACAAAAATTAAAACAGTATTGTAGTTACAGAATTAGATCAGTGGGATTCAGAATATGATCAGTAGGTGTGTAAAATCAGGCAATTATATTAGTTCAACTGAGTGAGCTGTGGATTTACTCCTGCTCATATGACAAATACACCTACATTTCACACTAGCTATAACCCTAAATTTTAAAATTATACTAGGAATGCACATTCTCCTCAAATACACATGAAACATTATCCAGAATACATCATACATTAGGCCACAAAACAAGTTATAATAAACTGATGACTAACATCACATCAAAGATCTTTTCCAACCAAAATAGAAATCCAAAGAAATAGGGAAAAGTAGTGTGGTTATAATTAGTAATAATGCACTGCATATTTGGAAATTGCTAAGGGAGTAGTACTTAAAAATTGTCACAAAAAAATCTATAACTGTTTTCAAATAGACCTTTTGTGGTGAATATCTGACAGTGTAAACAAATATCAAATCATTATGTTGTGCTTCTAAAGCTTATAATGTTACATGTTATGTATATGTACATATATGTGAAAGTGAAAATAACCCTACAACAATCCTTTGTGAGTGGGTGCTATTGTTATCTTCACTTTACAAATGAAAAAACAGAAACAAAAAAAAATTAACTCATGACTGCATCCACTGAACAGTAAAGCAGACATTTAAACTCTCACAATGTGGCTTCAGAATTGAAATCCTAAACTAATCTGTTGCCTCTATAAACATATTTATAGAGTGTCTTCTAGATCCCAGACACTGAACATTTGTGTTTTTTCATGTTACTTTGGTTTGTTTTCTTAATAGGGGTTATAAACTAAAGCAGCACTTTAAATTGTTATGAGGATGGTCTAAGTAGAAAATGCACTGCTAGAGCTTTTACATCTTTCAGAATTGTAATAACTACTTCTTCCCTCTATCCTTTCTGTTATAAGAGCAGAGTTCTCCTTGGACTGGAATTGGTGTATTGCACCAAAGTAAAAGACCCTGGGGTTGCCAGGAGGGTTCAGGTCCTGGAACATGATGGCAGAGGGGTACCTAATGGGGGTTGACTTGTTATGTGGAAAACTGGGAAATGGTTCGCATGTACAAACTATTGTATTTTACTATGAACTGTAAACCATTAATCCCCCAATAAAGAAATTTAAATAATAAAAAAGCATTTGTAAAGGAGTTCTAGAAATCATAAAATGCTTATTGGATAGCACACCCCCTCACAAAAGTCCAAACAAACATTTCTCTGGAGTGTGTGCCAAATTTAGCTAATTTATCTTCTGAAGTACTTTTATACTTTATTTTTTCAAGATATAAAAATCATGAATCAGGCAGCACCCTGCCTAACTAGTACAAAAGGCACTTTCTTACCTCTATATTTCAGTAACATTTCTCTCCTCTGAACTGTCAAAGCAAAACAAAATTAAACAGTGGTAATATTATTATTCTGCATCTGAACAGCATAATTGCTAACCCAAATCACATTTTACTATATTGTGCACCATTAGAAACAAAATTTTACTCAGTCATTAAGAACTTTAGTTTGTTTCCAAAGTTTTAGTATAAAATACATGTTCTATGTTTGGCTCATATGTTTTAAATATTATACAACAGTGGTCACATAGATAGCATACAAGTATCGACAGCATATTAGAGTCTCAACAGATTACTACTGTCCGTAAAATATAAAAAACATTTAAATTATGTTAGTAGCCATATCATGTGTGTGACTTAAAAAATGTTTCACCATCTAATTTGAATTCTTCCCACAATGCTGTTATTTGGAGAATGTTTCCTTCTTATTGGGTGTGTGTCTGAGTTTTTCAAAAGATACATGCATGGAGAGATGTTGCATCAGTATTCTCAGAGTGTTTTTAAACTGAACTCAAATTCAAGAGGTTTATGGCTTAAATATGAGTACACAGTACATTTCCACAAAAGCCAACCTTTCATCAAAATCTGTAATATGTATGCAAAGAGAGACAAAATCATCTGGCAACTGCACTGTGTTTTTCTAATATTTTCTCTCACCACCTTTTTATATTCCTTTTCCTTCTGCAATTCAAATCTAAATTTATAGAAAAGCTTTTTGAGAACACAAAGCCATCTCCCAATTATATGCTTAATACTTACAGACCTAACAGTTTATCTAATACTTGTTTAAATAATGAATCTAATTATGACAATCGTTGGCATTTTCCCATTTGCTCATCTCTAATTATAGTAGCATAAGACAAAAGTGGAGACATAAAACAAATGATGATGAATAAAGCAGTGCAAAGTCATAACCACAAGAAGAAGGAAAGATCTCTTGGCATACTTACTAAAGTAGAGCTGAAAATGTTTGCCAAAGCCTGAGAGCAATATTTGGGCACCAGTCTGCAGTGGTATGTAGAAGAAGAGAGATTCTGCTCCCCAAAAATGTGGGGTCAGAGAGTAAACAAAGGCTAATTTTCCCTCCAGTGGTAAATTTCCTTTTGTGGAATTTATCTGTCCTAATTAGCAGACCTCATGCACAATCATTCCTAGAGGTTACACAATAGTCTAAGTAGTAACACTGATATCAGACACACATCTAAATGACAGAAACTTCGATAAATACTCTAAACTCACCCGGATACTTGATTTTGCTTATTTTTACCCATGTCTGGAGTTGGGGAAAAATGATTTTATTTTCAAAAAATACCAATGAGAGAGAAAAATTATAATCAAGTCATGTTGACATCAATTGAATCATTTCCAAGATGTTTCTAATACAACAGTTGCTCCCCTGTGCTATTATAAGCCAGATGATAAATTGAGAATTCAGTTCTGTTAGTAATTTGAATTCACACAATATCCAAGTTCCATACTTTCCTCAAAAAGAAAAATATAATCTGTTTTTGAAACTCCTGTATTCATTACACATGACTGCAAGGTTTAGGATCTAATAAAGTCCTCAGTTGTTGTCATTAGTAAAAACTAAACATCCAAGTGTTACTAGTGATGACACACCTTGCCATTGAATTTCTCAAAGATAAATATCCTTTACTGTCTGTTCAGGTGACCATTCCCCCATGCCACAGCCAACCAAAGTATTATTCCATCCCAAGTTGAGAGTTTTCCTAGCCCACTTGTCCCCAGATCCATCCTTCAGTTCCTCTGATCTCTACCATCAAAGAAACGATGAGTTTTTGACCTTTTTGTCTGATTGCTCTTTCTTTGTTCCACTGCATGTACTGTATCACAGACAGTAGTAGTACATGCATATTTTCTTGAGAAGAGAAAAGGGATGGTTGATTAAAAAAAGAGAGAGAGAGAGAGACTTCTCTGTCCTCCAATCACTAAGAGGGTAACACTGACATTTTAAGGTCCATTTCTTTAGGTATTGGTCATATTATTTATTTGGGAATTTGAAGAGTCATATGTAGGAGAGAGCTAGCTCACTGGGCAAGGTGTGTGCCTTGCCATTTGTGCAATTCAGCTTTGAGCTCTGGCACCACACAGGAATGCCACGGTGTCAGAGGAAACCGGTGCTGTGGTGCTTCTTTCTTTCTCCCTGTCTTTTCCTCTCTGTATATATCTCTATTGAAATGGGGAAAATAAACATAGAGGACTGAAGATTCCCATATTAAAAGAAGAAAGTAGTCAAATACTTGTTGTATAAAATTTTTAAAAATCTAAAGAGGAGATGAGCTGCTAAGAAAGCATAATGGTTATACAAAAAAGACTTTCATGGTTGAAGATCCAACAGCCAGAGCTAAGCAGTGTCCTTGATAGGATTAAGAGAATAAAAAATAAAAATCTGAACAGACTTAAAAAGTCTAAAGAGAAGATTTATTTTTTTTAATTCATTTCTCTACTTCAAATAAAGAGTTTTAAATATTATGTTGGTTATGTTAGTTACCTTTATTAAATTTAATTATATTATATTATTTATAGTTTATTCCAGTTTTAGATTGAATAAAGTCTGATTAGTCAATCTTCTAGGATTGTAGCCTGTATGTTATATTGTCACAAAAGAAACAAAAATAGAAGAAAATTGGCATAGAAGGTTATTAGTGTAAATTAAAATCTTTTGCTGGCACAAGATTCTATGATTCTGAAAACATTTGTCTTAGAAACGTCATTTGAATGTCTTCTCTCATTCATTTACATTTATATTTACATTTAAATATTTATCAAGCAGTGATTATAAGGCTGAGGTAATAATGCAGAGCAAACCAGTCATGATTAATGACCTCTTTGAGCTTATATTCTATTGGAGTGACAGGGGAAAAAAAGAATGGCATAATATACCATATATAAAAATTAATTTAAAGTGGATCAAGGTTCTAAAACGTAAGTACTATAAGACTCTTAAAGAAAAAATAAGGGGAAGGCTTCATTTTATCATATTTAGGAACTTATTTCTTGGATATGGTATCAAAAGCACAGGCAACAAGAGGGGAAAAAAGTTAATTTGAATTCTCAAAGTTTTTTTGTACATCAAAGGATGCTATCAACAGGGGGGAAAAAGCAACTCAGACTGGAAGAAAATATTTGCAAATCATATATCTGATAATGAATGCATATACAAAACAGATAAATCTTTTTTTTTTTGCCTCCGGGGTTATTGCTGGGACTCGGTGCCAGCACTGCGAATCTACTGCTCCTGTAGGCTATTTTTTTTACCCCCATTTTTGTTGCCCTTCCTGCTCTTGTTGTTGTTATTATTGTTATTATTATTATTGATGCCATTGTTATTGGATAGGACAAAGAGAAATGGAGAGAGAAGGGGAGACAGAGGGGAAGAGAAAGATAGATACCTGCAGACCTGCTTCACCGCTTATGAAGCGACTCCCCTATGGGTGAGGAGCCTGGAGCTTGAACTGGTATCCTTATGGTCCTTGAGCTTTGCGCCACCGTGCTTAACCCGCTGCACTACCACCGACCCACCATATAAATCTTAAAACACAAACAATAGCTAATTAAAACTGGTCAAGGGGGGAGAGTGGTGATGCACTCAGTTAAACACACACACCCACACACATTACCATGGGGGAAAGGACGCAGGTTTGAGCCCCTGGTTTAACTACAGAGGAGATGCTTCATGAGCAGTGAAGCATGTTTGCAGGTGTCTCACTTTCTCTGTTTCTCTCTCTCTCTCTCTCTTTCTCTACCTCTATCTCTACCTCTATCTCCCTCCCCTCTAATGTCTCTCTGTTCTATCAAATAAAATAGGAAGAAAAAAAAGGAAGAAATGCAACAGGAAGAGTGGATTCATACTGCTGGCACCAAGCCTCAGTAATAACACTAGTGGCAATAATTAAATAACTAAATAAAGAAATAACTTAGACATTTCTCAAAAAACATCTATAAATTTACAACGATTACATGAAAAATTGCTCAACACTACTATTTACTAAGGAATACAAACAAAAACCACAATGAGGTACTATTTTATATCTACTAGGAATATAAGATTATTTTTTAGTCAGAAAAAAAGTGTTTATATTGGAATACTGAAATTCAAACACTGTTTACTACTGATGGGAAAGTAAAAATAATATAACTGCTATCAAAGAGAATATGGTGGTTCCTGAAAAACATAGAGTTCTATCATGTAATTCAACAATTTCCTTTCTGAGGATATACTGAAATTTTTTTTTTTGAAAGATGAGTCTTAAAACAGATCAAGAAGCATAACACAATAATTGAAAGGTGAAGGCATCCCATGTTCATCAATGAAAAAATAAAAAATGTGGTATATATACAAACACAGGAGTATTATCCAACTTTTAAAAGGTATGTAACTCTGATACATACTATATATAACATCTATGAACTCTAAGGACATTATGTGAAATGCAGTAAATCAACCACAAAAAAAACAACTACTGCTTAATCCCACTTGTATGAGATATGTTGTGTAACTTAAAGGTATAGAAACAAAAAGTAGAGCAGTGATGCTAGGGGCTGAGCGCAGCAAGGTACTGTTAATAGGTCTAGGCTTTCAGTTTGAGATGAAAAATCCTAGCAGGAGGGAGAGTGAGGCTAGTATTTCACACAGAGAACAAATGCAAAGTCCCTTAAGCAGATATAAGCTTTGCATTTGAAAAACTGAAGGAAAAAACCAGTTCAGTAGAATGAGTCCTAATGGGGGCTGGGCAGTGAGTGGCACACCTGGTTAAGCAAACATAGTAGCACATAGTATGAAGCACAAGGACCTACACAAGGATCTGGGTTCTAGAGTGAGGCAAGTCTAGAAGAGTCCCATGTTTCTTTCTCCCTACCTCCCCCTCCTCTCTCAATTTCTCTTTGTCTTATCCAATAAAATGAAAAAAATGGCCACCAGAAACAGTAGATTCAAAGTGTAGGCACCAAGCCCCAATGATAACCCTGAAGGCAAACAAAATGAATCCTAGGAATGTTAATTTAGATAAACTACAAAAGTAAGTAAGGCACTACGAATTTTCTTATATGGACACTGAAATCTTGGGAAATTTTAAGGCAAATGAATTAGTTGACCAATTTATAAAAAGATCATTTTGGCTTCTTTGTGGCAAATGAATCACAGAAGGGCAAGATTCAAAACAGGCCATTGGGAGCTGTTGTGAAGTTCATAGTAAACATTGTGATGACTGATAATTGCAATGGACCTGAGACAAATAAGTATGTTCAACATGTGTTTTGAAGGTAAAGTCAACAAATCTTGCTGACATATTTATGTACAAGGTATTCATGCATGTTCCTGTATGTCTAGGACAAAACTGATTTCTATTATCCCAGTGTTCCATGCAGTTAATGGCTCTTCTATTCTCAACAAATATTTCAGTTTGGTCAATAAATCATATAATGTCATTGTAGCTACAAGGAAATAGAGGAAAAAGAATCTAATATGACTCTTCAGATTGAACTACTACAAGTTTATGATATCGATGTTTCAAAGATGGTGTCTCAACAGTTATTACAGAAGAGATAAAAGACCATTCCATTTGTTTTATTCATAAGTCCTTTTTGCTCAGGTCATTCAAAAATCCCATATTCCTTTTCCTTGCTTAACTCAGTATGTATACTTGTACAACAAAACTTCAGCAAACAAAACAAAAATAAAAACAAAAAAGATAAGGCAGATGGAAAGAGTCAACTAGTTCAAGTAACTGTCCAAGAAATAAAAAGACAACAATTTCCAGAAAGGAGGAAAGCTAGCTTACTCCACAAAAGTTGCACTGGCAGTGGGTTAGCAAACACATGAATGACTACACAATTCTTCTTTAGAAGGAGAATTGTAGCAGGAATACTCTCAATTTAAATAATTAGTTATAATTGAATAAGCCTATGCAAAGTGAGAATTGAGAAATATGTTTGGACACATGGAGGTTATTCTTTCCTTAAGATGTGACAGTTTATTATGTTGAGTTTGAGAAAAATAAAATAGACTAGTGTGGCCTGAAGAATTAATTATCTGCTATCCTCACTAAAATAAAATTAAGTAAAATAAAGAAATAAAAATAAAACAAAATACTCTTCTTAGAAAACATCACTTTTCCTTTCCCTTTATCCAAAGGAAGAAAGGCAAATATGAAAATCTAAAGTTTTCTTTGTAAGTATGAGAAAAATGTTACTGGTGTAAAACTGCATTATAGGACATATATTTCAGCTATATATCATTAAAAATCAGTATCTAGCATAATTTTAATACTAATAGTATTAAAATAGTACCAATTCTACCCTTTACTATACAAATGATCCCTTTTATCAGATTTACCCACTTCTCTTCCACTCTGGTAAGCATTGATTTGGTCTTAGAGTCAAAACACTTATTTTTATTTCACGTCCTATTTTTACGTATACCACATATGTTAGCAGGGTTTTTGCTTATTTGTATGCTTTACAGGAATTTTGTTGGTAGGTATGGTGAGTTGTACAAACTCATACATATAAATGTGAAACAATATCCCTAAAATCTTATAAACTTATGAAGTAATGTTAAATAACTATGAATAAAAAATTAGAAAGTTTACATCTTAATTCTGAAGCTCAACAGACTTCCTCAAAACCAAAATAGATTTCAAACCAACCTTGAGATACTGTTAACCCAAATTAACACCATAGCTAATAATATTCATCTTCATTAGTAACAAAAGACTAGTTAAATCTTACAACAAAATAAACCATTCTCCCCTAAAAAAACTGATAATTGACTGAGAAGTCTCAGTGAATGTGATATGGGTAAAGAAACATTGAAAGATTAGTATTTCAAAGAGAATTACCTCACTTCACCTGCTATGCATAGCTTATGGGAAACATCTACATACTAAAATTTTTCAACATTACCCTAAACAGAAGACCTATAGCAATGAATAAGGAGTCAGTACAGATTTTTTTTAAATTTTAGTTATTAGTTTTGTCAGTTGATAGCCAAAGCAGAATATATAGAGTAGTAAGGCTTAACTTGAGTGTAAATTCAACTCTGAGGGGAAAGAATAGATAGGGAGGGGTTAAGGGGACAAAGACAAGGAGAGAGAAAATCTTTCAGGTCAACATAATCTTTATTTCTGTTAACCTGAGCCAATCTTTTAAATGCATATGGTTCACAAAGGTATTTGAAGATCTATGTAAGAAACCACAGAGAAGAAACATGACAATTGCTGAAAAGTCATTAGACTTGAAGGATAAAGTCCACTTTTTTCCCCTTTATAATTAACTTTGTGTCAATTTTTTTTAATTTTTTTAAATATTTATTTATTTTCCCTTTTGTTGCCCTTGTTTTTTATTGTTGTTGTAATTATTGTTATTGATGTTGTTGTTGGATAGGACAGAGATAAATGGAGAGAGGAGGGAAAGACAGAGAGAGAGAGACAAACAGACACCTGCAGACCTGCTTCACCACCTGTGAAGCAACTCCCCTGCAGGTAGGGAGCCAGGGGCTCGAACCAGGATCCTTATGCCCGTCCTTGTGCTTTGCACCACATACACTTAACCCACTGCGCTACCACCCGACACCCTATGTGTCAATTTTTTTATTGTTAACGTTTACAGTGAAGTCACTGACATATGCACACAATTTGATTATGTATCAAGCCCCCAAAGTTTTTTTCCTCTCCTCCTCCCCTCCAACTCTTCATCTGCACTACTCCAGTCTTTAGGTTCATGATTATTCAACAATTTGTTTCACTTTATATGTTAACTCTCTTTTCAGCCATCAGGTTCCTGATGCTATCATGATGCCAAACAGACTTTCCTGGACAGACAACCCCACAATGTGTCCTGGAGCTCCACTTCCCCAGAATCCCGCCCCACTAGGGAAAGAGAGAGGCAGCCCAGGAGTATGGATCAACCTGTCAATGCCCATGTTCCCCTGGGAAGCAATTACAGAAGCCAGACCCTCCACCTTCTGCATCTCACAATGACCTTGGGTCCATACTCCCAGAGGGATAAAGAATTAGAAAGTTATCAAGGGAGGGGAGGGGATATGGAGTTCTGGTGGTGGTTACTGTGTGGAATTGTACCCCTCTTATCCTATGGCTTTGTCAGTGTTTCCTTTTAATAAATAAAATAAAATTTAAAAAGTCTACTTTTTAATATCAACAGTTACAAGTAACATTTAATTAGGCGTTTGCTTATGCAAATATTATTCCACCATCATTTTCTTTAGTCCCTTTACAGAGTTCTTTATTTGTAATTATTTACAAAGATCCATCAAGCCTTACACATCATTCATTGTACCCTCTATACTAAATTAAGAAGATATGGTTCCAATGTTGTTGTTATTATTATTATTATTATTATTTGCCTTCATGGTTATTAGGGGAGCACAGTGCTGGCACTATGAATCCACTGCTCCTGGCAGCCATTTTCCACCTATTTTATTGGATAGGACAGAAAGAAATTGAAGGGAGATAGAAAGGGAGAAAAACAGACACTTGCTTCACTGCTTGCGAACCAGAGCAGGGACTCAAACTCAGGTCCTTGTACATAGTACTATGAGCACATCACTGACTTGCATCACCATCTGGCCCCTCAGTATTATTTTTTATGAATTATGTGCTCCCTAAATATTATCAATTGTCTCAAGAATGCCTGATATTGTGTTTGACATATAGTCACCTTCAGATTCTTATTAAAGTGATTACCTGTTTTACTTAACATTAGCATCTCCCTTGGATTCACTTAACATTCAGATCTTGGCTTTTTCAGTGGGTAGAATTTCAATATAATTTCAAAATGGTCTCTAGCCTCTAGTCCAGAAAAGTTACACTTTTGAGAAATTTCTTCAAGAATTTCAATTAATGTACCAAATTGAAAGCTTTTTCTTCAAATAAATGATGAGCTATATGAAATTAGATGCTGAACAAAATCTCCTGGCAGTCATTTATGCATTCATAATCTCACAGAAAATTTACAAACTGCCACAAAATTATCAAAATTACCCTGAAAAATCAAGAAAAAATGTTCCTCAACTTTGAAAAAGAAAAACATGTATTTGCGATTAAAAAAAAACAGTGAGGTTTCTAAACAAAATAGTAGGCATTACTTTGAGTAATCTGCTGATTTAGGAAGGAAAAGCGTTTACCTCAATACTGTGTGAATAAAAGATTTTATTTTGGCAGCTAAGCAATAATTGTAGGCTAAATACAGTCACTATCAATCCTAGTGATAAAAGCTCCAGATCAGCTAAAATATTAGTCCCTTCTCTACCTCTTTTTCATGGTCATTTAAATATTCCCTCCTCTTCTTGAATATGACAAGTTATTTTTCTACATAGAAGATAGTTCCAACTGCAAACATTCATTTTCCAGGGAAGATATTCCCAATTAGAGCAAGATGGATGAGCAAATGCATCTCTTCTTTGTTTAGTTCTTTCCAGAAATTTTCTACTTTTATTGAAACACTTCATAAATTCTTCAGAGGATAGCCAACTTGGTCCTGCGTTTGATTTCTCACAATTAAGACTGGCAAAGCTGGATTTTTTTTTTACTTTATATGTAGAGATATTTACACCTCCATATTCTCCAAGTTTAGTCATTTTCAGGAAATCTGAACAAAATATTTAAATATTTAAATATTCACATGTGTAATACAGTAAAATTAATCACAGAAACTATAATAAAGTTCTTGGTGTGTGCCGAGCATTTTGATAGGAGCAGCTATACTTCTTCTTACCTCAGGAGTTAAGGACAGACATGGTTGGCAGTCCCAGCACAAACTCTGCCTTTCTCATCCAAATTTTCTGCAGCCATTCTAGTTCACATTGTTTATTATTTCTCCTAAATAACTGTTCTTTTATGTCTATATACCTCATTTTATTCAAGGCTGCTACTGTACATTTGACATTAAGTAACATCATTATGGGGCTTGACATATGCTTAGCATATAGTAGATGCATATGAAATATTTACCTACCTCTTTAATATAATTATGTATTTCCATAAACACATGGAAACCAATTATGTAATATCTTACCTGATAAAAGACTTAAAAACTTATGGTGTATTCTTGCTAATCTTCATTCCATCTAGATAGGAAAGAAGAGAATCAACAACCAGAGTACTGCTTTGCTGCAGTACATACAGTACCACAGACTGACTCCAGGGGCCCCATAAACGCTAGTCCTGTGCTCTGTTCACTAAGCCACTTCCTCAGTCACTTATTTTAAAGGATAAATAATACATACTGCTCGGGAGTCCAGCGGTAGCGCAGCGGGTTAAGCGTACATGGCGCAAAGTGCAAGGGCCGGTGTAAGGATCCCAGTTCAAGACCCCGGCTCCCCACCTGCAGGCGGTGAAGCAGGTCTGCAGGTGTCTTTCTCTCCTCCTCTCTGTCTTCCCCTCCTCACTCTATTTCTCTCTGTCCTATCCAACAACAACAGCTATATCAACAATAACAACTACAACAAGCAAAACAGCAAGGGCAACAAAATGGGAAAGATAGCCTCCAGGAGCAGTGGATTTTTAGTGCAGGCACAAAGCCCCAGCAATAACCCTGGAGGCATAAATAAATAAATAAATAAATAAATAAATAAATAAATAAATATACCTACTGCTCTATTTACTGACATCTGTACATATACATCCTGTTTTCTTTCTCTCTCTCTCTCTTTCCTTCCTTTCTCTTTCTTTCTTTCGTTCTTTCTTTCTTTCTTTCTTTCTTTCTTTCTTAATATGGAGGGACCAACCTGTGCTCCTAAGATCAGCCTTCCATTAACCCATGAGATTCCATCCCCTCATGCTTACTCAGCTAGAAAGATCGAACTCTTCTCATTCTCATTCTGATATAAGCAAATCATCCCTCTACTTCAGCACACCATGGACACACAAATGTGTTATGATTTTCACATCTTATTTTAAAAGTCTTTCTCGACAGCCCCCCCATCCTTCTCCTGTATCTTCACCTCCCATCTTCTTTTTTCTCCTTTCTCCATTTCTCTCTGTCCTTTCCAAGAACAAAGACATCAATAACAACAATAATAACTACAACAATAAAACAACAAGGGCAATGAAAGGGAAGAAGTAAATAAATAAATATAAAAATATTTTTAAATATATATATCAAATGTACAGTAAGATGTCAGTCTCACCTACTAGAATGGCAAAACAAAGGAAGAAACAGTAACGTAATGATGAGAATGTGAGAAAATTGGAACCCTCAAGCACTGTTGGTGGTTATAAAATAATGTAGCTTCCTGAATAAATAGGCAGATCCTAAAAAGTTAAAATATAACTTGACCACATGACCCAGCAGTTCTATTTCTTAGTGTATACTCAGGAGAAATGAAAACATATCTTCATATCAAATAGAAATGTATGTATGAAATGTTCTTAACAGCTATTCATAAAAACAAAAGAATAGGAACTGCTGAAATGTCTAACAATAGGTAAGTAAATGTGATAGATTCAAATAATATATTACTGGAATAAAAAGTAATGAAGTACTGATAAATGCTACCACATTGATGAAACAGAAAAAAATTATAGTAAATAAGAGACCACACATAAAGGGAAAGAGAAGAAGGGGGAAAACATAGGAGATGGTTGAGAGCCAATGGAATTTTGTATTTACTTATCTGCTCCCCCCCCCCCAGTTTGTTTGTTTTTACTAGAGCCCTGCTCAACTCTGGCATATGCTGGTATGAGATTGAACCTGGGATCTTGGAGCTGCAAGCATTGAGAGACTGTTCACATAACCATTACTCTATTTCTCCCCTGCCCCAATAGGAATATTTTAATCAAGAAAACAAAAGCAGAATGTTTAAATTTCATTAGGTAATTTCAGAGTCATGGGCCATACCAGTCATCTCCTCTCAAATCCCTGTTATCTTTAAAATTAAATTAACATTTACCAATTATAACTGATTAGGCATTTTTCAGTCAAATTTACACATCAATATAGGTTTTCTTTGTTATATTAAAATTTTATAGCCCATTCATATTCTACTAATAATCAACATAGTGTATTTAGAGACAGAGTATAGGATTTGGTACACAATTGTATCATTGAGACTTTATTGTTGCTAGAATTTTACCACTCTGGACTGACTTTTTCAGAGACAGAGACAGACAGTGGGAGTAGAAAGATATCACAGTATTAAAGCTCCCCCACCCCCAATGCAATAGAGGCCAAACTCAAACTAGGGTGAAATCATACTCATAATAAAGCAGGTTTAGCCCAGCCTCCCCAGAGCCCTGCCCCACTAGGGAAAGAAAGAGATAGGCTGGGAGTATGGACTGACCTACCAATGCCCATGTGCAACAGGGAAGCAAATACAGAAGCCAGATCTTCCACCTTCTGCACCCCATAATGATCCTGGGTCCATACTCCCAGAGGGATAAAGAATAGGAAAGCTATCAAGGGAGGGGATGGGATATGGAGTTCTGGTGGTGGGAACTGTGTAGAATTGTACCCCTCTTATCCTATAATCTTGTCAATATTTCCATTTTATAAATTAAAAAATTTAAATAAATAAACAAAGCAGCTTCAGTATCCACGTAGGCTATTTTGTCAGTGCCATATTAGATTACTATAGAAGGTTTTCTGTTATAATTTTTGCATCTATAGTTCATTATCACTATAGCTCTTCTTTATTTGATTTTGTATCATTGGTTAGGAGTACAACCTCCAACAATACTATTCCTTTGGGAAAATATCTGCTTTTAAAAAACTATTTCCAAGCATGTGTAATGGAGAGCAAGAACTGAATGCATAATATATGTCTTAAACATAAGTCATTCTTGTGTGCATGCTGTGGGTTTATAAAAGTAGAAGTAATGAGGGAAGTAAAGAGTTTGGATATGTATAATTAGAATGATAGATATTTAATAGTAAGACTAAGAAACTACAAAAGATACTACATATTAGCATTGCTAAAGGAATCTTTTAGCTAACAGAATTCACACATTCAAATTAATCTTGACTTCAAAGTCATTGTGTCTCTTAAAAGCAGCAAATCAGTAAGATCCTTTAGAGATTATAAATTTTAGCTAAAAAGGTAACAACTAGTACATCCAAATAGGTGTGGTTCTCCTTAGATGATAACTACCTAAGACTGTACCATAGTCCAATGGTGGTGCATTTGTTCAGAACATTTTTGGAATTTCCTCCTCCACCATCACCACCACGTTTATTGCTGGGGCTCAGTTCCCATACTACAAATCCATAAACAAAAATGGCTCACAATAGTCATTTTCCTTATTTTTTGCTATTTTATATGATAAGACAGAGAGAAATTGAGAAGGGAGGAAGAAGAGAGGGACAGGGAGAGGGAGACCTACAGACCTGCTTTACCTAAAACTCACAAAGCACAACTCGCCCCCCCCCACCCTCCATGTGGAAGACAGGAGTTCCCTGCACATGGTAATGTATGCGCTCGGCTGGGTTCACCACCACCTAACCCCCGGAACTACTTTTTGAAAACATCACCAAAAATATCACCACCACCCATATCACACTCTTGGATTTTACTAAGAAAGTTGTATATTCATACTTTGAAGGTAGATAGAGTTTTATTTCTTTACTTATTTGTTTATTTTTAAAAATCCAAAATTACTTGGCTCGAATCCCATAAATCTGGTGAGTGATAAAGCTAAGTGAGATTACCTTGAATCTACAGCAAGACTTAACTACAAAATAAAAAGGTAGATGTCCTTGTAAATACTTCTAGGAATTTGCTTTCAAAGTAAGCTCCAAAGAGGAGAAACACTCAAATATACTGAGCAACTGCAGCATGGCTGAATATGGTACAGTGTCAAGGAGTAAATGTTTAGAAAAACAGTAATCACTTTAAGTCAGAACGCTGTGTTTTAAAAAATTTCTTTCTGTGGTCCGGGAGGTGGTACAGTGGATAAAGTGTTGAACTCTCAAGTGTGAGGTCCTGAGTTCACTCCCCGGCAGCACATGTACCAGAGTGACGTCTGGTTCTTTCTCTCTCTCCTCCCACTTTCTCATTAATAAATAAAAAAAAAAAATTTCTAACAATATTTTGCAATTTTATATTCCTATGACGCAACCTTCCTGACATCCCCAGGATTCTGTACTCCAATTTTAAACAGATCTGTGTCACTGACTAAGGTTCTTGACTTTATTTTAAAAAAAAAGTTTAAAGTTCAAATGGATATATAATATAGGGAGAACAGAACAAATGTACACTTATCCCAGAATTATTTGTTTGTTTTTGTTAACACTGAGTACATACTCTCATGCAGAAAATATTCTACTTTTTTTTTATCTGGGAACTAAAATAAATCTTGAATTTGTCTAATATTTGCTAAAAATCATTCAAACTAAAATTTTTGGGTTTTCTCCCAACCAATCTTTTTGACTTTCATTAATTGAGACCTGAGATTGTTCTTTTCTGAAAGCATGAGAATTGGTGAAGAATCTGATATGGACTTCAGAGAGACAATTCAGTGACTAAAATGGCATCGGAGACTCTACACACAAAAGACAAAACCCTACCATCTGAAGATACTTCAATTCTGATAACTACAAAGTTCTGCACTGACTCTCTTGTCCTCAGAACTCCCAACAAGATTTTCCATTTACTTTATATTTTTAAGGTTTATTTTTGTGGTTCTGGAGGTGGCTCAGTGTACAGAGCATCTAACCTATGAACATGAGGTCCTGAGTGTAATTCCCAGCATCAGATGTTCTAGAGTGATGCTCTGGTTCTCTCTCTTTCATTAATAAATAAATATTTTTAAAAGAAAAGAAAATGTGAATATATTAAACAAGTTAATTTATGCTATCTTTACAAGAACCCTGTAAATAATAATTTTATTAGTTTTATTTTAAAAATAAAAATAGAAACTAGACCCCCAGCTTCCCACCTGCATGGGGGGTTGCTTCATAGGCGGTAAAACAGGTCTGCAGGTATCTATCTTTCTCCTCCTCTCCGTCTTCCCTCCTCTCTCCATTTCTCTCTGTCCTATCCAACAACGACAGCAATGGCAACAACAACAACAAGGACAGCAAAATGGAAAAAAATGGTCTCTAGGAGCAGTGGGTTCCTAGTGCAGGTACTGATCCCCAGCAATAACCCTGGAGGCAAAATCAAAGGGAAAAAAAGGAAATAGAAATTAAGAGAAATAAAATTACATACTTTAAAAAAGGAAGAGCCAGAACAGGAATATAGAACCAGTTGTACCTATTTTCTGAATTATAACTCCATATCGCTTAGACTACTAGCCAAATTATCAAGACAAACATTAGTCAGTGACCAATTACCCCTCAATTTTTAAATGCTGAGAGCACATCTAAGAATACTGTTATACCTGCTTCCTATCAACCCATCCAAGGCCCCAGATCTCATAGGAAAAACCTGGCTCAGGTATCAGTGAACATATACAGTGAACATACTCTTAGAGAACTTCCCAGTCACAGGATACATACAACTACATAACATCATAAACATGAAGCTATAGGAGTAGGAAATACAAGGTCTTTTAAGAGCCTGGCACTGAGACTGCACCTGTGAGAAAGGATATAATTACCAACCTGCTGAAGAGTTCACATCTTGAGCAGACAGACATGAAATAAGTAAACTAGTTAAACAGGTGAATACTGTTTGAAGTATGAAGGAAATGAGCATGACATTGTAGTAAGGAATATAACAGATGTTTGTTTGGTTTTAAAGGTCAAGATACCATGGTCAGACCCAACACAATTAAACCTTACACCTCAAAGACCAGATGGCACAGAAGTGGATAAAATGCACAACTGCCACTTAAGAAATTTATGAACCTAGTAAACATCTCTGAGTGACAACTCAAATTTCATTCTTTTAATAAACCAGATCCCCATGAGCTGATATGCCCAACTTTCACTAGCCTAGAAAGGATTAACCAGCAAAAGCCCCTCTTCCTTTAAGGGTCTTTCACACCCAATTCTACCACACTTTGGATAAGAGTGAAAAACACAAGAGGTTGCAGGAATCTGCAGCGAATGTCAGCACTGTATTGGTAAACTCAGAAACAACCTCACATTTGTTTATATTCTGAGTCACTAGTGATACAAAAGAAAATTAACTTTGCTCAATGATGATTTTTTTTTTTTGCCAACCCTCAGATCTGCATCAGTCTTTGTAGACTAGCCTACCTCTGAAAAATCTCTCAGAGGATGTGACATTTAAACTGAAACCTAAAAGATGAGGAGTCAGTTATGCAAAGCTCTGAGGAAAAGGAAATCACAGATGTGGCACAAGGAGTACATTTTCACAAAGACTGATATTAGGAAAATCTAATTTACAGTATCTTTCTTCTTTATATTTCACTTTACTGAGGAAATGTTGAGTTCTACCATTTTTGTCACTGCTATATCTTTATTAATCGCTTTTTACATTGCCATTTCTCACTACCACAAAACCAGCATTCCATGGTAACATGTAGGAGTCACTATTAAAAGAAGCAGAAGGAGGACTTTTGATTCTCTGATTTGGGTATCTTCTCTGCACATGGGGTGCTAATATTTTTAAGCACAGTTCAACTCCCCTAGATGGATCCAGGGATTCCTATGTCAGTGCCAAAGATGTCACATAAGTTGAAATGTGTTCTTTCAAAAGTTAAGTATCTATACATTATTGATATCACAAACAATGAAACTGCATGTGTATGTAGAGAAAAAAGAAAGAAAGAAAGAAAGAAAGAAAGAAAGAAAGAAAGAAAGAAAGAAAGAAAGAAAGGTAATGATGCAATGGTTAATAACAATACTTGAGTCAAGAGGACACCACTCAGAGCAATGTAGTGGTTCATTTGACAGAGTGCACACATAACCATATGAGAAGACCTGGGTTCAAATCCCTGGTCTCCACCTACAGAAGTGCAGAAGGAAGAGGGGAAATTAACTATAGCTAGAAATATAACTCAGCTGGGAAGTGTGCCTGGCAAGTCACATGTATAATCTAGGTTCCAGCCTGGTCCCCACCACTGGAGAAAAGTTTCAGTGCTGTGGTTTCTTTCCCTCTGTCTCTATCTGGAAAAGTCAGCTCTGAGCAGTGAAACCTAGCAACAACAATAAAGCCTTGACTGAGAAAAGCATGAGGCATGTCACAATGTGATTTTATTTATAAAAAAGAAATGCAAAATATTATCTGAAAAATCAGAAGAATAGGATTTAATTTTTTTTTAAGTTTACTAAATCAGGTCTCCAAGATCTAAATTTTCAATTACAATTGAATCTTCTACTTGTCTTTCGAGAAGAATATAACATCTTTTGGAAATGTGCTTAAATTTTGTCTAAGTTATTTTTAGAGGGAATATTTCTAAAGGGTACAGTGCAATTCCCAGTATTTCAGTAATGATAAGTCAGTGCTGCAAATGAAGCCAAAACTGCTAGCAGAGCTACTGTTGAAACACAGACACAAATGGCTTAGTTTGTCACTTGCAGGCAATGTGCAAACCATTCCCCAAGTTGCTAAACTATACTGATGGCAGGGTCTCCAGAATGTCACACCAATTCACTCAGGGGCTGTTGAGCAAGAGGCACATGTGTCTCTGCATGTCCTCATGAGGCACATGCCTGAAATCACACAGCCTCATGCCTCAGGCGGCAATGCTACTCCTTGAGATTTTTGCATGAATCTCTCTCTCTGATTCTGCCATCCAATTGTCTACTGTGGTTAACCACTCTCTTGCTATTCTAAGCTTTGAAGTCAGCTAGTGTAACTGTTTCTAATCTCCACTATTCTCCTTACAGTCTTTTTTATTATTATTTTTATTTAGTTATTGAGTAGAGACAACCAGAAAGCAAGAGGCAAGGAGAAGAAAGAGAGGGAGAGACACAGAGACAGAGAGACATCTGCGGCACTGTTTTAGCACTTACAAAGCTTTCCCCCTGGGAACAGGGGGCTCAAACCTGGGTCCTTGCTCATTGTAACATGTGCTCTCAATCAAGTGTGCCACCACCCAGCCCCTCCTTCCACCCTCTACTGATTATTCAGACAAGATTGGTCCTGTTCAGGGTGGTATGGCCATAGACCTTCATAAATTATTCAAAAAGCACTGAGTAGAGATTATGTCCTAAGTACTGTGTTAGGCAACAAGTGAACAAAAAAAAATGTAGGATACTTGATCAGGTAGTACTGACAGCACAAAAGGGGAAAAGTCACTAAATAAGCAAGAATTTTCTTTCAACTTATGGTAATACTACACTATCAGGGAATGAATAGAAAGAAGCTCATTTAGACTTAAGTTCCAGAAGACATTTCTGAGGAAGGATTAATTAAATCAGGACCTAAAGGATAAGCCAAAGAGCAAGCCAGGAACAAAAGAGAGAAGACAATCAAGGAATAATGTCTTTGCAACATGGGCAAAGAATCAAGAATTTTAAGGACCTGGCAGAAGTGAAAATTGAAAGAAGGTGAGTCAATGGTGAAGATGAAACCAGCAAGTGATGACCTAGGGAAAGATGTAAGAATCAGATGTGGCTTGTAGGTTATGTTAAATATTGTTAACACAGGTTTGGTCAATGAATAGTACTGATTATATATATATATATATTTTTTTTTTTTACCAGAACACTGCTCAATTCAGGCTTATGGTGATGGGGGGGGGGGGTTGAACCTGGGACTTTGGAGCCTCAAGCATGAGAGTCTCTTTGCATAATCATTATGCTATCTACCCTCATCACTTCGTTATATTTTATGAGCATCTCTTTGCTCTAGTCTAAATGGTCCTAAGGGTCAAGCTCAGGGTCTCACATATACAAGTCTCAAGCACTAGCAAATGATCAGCATACCTTCTGACCCACACTTAATGTTAGTTTTAATTATAGTTTTTCTCTGTTCCATGGAAAAGAACTAAGAAGAAAACCAGAGTAGAAATCAGAAGTCAAGTAGAGAGGCAACGTAGTAACCCAGGTGGACCACACTGATACAGGGAATCTTGACTTGTTAGACACACCACAGCCCCACTGAAAAGCCCACTTTTCTTTCATGTAGCAAATCAAATAATCAGCATGAGAAAAGTTCTGATTCTTCTCAACACTGTTTATAGTTCTTGGCTGCTGCTTAGTCATTAAAGATCAAAAGATTTTTCAGTTAAGTTAAGGTTAGTGCTTGCATAACTAAAGTCTTTATGCTCCCTGTATTATGGGGGGGGGGGATATTTTTAAAAGTGAAGACACATTTACCAAAACTTGATTTCAGTAACGAATCGCATTGCCTTAACATTTTATCAAGAGGTCCTTAACTTGAAGTCTATAAATCACTAAGGAGATATGAAGCAATTCCCTGAAGGAATATGCACACTGAAATCCACTTGCACTTAAGAGATTTTCCAACAGATTTTTTAATTTAATTTTTTATTTACAAAAAGGAAACATTGACAAAACCATAGGATAAGAGGGGTACAGCTTCGCACAATTCCCACCACCAGAACTTTGTATCCCATTCCCTCCCCTGATAGCTTTCCTATTGTTTAACCCTCTTGAAGTATGGACCCAAGGTCATTGTGGGATGCAGAAGGTGGAAGGTCTGTCTTCTGTAATTTCTTCCCCACTGAACATGGGCATTGACAGGTCAATCCATACTCCCAGCCTGTCTCTCTCTTTCCCTAGTAGAATGGGGCTCTCGGGAAGCAGAGCTTCAGAACACATTGGTGGGGTTGTCTGTCCAGGGAAGTCTGGTCTGCATCATGCTAGCATCTGGAACCTGGTGGCTGGAAAGAGAGTTAACATACAAAGCCAAACAAATTGTTGAACAATCATGGACCTAAAGGCTGGAGCAGTGCAGATGAAGAATTGGGGGGGTCCTCCATTTTGTAGATAGCTAGTAGGCATATTTTAGTTATATTCCAAAGGGCCTGTGGCTATACTAGTTTTTTGGTTTTGGTTTTTTCCCCTGAGCCTGAAATCTGCTATGCAGGTGGATCCAGGTTATTGTCTGCGGAGATGATGTCATGGCTGGAAAAGGAACAGAAAGCTGGATCAGGGAAGAGAGTAGCTCCCTAGTATGGGAAAGGGGTATAAATATTGTTGACTGTAAACCCCATAATTTTGATTTGGTCTGGGGTCCATATTCAGCTTAGGAGCCTATGTGACCTCTGCATCCCTGTACATCTGAGTTCACATTCCAACAGATTTTTTTTGTTTTAACAGTGTCTGTGACTAAGTGAGAGAGGTAAACTACCTTTGGCAAGCAAGCCTTCCATCACTCCCATGGGTACATGACTAAGGTCTGACCACTGAGTTTTCCCTAGCATTGATATAAAGACATGAAGAGGGGAAAAGGTGTTTTTTTCCTTTTTCTTTTTTTCTACTTGAACTGACAAACTTTGCTGCAATGACCATGATGAAAAATCCTTCCAAAACAGAACAAACTTGTAAAGAAATAAACTTACATAAAAATTGGCAGAAGGGGCCAGGTTGTGGCACCTCTGGCACAGTATATATGCAACACTGCACAAGGACATAGGTTCAAGTCCCCATCCCCCTCTTGCAGGGTGGAAGTTTCAAAAGTGATGAAGCAGTGCTACAGGTGTCTCCCTTTCTCTCTCCCCGCTTCCCTCTAAATTTCTCTCTCTCTCTACACTAAATAAATAAAATAAATTTTAAAGTTGGGCAGAGACAGAGTTTTACTATAATTGATTCCCTGGTTCTATTCTGTAAGACCTTAGTTCTTGCAAGTCTGCCTTCATTTCTAAGATCTCATTTTTCCAAACTACTTGAGCTAATTAAAAGCTAGCTTGGTTGGAATTCTGTCAGTTGCAACAGATTTAAAAGAAGAAAAGAAAAAAACACTTTTAAGAACTGGGTGAGAGTGTGAAAAGAAACTTCACTGAGGAAGAGACCCAAGAGAAGCATGAGGAAGTGCTCAAAATCATTGATTATCAGAGAAATGCAAATAAAGACAAGAATGAGATGCCACTTTACACCTGTAAGAATGTCATACATTAGAAAGGATAGTAACCACAATGTTGGAGAGGATGTAGGGGGAAAAAGGAATGCTTGGAGATGACCTAGGGGAAAAGAAACATTTATGTACATCTGATGGGAATGTAAATTTGTTCAACCCTGTGGAAAATAGTCTGGAGAGTTCTAAAAATACTAGAAATTGACCTACATTATATATCTGTGTTCGTAGCAACACAGTTTTTTGTTTGTTTGTTTGTTTGTTTTCCTCTAGGGTTACCGCTACCTGCACCACGAATCCACTGTTCCTGGTAGCCATCTTTTCCCATTTCTGTTGTTGTTGTTATTGATATTGAACAGTACAGAGAGAAATTGAAAGAGTAGGAGGAGACAGAGGGGGGAGAGAAAGATAGATACCTGCAGACCTGCTTGTGAAGCGACCCCCTTGCAGGTGGGGAGTAGGGGGCTTGTCCCAGTGTGCTGCCACACAGTCCCCTACAGCACAATTTTTAATAGCTAAAACCTGGAAGCAACCCAGATGTCCAACAACAGATGAGTGGCTTAAAAAATGTGGTGTATGTACACAACAGAATACTAGTCAGCTCTTAAAAATGATAAAGTCATTTGTATTAACTTGGATAGAACTCGAAGACACCAAATTAAATGATATAAGCCAAAAAGAGAAAGACAACTACAGATTGATCTCACTTATAAGTGTGACTTAATAAATAGGGACAGGCAAGAAGAACATAAAGTGAAATGCAGACTGGGAATAGTGTATTGCCCCAAAGTAAATGAAAGAGGATGGGGAAGGGGAAGAGAACTGAATAGTGCTCTGGTCTCACTTTCTCTCTCTTTCTGTATCTCAATCATTAAATCAATGCAATATTCGTAAAAGCTTAAGAACCAAAGGACTTCCAGAGGTGTGGCTTCTTCTTCTAGCGTTTGCCAGAGGTGTGGCTACGGAATAGGAACAGTTTCAGATCAGTCTCCTGACAAGCTAGAAAAAAAAAATCACCTGAAAAGTCAACAAAATACAACCAGAATTTCTTCAGAAACGCACTAAGCCACAGGTGAGTACAGACACAGGTGGCCAGTGGGTGAATAGGAGTGAGGAAGAAATTCTCCTAACTCAAAAAGCCTTACTTGGTGACAGCTGGCTCCAAACAGGAAGTGAAGCAGCCAAGTACTTATCTGGGGCAGAAGAAGACCAAGGATAGCACTCTGGTTCCTCATCAGAGCTCAGCTCTCCCTCCAAGACCACTGGCTATCAATCCAATGTTTGGAAGAATCGAGATTTAGCAACTGTACAATAAAGAAGAAAATTTGGGGGTCCAGCCCCAATTTATTGCTTCCTGTTATGTGACCAAAACAGTTTCTTTTCTGAGTCACTATTTTCTCTCTTCTCTTATATCTCTCTTATTGCCCTTCTCTTTCTTATCTCTGTCTTGTCTCTTAATCTTGAGTCTCTTAAAAAATCTGGGGCCAGGCAATCTGGGGCACACCTGGTTAAGCTTATACATTACAATGCACAAGGAAGCAGGTTCAAGCTCCTGGTCTCCACCTGCAGGAGGAAAGCTTCACAAGTGTTGAACTAGGCTGCAAGTGTCTGTCTCTCTCCTTCACTATCTCTCCTACCCCTCTGAATTTCTGTGTCTATCCAATAATAAATAAATAAAATTATTTTTTAAAAGGAGTAAGAAAAAAACTACATATAGTTAAAAGCTTAAGAGCCATCTTTTTAATGGAATAATCAATAAAATCAAAATAATGAGACTAGTTATAAAATTGAAATTGAACCAAAACATAGATCCATGCTTGACCACTGAACATTCAGAGATATCAGCATTCTTAGAGATCTACATATATTTTACTGGATTTAATTCTAGTGGGGGGAAAAATTAAAGCCTAATTAGACAGCTATGGGAAACTTATTAAATGTTTGCTTAATAAATCTAATAAACCATTAGATCACTTGAAGTTACAAAGCAGATGGCATATTTTAAGTAAATTTATAGGAATTAGGCAGTTCTCTTGAACTCTTTAAACCAGTACATGTTAGAAAAGACACTAGAACTTCCATGGTAGAAAAGTGTATATGGGTCTTTAGAATTTTATTCTAGTGGTAATGATATAAGGAATGAAAATATGAAAATGATATAAATCACAAAATATCAAAACATTCTGTCTAATCAATAGTGTAAGTCTCTAGAACAGCCTCCAGATCAATAAGATATATTAATAATGACAAGAAGTATCTAAGAGTAAATGGGGGAAAAAAGTGAATTGTAACACAGCCCAGAATTATTATCTAAACCATATTAAAAGTACATTTAACACAAGAATGTAATCAGTCTTAACTTCTAGTAGCACTGACGATAAATAAAATTTATCTTCTTCATACTACAGAATCATAACATTCCAGAAACATCACAAAACAAGTCATTTTGAGGCTATTCGATCACCCTAGTGTTTAGTTGCAGACTCACACCTGCAGACTTTTAGCAGTATCTACTACACATCTTTCAGAGTTCATAATTGTTGTGTTCAGTAATCAGTTACTGTCTGAGATGTACATAACAAATTTAATTGCCTGTCAAAGAAGCAGCAGTGTAATGAAACATCATTGAGAATGGGGTATTTGTGATAAATTTCACCCATTGGATAAGGCCAATAATTCAGCATGAGTCTGGATTGGGCCAGACCTTTTTTGGCTGTCCTTTACCTCCAGAGTGCCACTCTAATCTCACAATCCTTTTGGATAGTAGAAATAGAACTTACACTTCATAAGTAAGAAATATAAAGTAGACAACTCTAGCTCACAACTTGAAATAATCTTCCCACATCACTGGAGTATATGAGATCAATCTAGTAAGTAAACCCTGTCTATTGCCAAGTTCTACATTTTCACCATGTTATATTGCCTCTTATGAGCTACCTATTTTTCTTTTTCCATCAAACTACATTTTTGTCAATGTATGGTCTTAAAATGGGAATGAGTTTTTAGATATAATTTCCAATTAAAAATTAAATATTGAATAATCTTCTATATGAATTATCCAGATTGATCATCTTTAATATGAAGATTTTTCTTCCTTTTGACCCATCCAGATTAAGTTTTTGATTATACTAAGTTATTCTGTCATTATGTATATGTGTGCCATAAACACTACATCTTCATAATATCAGCTGTATACACACACACACACACACACACACACACACCCCTTCAAGCTCACTCTTCTAATATGCTATGGGTGAGGAAACAAAAAGGAAATGTTGTTTAAGAACTACAGAGCCATTAAAATTCTGAAAGAGCCCAGAAAGTCAATCCTATGTCTCCATATTAATGCATTTTTAACAATAATTTCAAACCTCCCCAGCTTATTTTCTAAAAATATATCTAAAGAAATGACATTTCAGAGAGCAGAACTGTAGGTAATCATCTCCAGGTACATGAAATATGGCTCTAATTATGCTGCTTGGCTTGGAATTTCTAACAAATAAGCTAACTTCTAGAATAACTAGTGGAATGGATTGTATTTTCAATCCTTTACCCACCTGTTAGCTTTACTTTAAAGAATCATTTGTTATAGTTCATGTCCTACCTCTTATCCTATCCAGTCTTCCTAAAAGAAGTATGAACCTTTCTTGAGTAGTGAAACTCATAATTTTTTTTTTTTTGTGCCTGTCCTGAATGCCAAGCTCTGTGCTAAGTAATCTTTGTAGTGACTCATGGATCCTCATGACCACACAGTTATTTTGATAATGACTGCACACACTGTCCTCTTCAAATACTGGGGTACTGTTTAGGAATGCTCAGTCTGTAGGTATAATGGAGAGTTAGGAAAAGATTTGCAGAAGAAAACAAAAACAGTATTTCTAAAGGGTCTTAAGGGACACGTAAGATTTTACCTGATTAAGAAGCTGAGACAAAATCAAAGAGGAACCTTCTTGTCACATATTAAGAAAATTAGAAGAAGAAATTTTTCTCCTGCTATCATGTATTACACTAGTGATTTATCCTCCCTTGAATGTATTTGCTATGAGTTCAAAGTAGGTAATGAAGAGATTCACTTTGGATTAAAAGACTGGATTCCAGTAGAAATTACTGTTCTCTTTTAATATGCTAGGTTCATTAAAAATAAGTCACAAAATTTTGACTCCAAGACTTTATGTTCTAAAAACACGAGAGGTTTTTCTTCAAAAATTTTAACTTAAAGGTCACAATTAAATTAAGCATCATCATTTATTTTTATTAATTATTTATATTTATTTATTTTCCCTTTTGTTGCCCTTGTTGTTTTTTATTGTTGTTGTAGTTATTGTTGTTGTTATTGATGTCGTTGTTAGATAGGACAGAGAGAAATGGAGAAAGGAGGGGAAGACATGAAGAGGAGGAGAGAAAGATAGACACCTGCAGACTTGCTTCACCACTTGTGAAGCGACTCCCTACAGGTGGGGAGTCAGGAGCTCAAACCAGGATCCTTATGTCAGTCCTTGAGCTTTGCGCCATGTGCGCTTAACCTACTCCCGCAAAGAGAGAGGCTGACTGGGAGTATGGACCGACCAGTCAACGCCCATGTTCAGTGGGGAAGCAATTACAGAAGCCAGACCTTCTACCTTCTGCAACCCTCAACGACCCTGGGTCCATGCTCCCAGAGGGCTAGAGAATGGGAAAGCTATCATGGGAGGGGGTGGGTTATGGAGATTGGGTGGTGGGAATTGTGTGGAGTTGTACCCCTCCTACCTTATGTTTTTGTTCATTAATCCTTTCTTAAATAAAAAATTTTAATATCCCCTAAAAATTAGATTGCTCTCCCTGGCATGAATTTATATTGGCAGCTGGTGACTATTATAATTTGTTTCACATTCTTGTAGAACAACAGTGAAGCCATTACATAGATGTAAAACTAGTGCCAAAGTGTTGATCCTCGAGATATTTTCCAGTAAAGTTCAAAAGCTGAGCTACCCATTTAACAGCAGGACAATTCTAAAGTACCACAGCTTTCAAAACTCCACAGCTACCTTTCAAAGCTGAACAACACCTTTATTAAAAGGACTCAAATGTATAATCAGTTTAAAGTAGCACAAACATCAAATATATTCCAGTTGAGAAAAAGTTAAGTCAGCAGCTTATAATGTTTAGGTAAACACAGAACCATCATGTTTCATCTTAACAAATCATTAAGAAAATTCAAGGCTGTACTGAGCTCAGTGACTCCATTACCCTTGTATGTCCATTCCATTCCATCCATGAAGAAGGGGGGGGGCTCTGATGGTAATAGCCTTGGCTGATTGATTGACTGATTGATTGATTGATTGATTGATTAATCAGAGACAGATATTAAGAGGGAAGGGCATAGTGAGGGAGAGACATCTGCAAGTGGGGAACAGGGACCTGAACTTAAGATTCTTTTTTTTTTTATTTTTTTATTAGTTTTATTTTTGAGAGAGATGCAGAGAGAGAGACACACAGAGAAACACCAGAGCACTGCTCAGCTCTGGTTTATGGTGGTGCGGGGGATGGAACCTGGGGCTTAGGAGCCTCAGGCATGAAAGTCCGTTTGCATAACCATTATGCTGTCTCCCCCACCCTGAATTTAAGATTCTTGAGTACTGTTATATGTGCGCTCAAGCAGGTGTGCCACGATGCAGCTCCTTGATTTCTCTTCTACAGCATATACTATGCTCATACAACCTCCAGTCCCATCAAAAATAGATGTGTGGACTCAATTACACAGCTTCCACTCATCTGATCAGAGTTCATATCAGGCAGGTTGAAAAAAGGCATCCTTCAACACTGTTATCACACACTCATTACAGCTGATATCGGTTGTCTCATGCTAGAGAAAACGTTGACCAGAAGTCTGCTTGCTGTTCATTCAGAAATGTCACTTCCCCAGAGCTGCTGTCATTCACCTTGCCTACAGAGACCCCTTCTTGGAATCTGTAACATTTGTTGTATGTCTGGCTAGACAATTATCATTTCTCATCTCATCCTGAGGTCAAGGTCACACACTTTAGCCTAGCAGAACCTGAAAGCAAGTCTGGTATTATTCAGTCCAATACACAAAGGGTATCTTCAAATAAAGACAACAACTAAAACTGTGCAAATGGCTATTTGCAGAATACATGCTTTTTCCTAAACAGCTAGGAACTGGCAAGGCAGAATGGTGTGCCCTGGTAGGGAATAATGCAAATGACAAATGAGCAGTGTCTAATTATTCCAGTGCTGCTCAAATTCAGAGACAAAGGCAAGAAAAAAGAGTTAAGGATGAAACTCTATCCTTTTCTAACCCTATTGTGCCTGTATACTGCAGTACATATTAATGTAACATCAAGACCTATTTTTAGACCTCTGCAATTCCACAGGCATAAATCATTCCTGTGCCACAAGTCACCTTTGAGTTAGCAACACCAACTTTTTGCAGGATCCTACGACAATATAATTGAAAGCAAGTGATATTTAAAATGAAAAGTGATAACTTTAATAGAATAAAATTAGCCTAAAAATAGATTGTTTGAGAGAATTTATTAAGTAATAATTAAAAGAAAAAGTGACAAACGTGCCACTTAGCTAATTCTATCGTCACAATAGCTTTCACAGCTGAATTTGGAATGCTGTTCTGACAAAAAAAAATGCTAATGAAACAGCCTTGTTTTCTTTTTACATAATACTGATTAATCCTCTGTGATTTTAGCCAAGAGGGTTCTCTCTGAATTGAGCATCTGATTAAAGAAGGAAAGACATAGTGCCACTAAATGCACTAGTCAAAGTATTGCTTTTTATAATAGTTTGTAAGTATTGTTGGGGAAATACAATTACAACAAAATCTCTCAACTCAAAAATATTCTCAACAAGGGTAGTAGACAAAAAGACTTTTTGGTTTAAATAAGTATTAAGCAATCAACTATTGCACATCATAGGCAATCAGCTAAGAGATTCCAGAGATGGAAGGAAATCTTACTCTTGTATAGCCAACCGATACAAATTATTACATACATTTCAAGATAAACAATAGCTAGTCTTCAAGGAAGAGAATTTGAGAGCACCATTTGCCACACACAGCTCATTCTACATTCACACAGACACTGGAATGAACATCTGTGTTAACTAATTGGCTTGATCCAGAGAGAAATAAACTTCTCCTATCTTTGTGACAAAAAGCAGTTTTACAGCTTATGCAAGGTGCCTGACTTCCCACCAAAGCTAGGAGGCAGGGGTGCTATCTACTGATGTTAACATTTCAGAGAAAAGGTTCACAAGTCCTAAAGGAAGATATACATGGGTCAAACTCATGGCTTAACCCATTTTCAGAAGGACTTAACATACTTTTCAAAAAGAGTAGAAAGTATTTACACATTTTTTTTTAAGTAAATATTCTAAGAAAAGAAGGAGGGTCCTCTTCCTTTATATCCAACAGGGAGAATTAGATATCTCTGTCTCTCTTTTTTTTATTTGTGTTCTTACACCATTCAGGCTCAGTGTGATAAGCATGACACATTTACAGAATATAAGAAGCTATTGTAAGTCCCCAAGAGAGAATATTAAAAGAAAGAACAAAAAAATGATTCAAAACCATTATGTCAGCACAAATTAATGTCATGCCAAACCTACATGCATTATGGAATACACTGGTTACTGATAATGTTTTTCTCCAAGGGAAAAGCAAATTCTTAATAAGTCTTTTGCTTTCCTGCCCATTTCTGACAGGGTGCTGATTTCATTTTTAATTTGTTCAGAAGTAAATTTATATGATAACCAAAGAGAAGCATTTTTGCTCCCTTGTCTGAGATTACCTAAACAATCATTAACCATTAAAAATGTATTATATAGAGCACAAAGGGGAGTCTTGCATTCCTCTAAATAATGTATGTTACCCTACAAAAGACAAAACAATGTAACAGATATAAGTTAAATGAATCAACTTACCAAAATTCCAAATCAGTCCTATAGTTAGAACACATATCTGGCTGATGATGCATCCCAGATACGTAGTTCAAACTATTTAATGAACTTTCTACCTATATACAGTAATTTTCCGATAAGTGCTCTTACAAAGTATCATCTAATGTTAGCATTAAGAGGGATATGTAATACCAATCAATAGCCAAATAAAACAAAACCGCCAGAAGTCAGATGGGATAATGCAAAGTACTGCTTTCTGATGAGACCTTTGGAGGGCAACATCAAAAGAAATCATCCAGCGGCTGCAGCCATTAGTAGATCACATGCAGTGGTTCTGAAGTTGCTAGCACAGTTTCCATTTAATAAAAAAAATAGGTGCAATTCTAGTTCTCGCTAAATGTGCTTCAACTCCTGAAGGACAACACTTTGGTTAAAAAAAAAAAAAGGAATATAACAAAGAAAAGAGAGGATTAATGAAAACATTAAGAAGTGTCCTAAATTCAGACATTATCTGGTTTTGGTGTTTGGGAAAGTAGAGAAAAGAGACAGAAGGGAAGGGATGCTTCGATGCTTGTACAATTAAATCTGCTCTGAGATCTGATGTGCTTGGCAAATTAAAAAAAAAAAAAGCATAAAAAAAATCACTAAAAATGGCACTCTTGCCTGCTTGCTGAGAATCTGTAGAATAACAGTATACTTGTCTTTACTATATTCTCTAATTTCCATGAAAAGAGAAAACTTTCTCCAACACTCACCCCTAATTTCCCACTGTGAAGACAGCTGCCTTATTTGTCTTTCCGCAAATTAAAAGTTAAAATAGCTTCACTCTCAGGAGTAACAGCAGCTATAGAAAGGTTTGTGACAGTTTCATTTTCCTGAAGCAGATAGTTCTATTTGTAAAGGATCACAAATACCTTTGACTGCAGAAAAAACTCTCACCAAATGATCCCCTTTCTTTGCAAACTTACTATCACCCTGTCCCAATGATCCCCTCATTGACAAAGATCAAGGCAAAATTTCCAACAAGGGATTATGTTTTCTTGCTGCTTTTCCTAAAGTCATTTTTTTAAGTGGTAAGTCTGAGTTTCTTTCTTTTTTTTCTATTTATTTATTTATTCCCTTTTTGTTGCCCTTGTTGTTTTATTGTTGTAGTTATTATTATGGATGTCGTTGTTGTTAGGACAGAGAGAAATGGAGAGAGGAGGGGAAGACAGAGAGGGAGAGAAAGATAGACACCTGCAGACCTGCTTCACTGCTTGTGAAGCGACTCCCCTGCAGGTGGGGAGCCAGGGGTTCCAACCATGATCCTTATGACAGTCCTTGCGCTCTGCACCACTTGCACTTAACCCGCTGCACTACCGCCCGACTCCCCCTAAGGTGATTTTTATCTTCATATTATTACAGTGTTAAGAATTACCAGCTATTCATCACTGGCAATAAAAATAAATAAAAGGGGGCCAAGCAGTGGCACATCTGGTTGAATGCACACATTACCATGGGCAAGGATTCAGGTTCAAGCTCCAACTCCTCACCTATAGGGAAGACACTACATGCACAAAGGGTAAGCAGGTCTGCAGGTTTCTTTCTCTCTCCCTCTCTATCTTTCCTTCTCCTCTTGTTACTCTCTGATCTATCAAATAGAATAGAAAAGGGGAAAATGGCCACTGGAAGTGCTGGATTCATCATTCAGGCACCAAGCCCCAGTGATAACTCTAGTGGCAATAAATAAGTAAATAAATAAATAAATAAATAAATAAATGTAAATAACAAAGTTAAAAGTTAAATAAAAATTATGTCACTGTAATTAAACAGAAGTATACATGTCTTTGCTATTTTCCTGGGAGAAAAAAAGAGAGCAGAATGAGAATGGGGACCAATCAGAAATAATAAAGCAACTAGGAGAAAAAAAGAAAAGGTAATGTTTCTTCAAACTGGCAAAATAAAAGATTACCAGAAGAAATGTAAAGTAAGTATTACCAGAGTCCTAAGGTTGGCTTATGCTTAATTTTTCCAGACAAATCAAATTCTATCTCAAAACTGAAAGTAGTGAATTTGGGGGGGAGTTTAATAATTTAATATTTTAACCTAGGGACCTCAACATGTCAGGATTCTGACTTAATGAACTGAGATGTATTTTCTTTAGTCCAGTTTGAATTCAGAGGAAACTGAAATAGGAGGTCAGAAAGAACTGTGTTATCAGGATATTACTGGACTCTTAGCTTTCTTGCATTTATATTTCCTCTGTGCAAATCCATAGCTATCACTTCGTCTTTCCCAGTTTGGCACACAAAATATTAGTCTTCCATTTCTCCTATATAACTAAAATAGGTGTGCTACTAGCGGCCCTGTCCCACAGAAGAGCTCACCGGGATAGTACATTTGCTCTGTCATGTTCCAGTTGGCCCCCAACACAGAAGCTAAAGATACAGTGCTAAGGAGTCTTTCTTCCTATCTCTTTTGGCTTTATCCAATTAAAAAAGAAAGAGAGGGAGTAGGGCGGTAGCACAGTAGATTAAGCGCACTTGGTGCAAAGCGCAGGGACCGGCATAAGGATCCCAAATCGAGCCCCGGGCTCCCCACCTGTAGGAGAGTCGCTTCACAAGCGGTGAAGCAGGTCTGCAGGTGTCTGTCTTTCTCTCCCCCTCTCTGACTTCCCCTATTCTTTCCATTTCTCTCTGTCCTATTCAACAACAACGACATCAGTAACAACAATAACCACAACAAATGATAAAAAAACAAGGGCAACAAAAAAGGGAAAAAATTGCCTCCAGGAGCAGTGGATTTTTGGTGCAGGCACCTATCCCCAGCAATAACCCTGGAGGCAAAAAAAGAAGAAAAGAAAAGAGAGAGAAAGAGGAAGAAAGTCTGTGTACACCAGTTAAAAAAGGTACGTAAGGGGAGTCGGGCTGTAGCGCAGTGGGTTAAATGCAGGTGGCGCAAAGCACAAGGACCGGCATAAGGATCCCGTTTCGAATCCCGGCTCCCCACCTGCAGGGGAGTCACTTCCCAGGCGGTGAAGCAGGTCTGCAGGTGTCTATCTTTCTCTCCTCCTCTCTGTCTTCCCCTCCTCTCTCCATTTCTCTCTGTCCTATCCAACAACGACGATAACAACAATGATAACTACAACAATAAAACAAAAAGGAAATGAATAAAATAAATTTAAAAAAAGGTACGTAATAGAATCTAATTCATGTAGAATTTGTTATATTATCATTAGTATTAAAAGTAACTTCTATTTTTCTTATTTTGCTTAAGAAGACATAGAGTATTGTCTCAAGAATTCATTCAATTATGGTACAGTGGCTAGAGCATTTAAAAACATGAGGTCCTGAGTTCAATCCCAAGCATTACATGTGCCCAAGTGATGCTCTGGTTCTTAAATAAATAAATAAATAAATAAATAAATAAGAATTCATGTACATGATTCAGGTTTGATCCTGGTCCCCAACCACACAACACAAAGCCTCAGTACTATGGTCTCTTTCTTCCCACCTCTCTCTTTGCTTATTTGCCTGTCTATAATAATAATAATAATAATAATAACTCCTCATTCTTCCATTCACTGGCTTTTTGTGGTGCTATTTTTACATATATTCTATAAAAAGGCATTTGAAGGCTTTTATGATATATTGATGATTAGTAATGTATAACAAAATTAAGTCATTTAGAAATTTCAGAAATCATAACATCTTAATAATCCAAGGAATGTTTTGTTAAACAAAGAACATTTTATTACATAACCCAGGTTACTAGAAGTCTCTATGAGTAAAGCCTGATTTATTTATTTATTTTAATTTCTTTACTGGGGATTAATGTATTCCATTCTACAGTAAATACAATAGTTTGTACATGCATAACATTTCTCAGTTTTCTACATAACAATATAACCTACTAGTCCTCTGTTATCCTTTTTGGACCTGTACTCTCCCCCCCACCCACCCCAGAATCTTTCACTTTGGTGCAATACCTGATTTATTATCATTGCAAGGCCAAAAAAAAAAGTATGTTCAGATTTAATATTGATAATGTGGTATTACACTAGTGTTCCCATTTTACAGGCAATGTGCATTTCCTAGGTTCACAAACCTGCTTACTGGAAAAGCTAATCAGTTGGATCAGTGTCTACTGAAACCAAAGCCTAGTAATACTACTTAGTATTACTAGGTATAGAAGTAATAATCACTGGGGCCAGGTGGTAGTGCAGCGCGTACATGGCGGGAAGGCAAGGACTGGCTAAAGATCCTGGTTCTAGCCCCTGGCTCCCCACCTGCAGGGGAGTCACTTCACAGGCAGTGAAGCAGGTCTGCAGGTATCTATCTTTCTCTCCCCCTCTCTGTCTTCCCCTCCTCTCTCCATTTCTCTCTGTCCTATACAACAATGATGACAACAATAATAACTACAACAATAAAACAACTAGGGCAACAAAAGGGAATAAATAAATATTTTTTTAAAAAAGGAAAAAATACCATCCAGGAACAGTGGATTCGTAGTGCAGGCACTAAGCTCCAGCAATAACCCGGGAGGCAAAAAAAAAAAAAGAAGTAATAATCACTATTGTAGTTATACAGAAGATTTCTCTTGGTATTATTCATTACTTTAAGAGAGCCAGAAGATTCCTCCCAAAACTTTATATTAATAATTTGCATCATAGCTGTTATGTAGAACATTTTCTAACTGAAGGGCGTCATTTAATGGAAAATGGGCTGATCTAATTATGGATTAGTTAAAATGCAGTGTGATTTAGGCCAAGGCTAATTTCTAAATAAATTAATTAATTTAATTAATTTCAATGTTTTCTCAAAATAGCAACCTTCTTTGCATAATTCTTTTATAATACTACTATTTTCCATTTTCATTTTAATACAAATTCTAAGAGAAATTAATAAATTGATTCTGATTGGAGCATCATCAAACTGAAAGCTAACAAGAATTGCCTTCTTATTTGTATCCAGACGGTATATGTCTCCCTTCTCAGTCCATCTTCCAAGTTTATATATCAGATCATCTTTTTACTCCCACAGAGAGCCACTATTTCATACTGTGCTGATGTTTTCTATTTATGACAGCATAGTGCAAGAGCAATGGTAAGATTTTTACAGTTCATGAGTCTCTAGTTTTAGATCAAGCCATGCTGCTGTTCAATCTTTTTCAGTCCTTATTAGAAGTGGGCATTGCAACTGAACAAAAATGTATAGAATGCAGTCACAGGTCAAAATCACAGACTATAAACTCAGGTGGGGAAAAAATACTACTTTTCTCATATTGATGTCTCTATAATTGTGTGAAGGAAACATAATTTAAAGATGTATCACGTCATCTACCCTCACCTGTCCTCCCCCAGTTCTAGTTCAATTTCTACTCTCTGGAGGGAGCTTAATTGTGCCACAACTTAGGGAGTCAAAAATAAGTCTGACATTCAAATATTTATCTGCAATGCTACTTACTCAAGCATCAAGTTTGCTTTCTTATCCTTGGTCAGTGACCAAGGGCATCATTCTGTGCTCTAGCCTCCCAGATAAGAGAGTGAAGAGACAGAGGAAACATACACTCGTTATTTTAGGAAAACAACATCCAGTGCTAGGGAAATAACATGATGGCTATGCAAAAAAGACTTTCATGCTTAAGGCTGTAAAAATTTAGGCTTAATCCAGCACTACCCATAAACCAGAGCAGGGAAATGCTCCTGAGGGAGAAGGGGAGGGAACCCAACCATAATTTTAAATAACAGTAGAATATTATTTTGATATTGAAAACAACTGATCAGACTTTGACAATATTTGTAGGCTATACTCGAGAGTCTTTAACACATATAAGTCTCCCTAGGAGGGACTGAGTAGTATCTCAAAAAAGATACTTCAGCTAGAGCAGATAATAATCAGAAGCCCACATAACTACAAGAAGAGGTACACCTCAAAAAAGAAAACTACTGGGGAGTCAGGCGGTAGCGGGTTAAGCGCACGTGGCGCAAAATGCAAGGATCCGGTTGGAGCCCCGTCTCCCCACTTGCAGGGGAGTCGCTTCACAGGCGGTGAAGCAGGTCTGCAGGTGTCTCTCTTTCTCTCCCCCTCTGTCTCCCCTCCTCTCTCGATTTCTCTCTGTTCTATCCAAAGACGGCAACAACAATAATAACCACAACAATGATAAAACAACAAAGCAACAAAAGGGGGGAAAATGGGCTCCAGGAGCAGTGGATTCGTGTTGCAGGCACCGAGCCCCGCCAATGAGCTGACCCTAGAGGAAAAGAAAGAAAGAGAGAGAGAGAGAAGAAAGAAAACTACTGGATAATTTCACTCATGTGGAATCTAGATAATGGAAATTCATGAACCTGCAAAAAAACAAACAAACAATAGAAGTAAACTGTCTCTAAGGCTGTGTGACAACTATGGGGGTTATCACTGGAAGAATCGGGACACAGAATTTCAGAGGTGGAAGTGGTATAAAACCATATACTCCACAGTTTTACACTCTTGTAAACCACTATTAATCACAACTTTAAAAGAAAATGTTTTTAGGGAGGGACACACCTCAGACACAAAACAAGATGTTAATATCAGAGGAAATCTAGTGCTTCCAAATATGAGTCCACACCCAATTGTCACAATGACAGATGCTGTTCTTTTGCAATTAAGCTACTCTCTTTCTCAACTTCATACAAAATGTTCTAGACTGGATGGAGTAACTAGCAGCAGCAGCAGGTTTTTTTGTTTGTTTGTTTGTTTGTTTTTTGACAATAGGTAATTCTTCTAAATAATTAAAGTGGGGAAAGAATTCTTTGTAAAAGTGACAAGGACTTAAAAATATTAGCATTTGCAACTGTAATATAAGAGTTTTCCCCTATTCTGGGTCCTTTCCACTTTCTTTCAGACTGTAGTATGTGTTGCTATATCTCAAAACCTAGAATAAAGCCTGGAAAACAGAAGAAACTCACAAGGGCATCACATTCAGAAAAAGATGTTATCAGGAGTCGGGCAGTAGCACAGCGGGTTAAGTGTACATGGCGGAAAGCGTAAGGACCAGCGTGAGAAAACCGATTGGAGCCTCTGGCTCTCCACCTGCTGGGGAGTCGCTTCACAAGTGGTGAAGCAGGCCTGCAGGTGTCATATCTTTCTCTTACCCTCTCTGTTTCTTCTCTTCTCCCCATTTCTCTGTCCTATCCAACAACAACGAAATCAATAACTACAACAATAAAACAACAAGGACAACAAAAAGGAAATAAATATTTAAAAAATTACAAAAAAAAAAGTTGTGGTCATGGACTGATTCATTTTCTCCCTGAATTCATACTTTCAAGTCCTAATCTCTAGCATCTCAGAAATTATATTTGGAGATAAGATTCTTGAAGTTGCGTTTAAGGCAAAATGTGACTGATTGCATGGAGTCCTAATCCAATGTAATTAGTGTTCTCCCTAGAAGGAAGAAGAAACACTAGGAACTTGTATGCACAAAGAAGAGAGTGAGGATACATCAAGAATGCAGCCATCTGCAAACTAGGCATCAAAAGAAACCAGCTGATACCTTGATGCTGGACTTCTAGTCTCCAGAACTGAGAGAAAATAGGTTATTGTTGCATTAAGTTTTCTACTGGGTGTTATTTTGTAATAGGAGCTGTTGAAAGGGAGTACATCTATAAATGAATAACTGGATTTTGTTACAAAACATCATTTGCAAATAAAAAAAACTTCCAGTTATTTCTAAAAGCTGAAATTCCTATACCATTTATTGACTAGTTTTTTTTTTTCAGTTTGTTTAGGACCTTGTATATACACATTATATTTACATTTTATATTTGAAATAATTCACAATTGATTTAATTTTTTCTTATTATAAGGTACTTCCAAATGTCTTTTCTAAATAGTCTTAACTACAACAAACTGTATTTACCACACTTGTTTTAGGGAATGAGATATTTAGACCTGAAATTCCTTAAGCTGATTGAATACTCACCCTGAAACCTCACGTCTCTAACAGATGTCTAAGCAGATTATTTAATTGCTTAACTACCCAGACACTACCAATACCTAATCTTTATGAAACTTAAATACTTCTGCCACAAAAACTGGTTTCAGCAACTGCCTTGATTTGAGTTTTTGCTTTAAAAATAGGTGTCGGGAGAGAGCTTACCCAGGAGAGTACACATTTATTTTTTTTATTTTTTTTTTATTATTTTTTTTTAGCACACTGCCACCATTCCAGGGTTCCTGAGCCCATGTGCCATCTCCCCTGCAGCTACGGTCTACCCTTTTCCTCTGGGGCTCGACTTTGGGTGGGAGTGTGATACTCGGGGACTCCCAGCAGAAGTGGATTTTTGAGCCTGTTTATTTTTTATTTTATTTTTTATTTTTTTTACTTAAGAAAGGATTAATTAACAAAACCATAGGGTAGGAGGCGTACAACTCCACACAATTCCCACCGCCCAATCTCCATATCCCACCCCCTCCCACGATAGCTTTCCCATTCTCTATCCCTCTGGGAGCATGGACCCAGGGTCATTGTGGGTTGCAGAAGGTAGAAGGTCTGGCTTCTGTAATTGCTTCCCCGCTGAACATGGGCGTTGACTGGTCGGTCCATACTCCCAGTCTGCCTCTCTCTTTCCCTAGTAGGGTGGGTCTCTAGGGAAGCTGAGCTCCAGGACATATTGGTGGGGTCTTCAATCCAGGGAAGTCTGGTCGGCATCCTGATGACACCTGGAACCTGGTGACTGAAAAGAGAGTTAACATACAAAGCCAAACAAATTGTTGAGCAATCATGGACCCAAAGCTTGGAAAAGTGGAGATGAAGTATTAGGGAGGTACTCACTGCAAACTCTAGTGTACTTCTGCTTTCTTACTTTGGTGCCATACTCCAAACTCAGCCAATTTCTGCTTTGCGTTTCTACTTCTTTTTTCAATCTCAGGCCGAAGTTGAAAAACAAGATTAGAAAAGAAAACACAAGTCGAACCTGAAATGGAATTGGAGTATTACACCAAAGTAAAAGACTCTGGGGTGGTTGGGTGGGTGGGTGGGGAGAATACAGGTCCATGAAAAATGATGAATGAAATAGTGGGGGGTTGTATTGTTAAATGGGAATCTGGGGAATGTTATGCATGTAAAAAAAAAAAGAGAGAGAGAGTACACATTTAATTGTACTGTCTCCCAGTCCTGACAGATTACAGAGAGAAATGTATTTGGCCCTGACAATTGATGGTGGGTCAACTGGCATAGGGAAGAGGTCCAAGTGGGGGGTGGTGTTGCTATATAGACTTTCCCTCCCCACCACTTAGACAAATAAAACTAATGAATAAAAAACTGAACCCAGAGGTCACTCAGCCATATTCACTCTACAGCACTACATAAAAATGAAAATTTTCAAAAAGTTAAAATAGGTGAAATACAATTAAATAGTACCAAGGAAATCAAGATGATTTTTGTCTGTTTCTAAGTAATAGACATATTTAGGAATGAGTTTTTTTAAAAAATGTTCTTATAAAATATAATCTTAAAACTATGACAAATAATATACAAACAGTAACAATGGGTCATATTGATTTTTAAAACAAACACTGAATTTCCTTAGTATTCATACACTTGAATAATCTCATCTTTTTCCTCTACATCTCAGGTATACAGAGTTGCATTAATCATAATGCTTGGTTCATACAAAAATCTATTCATTGGTAACTAACTATATGACTCACTTCTGCTTCCTTGGCCATTTCTTCAAAATGCAAAAAAGATCCACCAAGAGACCCAGTGTAGCACACCGGATTAAGTACACAGTACAAAGCTCAAGGACCAGTGCAAGGATCCCGATTTGAGCTCCCAGCTCCCCACCTTCAGGAGGTAGCTTCAGAAGCAGTGAAGCAGCCCTGCAAGTGTCTCTCTTTTTCTCTCCCTCGCTATCCCCCTCCCCCTCTCAATTTCTATCTGTCCTACCCAATTAAATGAAAAGAATGGCCACCAGGAGCAGCAGATTTGTAGTGCCAACACCAAGCCCCAGCAATAACCCTGGAGGAAAAAAAAATCAATTTTCCCACCAAAAGAAAAAGGGGACTCTGATCACAAATCACATTCAACTACCTAGTAATCTTATATGGGTTTTCTCAATTCCCACACCTGGTGCAACAGTATTTCATGTGCATCAATCCCTTGGTTTCCTTGCTAGGCAGAATTATTGATATAACATCTATCTATATTTAGAGATAATTTTAACATTATAAAATGAATTTTTTATAATTTTAGAACTTTGTTTTACTTAGTTAAAAATTGTTAATATTCTTCCATATTAATAGGTGCTACATTTCATTTAACTACTGTCATATTTTATTGTGAATCTATCACAACTATTCATTCTTCTAGTAATATACATCTGGACAGTTTCCAGGTTATTCCTTAATATGACTGTAGTAAATATTCTTGTACATGCTTTCTGTTGTACATACAAATAAATGTTACTGGATAGCTAGGAATGTCATTTTTAGGTCATAGAATATATAAATATACATTTTTTTCAAAATGTTTTCTAAAATGACTCCATTAATTTGCAGTAGGAGCAGCAAAGAACACCAAGTGAATCTGTATCTCTCCAACAATTGGCACTTTTACCAGGTTTTTTAATCTGTTGTCAAAAGGATATAAAATTATACTGTAGTAATACCTTTATTACCATCCCATGACCACTAAGGGGTGTGCTATGATTACGTTTCTCATCTGTGAAATGTCTATTAATGTCTTCTGCCCATTTTTCATCATAATTTGTAGATGTGTTATGTTCTTAACACCAGTCCTTTAAAGATTGTGTATACTTTCTCCTAATCTGTGATAGGGCTTTATATCTTCTTTAAATGTTATTTTGATGAATTGATTTTTTTAATTTCAATATAGTACAATATGCAACTCTACAATCAACATATTTTATATTTTAAAGAATATTTTCCTATTCTTGACCTAAAACAAATTCACGTACATTTTCTAGATGTTTAAAGATTTGATTGGAGTTGACTTTACTATATAGTGAGATAACAAATAACTTCACGGTTTTAGATATTTTAATTATGTACCCCTTGGACTATTTACTCTTTAGAACTGCTTCTTTAGAAGCTGTTACTACATGATTACAAAATAAAGTACCCTCGAAATCTGGTTTGGCACACTAAGATACCACCTCACATCCATGAGAATGCCTATATCAACAAAGAAGGAAATAGTGTTGCTGAGGATGTGGCAAAAAAAGAACTCTGTTATACTGTTAGTGGGAATGCAAACTGATGCAACCTATTTGAAAAACATGATGGGCCAGGTGCTGGCACACCTGGTTAAACACACACATTAGAGTGCACAAGGACCCAGGTTCAAGCCTCTGGTTCCCACCTGCAGAAGGAAAGCTTCGCAAGTGATGAAGTAAGGCTGCAGATGACTCTCTTTTTCCCCTCTCTACCTCCCCCTGCCCTATCAATTTCTCTCTGTCTCTATCAAAAAAAATAATAATAATAAAAACAATATGAAAAGTTGTTAAACAAATAAGAAGGGACACATATTAATATCTTGCATTACAACACCTAGGCAAATATCCAAAGGACATCAAAACACTACAGAGAGAAATATGCACCCCAATATTCATAGTGTTATTATTCACAATTACCAAGGAATGGAGGCATCCATCAACAAATGACTGCAGAATTTATGTAACATATATTCCATTGGACTACTACTTCTGCAATTAGATGCTAGTATGCCTTTTTGGCACAAAATGGATGAAACTGCAAGTGTAATTATGCTTAATCACTTGAAGTAAGGAAGTGAAAGACAGCTACCAAATGGTTTCACATACATGTGGAATATAAATAATTGAAACATAAAAACTTGAACAAAGAAAATAAGTGACCAAATTGACCAAGACTTTTTGAGAGCTATGGTGACTATCATGGAGAGTGAGCAGCATCACAGAATTTTGGTGGTGGGGGCAGTGAGGAACTATACCCTTGTAATCTTATAATCATGCAAGTCATTATTAAATCACTATTAAAAATTATATCACTACTTTGACACACCTCAACTCACACATACATGCCATACACAGAAAACCAAGGCAGTTATAATAAAGACAAGTACAATCACTTCTCTACACATTGACTTTCATTTCCATTTTTGCATTCCTATCAAGCTTTTTATTTAACAAACTTCAACTAAACATCCAACTATGGCAAAGCACTGCATTAGATACTAGAAAGATCACCAACGTGCCCCATAATATAAGTAGAACAATATAAATATATCTAAAATGAGACCAACCATTATAACATATATAATAGAAATACCTACAAATAGTGATTGAATTCAATTATGTTTGTAATTACTAAGCACCTAAGAGAATATGGCATTGTACATTTCAGTAGCCTCATTAAATAGGTATTTTAATGTTTTTTTATAGATTCCATTTAGTAAGTTCATGTTGTGAGAAATTTAAAATAGAAACAGCCAATATGGTAATATTTTTTAGGTAAATTCCGTTTCAAGGCATGTCTCCAACAAAAACAAAAACAGTGACACAGAAGATGATGACTGCTGCCAATATAGCTTATGAAGGCTTTTCTCTGAACCCAAAAGACAAAGGGGATACTGTCTTTCCAAACTCCCTCTTCCAGATACTCCAGCCCTACCTAGTTCCTTGACAGTAGGCTTACAAACTAGCCCAACAGTGGGACTGAGTCTACAAATAAAAGATGGAAGAATAAATCGGTGGGCAAAATAATTCACTTGGACAGTGTATTGCTATGCCATGTGCACTATCCAAGTTCAACTTCAGTCCCTACCACATTGAGGGAAGTTTTGATGTCCTAATGTGTGTTCTCTCTCTCTCGTTCTCTCTCTCTCTCTCTCTCTCTCTCTCTCTCTCTACCTTTAAAAAAAAATGCCAGCTTGGAGCAGTGAAGCCCTAGTGATGACCAAAACAAATATAAAAAATGAAATTATCCAGCCCCACAAGTCACTCAAAGCAGTATGCAAAAAAAAAAAATTTCATGTTTCCCAGGAAAGTGAACATAATCGCAAGATTATTGATTTGGGTAGAGGGAATAAAATACAGGAATGTAAAAATCAGAAGAAAACTCTCTGTACTTAGTGAACATCAGATCAAGTCTAAAGTTCACAATATTTTCTAGGTCACATTCAACCAGTCATGTACCAGTGCTGGAACTCAGATACTCAATGTAACAAGTAATAACAAATTCACATGAATATGCAAAGAAATGACATGATATTCTATATTTTACTTCCTTTTTTTTTAACTGAAACAAGGCCAACCACATCATTGCATCTACTTCTATAGATCAGTCTGTGAGACCAGCAGAATTTGTAACTACATGAGCTGTTTCATTACTGTCAACTAGGAAAAAGCGAGGTAGTCCTACTAATGTTAAGTTCTATATAATTTGATAGTTTCTAGTCTGAATAAATATCAATGGCTTCCTAATTTTTTTGTATAAATGTTTCTTCTAAACCTCTTCTGAGAATTGGGAACAAATCTATTTGTATGCATGCACACTGGGATAAATATATGTAGATTATTCACTTTCTATTTTAATTGCTTTACTAACTAAATATAAAACACAAAGTGCAAATGTTTCTCAGATTTTATATGGATTGTGATTACGTATATAAAAATAATGCTGGAAGAGTCAGGTGGTAGTGCAGCAGGTTAAGTGCACGTGGTGCAAAGTGCAAGGACTGGCATAAGAATCCCAGCTCAAGCCCCCGGCTCCTCACCTGCAGGGGAGTCGCTTCACAGGCGGTGAAGCAGGTCTGCAGGTGTCTCTCTGTCTCTCTTCCCCTCAATTCCCTTCTCTCTCAATTTCTCTCTGTCTCTAGCCAATAACAAATATATATATATATAATGCTGTACTTCATAACTGAACTTATTTTGAACAAGTTTTCCATCGCATGCAGGTTTTATGCAATAGAACAAGTTTTAATGCTGTGGTGTATCTCCCTCTCTCTGCCTCTGAATGAAAAAGTACCACAGAGCAGTGAAACTGCACATGTGTGTGGTCCCAGTTCCACATACAAAAAAAAAAAAAAAAGACATCCCCTAAGAAATGCAGTGCCCAACTAGCACAGTTCCACACAGGAACTATTTGTCTCCACTATCAGCCACACTTTGTTTCTCACAGCACGATAGTTCTCTTCTAGTCCTCTCCTCTCCTCTTCTGTCTCTCCTGTTTCTCCTCCCCTTCCCTTTCCTCTCCCCTCTTCCCTCCACGCACAAAACCATTCATTACCTGGCCCAGCAACAGCCCCCCTTGCAGTTTTTCTGGGCTCCTCCAGCTTCCTCAAAGATCTTCATTTCTCATCTACAAACACTGAGTATATGCTCAGTTTACTTGTGGACCCTTGAACTTACTCCTGAGGCTTTGGTTAAGCTTTATATTTTCTGAAGCATATCTGTTTATTCTGCTACATGCTAGTTCATTGAAATGAGAAAATAATTTTATTCTTCCTCCAGGTTACACATATTCACACACACTCCATACCTCACATAGTACTAGAAGTTCAATAGCTACTGTTTGGATTGTTGGTAGGCTAATTGATAAATCTATTAAATAAATATTCACCTAAAGTTAAATAGCTTCCTTGATTTTCTGCACTCAGACACAGATGCATACATAGTATATGGGCCAGTGAGGAAATGGATTGAAGAAGGGAACAAAAAAAGTTGTTTCACTGGGAAATTACCCTAAATATAAAAATCACAATAAATAGAAATATGTAAAGTTTCGATCTAAAAGAAAAAGGTTTAAAGGAAGAACTGACTAACTAGGAAAGTAAGAAAAAGAAAGTTGTCTTATACATTTGGCATGAAGGTATCTTCAAGAGACCTGAAAATTAAATGCTTCCCTCTCATCTCCACATATGGTGTAAATCTTAAAATTCACATGACTAACTTCTACTTTATTTTTGTGTTTCACTTCTGTGTACGTGTGCATGTATGCGCGAGAGCGCGCGCGCGTTCACACACACACACACACACACACACACACACACACACACACACAATCACCTTTTGACTATAAAAATCACTAGCCTTCAGGCCCAACAAGGTTTCGTTCATGAACTTGGGCTCCCTCTGCTGGGTCTACAGCAGCAAAACACACAACTCCCTAACTGAACATAACAAAACATATCCCCCACAGAATTTCTCCTGCTGTAACTAAAATTAAACTAAATATTCAAAAAAATGGCTATATTTGAAAACAGAAACGGTTTTTGGACTTAGATAAATTAGTGCAAATAAATAAATCAAGATTAGTGGTTTCTAAGAACCTGCTACACAATCAGTGTTTTTGTCTCTGCTTATCTGCATTTGTGTTAAAATGGTGGAATGCAGCAAGGGAATCTCAGAAGATGTAGAAATAATAGGATAAATCTGTACAACAGAGTATAACTACAATAACTAAGATCTGGGCTACATATGTGCTTGTCAGAAGTAGATGCAGATAAAAATGACCAATTCTTAAGGTCTCTGTAAAAGTAAAGCAGAGGACCCCACCATGTGTCTTGGAGCCCCACCTGCCCAGATCCCTGCCCCACTAGGGAAAGAGAGAGATGACTGGGAGTATGGATCGACCTGCCAATGCCCCTGTTCAGCAGAGAAGCAATTACAAAAGGCGTACCTTCCACCTTCTGCACCCAACAATGATCCTGGGTCCATAGTCCCAGAGGGATAAAGAATAGGGAAGCTGTCAGGGGAGGGAATTAGATATGTAGTTCTGGGGGTGGGCACTGTGTGGACATGTGCCCCTCCTATCCTATAGTCTTGCCAATATTTCCATTTTATAAATAAAATTTTTTTAAAAGCAGCAACAGCTATTAAGTAGTATTGCTGAAGTACTACTAATCTAAATTGTTGGAAATATCATCAAAAATGATTAACAAACCTGATACTATATAATATGCAAAGACAAAAACACAGTCAACATAAAATAAAAACCTAAAGTCACAAAGTATATTCACACTGAAGGTAATAAAATGTTATAATACATCAAAATAGAAATGGTAGATATTCATTCCTATTAAAAAGGAAATATTTCTCGATTGATTTTATGCTTATTATGAAAGAAAATGACTGCTCTAGAAATAAACCATCAGACCAGGAAATGGAATTAAGAACTTAGGACACTGAAAAACCTGGAAACAGACTGTCTGTAATATAGTTATTTTCCTTAAAGTATAGGAGTATTCTGTAATAAATATCTTATATCAGCCCCAGAGGTGGAGAGTGGGCATCCAGTAAACTGCACACTTTACCATGACACAGGACCCAGATTTATTCCCCCAGTCCCTAACTACAGGAAAGAGCTTCACAAGTGTTAGAACAGTGTCACAAGTGTCTCGCTATCTCTGTTTCTTCTCTCTTTCTCTAACCCTCTAACAAAAAAAAAGACAAAGAAAAAAGGGACCAATGGGAATAGTAGAGTTGTGCAGGCACTGAGTACTAACAATAATTCCAGTGCCAAAATAGTAGTTGTAGTAGCAATTCAATCAATAACTAAAAATAAAAACACAACCTCCAGAGTTGAATCCCCTAGATTTAGATCCCAAATCCACCACTGCCACCTGTGTGACTTTAAATATATTACTTTTCTGGCTCTGTTTTCTTTTTCCATTTTTCTTTCTTTCTTTCTTTCTTTTTTTTTTTTTTCTATTTTATTGGATAAGACAGAGAGAAAATGAGAGAGGAGGAGGAGCTAGAGAGGGAGGTAGAAAGATAAACACCTGCAAATTTACTTCACCACTTGTGAAGCATCCCCACTGCAGGTGGTGAACAGGGACTCAAACCTAAGTTCTTGCATAGGTCCTTGTGTTCTGGGCTAGCCTGGGGGTGCCTCTTCCCGGGCATGTACTCTCTGGGTTGGAGAGAAGGTGACTGGAGCCAGCCTGTGCTGCTACTCACTCAGTGACGTGAGGGAGATGACTCATGAACCAAGCTTGTGGTGTTGGTGAGGCAATGCAATTCTTTATTGATCAGAGAACCAAGGCTTTTAAAAGGCAGACCCAGAAGTGGCAAGTCAGAAATGCAAATGGCTAGGAAAGGGGCGGAGAAAGGCAAAAGGACCTGGAAGGTAGGAACTTCCTTAGCAATTGTTGTGAGGGTTTTACTGGTAGGTAGGATTAATACTACCCTGCAGGCAGGGAGGGTCTTGAGGGTAGAAAGAAGATAGATCAAAGGAATGGAATGGGTGGGGAACTTTCAGGCAAAAAAATGATTTTGTAGATAGGCCATAGTATCAGGAATGCAGGGCTGAGCAGGGGGAGCTGGCTTAATGTTTTAAGGAATGCCAGGCTCCTGGAGGCAGAACAATGCAGGGTGCTTTGTAAGGCTCCTCACAATTTTCCAACACTTGTGCTTAATACTATGTCTGCCACCACCTGGCACCCTGTTACTCTTTTCAATATCAGATAGTAACAGTCTGTCACAAGCTAGTTTATAGGGCTGTACTAAGATATTATTAACAGAGTTTAATTCAAAGCTTGGTAATTAAGTTGGCTACCACTAAGTCTTGTGGTAATTTAAAATTCACTTGTGTTTGGTGTGATTTAACAAATTGTTTAACATAATTTTGGTATAGTTCCCATCTTCTCTGTCTTGTTTTATTCATTATTTTCATAAACATATATTGATTCTCTACTCTGATAAGTACCATGCTGTATATTAGGAACTTCAAGTTTGAAAAATTAAATTTCTACTCAAAATTCACTCACTCACCAAGCAATTAGAGATTTGTTACCATTTTCCAACTTCAGCTATAGAGAAGACAATTCTCCAAAGAGTACTCTTCTTCCTGCACTTTCTTAGCAAAGGCATTAACTGAGTTTTCTATTCTATAGACTAGGTCTTCAGGAATGCTTATGAACATTCATAAACAGCCTTAGGAAATATAATGTATCTCTCCCCAAAGCAGAGGGTAGACTAGTCTTCTCACTAGAATAATAGAGATAATGTGTCCTTCCAGTCCAGAGTTTAGGTAGGTTAGTAGTTCTCTATTAAAAACTGAGGTTTTAAAGTTTATAATTCCTTAACTGTACTACACATACACTGTGCATGTACAGAAAGGGGAAGTGAACATTTTCCAAAGGGAACTTTTGAGAGATATCAAGAAAAAGTGTCAGTGTATTGTGCAAATATGTATAAGTTTCATTGTAGATTCATATAAGATAGGATCTTGGGTTTAGTTTTTACTCTTCCCTTAAAAAGATGCTTTTTCAAGTTAAGGGGAAATATCCCTTTAGAGTTCTGCTGCTATGAACTGTAGTTATAATGTGTAGCCTATGTCCTTTTGGACAAAGTGCATGGAAATTGAAGAAATTATGCTTAGCAAAACAAGTAAGGAGGTGAAAGACAACTATGTGGTTTTTTCACTGACTGTGAGAACTACAGTGGTTATCATTGGTTGGGGGACAGAGAACAGAACTATGATGGGGGTGCTAAGTGGAACTATACCCCTGTAAACTTATAATCTTAAAGTCATTATCAAATCACTAGTAAAAACTTTAACAAAGGGGTCGGACAGTGGTGCACGCAGTTAAGCGCACATAATATGAAGAGCAGGAACCCACAGAAGGATCCGAGTTTGAGCCCATGCTCTGCACCTGCAGCAGGGATGTTTTACAAACAGTGAAGCAGGTCTGCAGGTGTCTATCTTTCTCTCTATCTCTCCCTCCCCTCTCAATTTCTCTGTCCTATCAAGTAAAATGGAAAAAGTAGCTTCGAGGAGCAGTATATTCATAGTGCTGACACCAAGCCCCAGTGATAACCCTGGAGGCAAAAAATAATTTAAAAAAAATTTTTTTTACTTAAATTAAATAAATGCTTTTTGGTGCTATCATTTATAAAGTTACTCTTGGATATAGATATAAGACAATCATAAGTTCAAAATGCTTAAAGAATTGGTGAAAAGGAAACAGATGGGAGTCTGGCGGTAGCGCAGTGGGTTAAGCGCACAAAGTGGCACAAAGTGCAAGGACCAGAGTAAGAATCCTGGTTCGAGTCCCCAGCTCCCCACCTGCTGGGGAGTCGCTTCACAGGCGGTGAAGCAGGTCTGCAGGTGTCTGTCTTTCTCTCCCTCTCTCTGTCTTCCCCTCCTTTCTCCATTTCTCTCTGTCCTATCCAACAACTAACGACATCAACAACAACAATAATAACCACAACAAGGCTACAACAAGGGCAACAAAAGGGAATAAATAAACTAATAAATATTTAAAAAAAAAAAAAAGAAAGAAAAGGAAACAGATTTCAATGTCAAAAGGAATGACTCTGTTGTATTCTACCTACATCATTCACCACCCACTCCCAAGTCTCTTCTTCCCTTGGTGGGCACAACAAACCATTGTTTTATGTAGAAATTGGGTTTGCTTATTTTCAAATTGTTCATTTTAAAGTGCTAAATTCTCTACCTATGTACTTATTCCTCCTTCTCCTCCTGCTCCTCCTCCTCCTCCTTCTTCTTCTCCTTCTTCTCCTTCTCCTTCCCCTTCTTCTTCTTCTTCTTCTTCTTCTTCTTCTTCTTCTTCTTCTTCTTCTTCTTCTTCTTCTTTTCTTTTTCTTTAAAACCTGAGGAGATTCTTTAATTTTTTAACTATTTAGTGACTGGCTTTGAAAAAATAAGTTAAAAATCATTAAGTGGGAGGTATTGGTCTTAAGCATAAAAGTGTAACACGTCAGTTATGAGCCAGTGTTTCCAAGTCAGAACACAGGACTTAAACCCTTGTTCTACCACATATTAGATATGTCACATAAGGAAATTTCTTTTTGTGCCTTAGCTTCTTTCTTTCTTTTTGTCTGCACAATAAAGATAAGAGATCTAATCTACTGTTGTGAAAATAGGAAGGACTACTATATTCTAAGGATCTGAAAAATGTCAAGTACATAGTATGCACTCAATTAAATGTTCTCTAATATTATTTTTCAGATTTGAGGGTAGCAAAAATGGCAAGAAAGAAATCCATTGCAAGCACAATTGGGGCAAGAAAAATATGATTAGGGAAAAAGACATATACAGTGGAAATGATGCATTCCATTTTGAATATGTTAAAATTAAGCTGTAGGAGTTATATCCTTTGTTCTATCTCAGCAGTTTGTTCAGGTCAATTTTATTACTCTCTGCTAGAACAAATCAACAATATTTAAAGTTGAATCAGGTTTACACTTTGAAATAGAAACTGCAGGATATATAGGCTCAATAATTTTGATTGTTAATTCAATGTTAATCTATTCAGAGAAATGTTCCTAGAAGTCACATGTTTGTTATTGTCAAGTATGGCAAAATCAATAAGTTGGTTTTATGCTCTGATAATGCATTTATGTGGCAACTGAGATGTTCTGAAACAAACATAAATAAAGCTTGTGATTACCCTAAACTTCCTCAAGGGTAATTATTCTACATAGCTGAATTTAAACTATTGAAAAGAAAGGGTTAAAAACTAACAAATCCAAGATGGGTCAGAGAAGGTGGATTCATTGTTCTTGATAGCTGCATAGTACCCACCTTCTCTGACCCATCTTGGACAGAGCTAGAAGGAATTATGTTCCGTGAGCTAAGTCAGAAAGATAAATATGAGTATGGGATGATCCTACTCATCAACAGAAGTTGAGGAAGAAGATCTGAAAGGGAAACTAAAAGCAGGACCTGACCAAACTGTAAGTAGGGCACCAAAGTAAAAGCCCTGTGGTGAGGGGTAGACATGCAGCTTCCTGGGCCAGTGGGGGGTGGGAGTGGGTGGGAGGGATGGGTCACAGTCTTTTGGTGGTGGGAATGGTGTCTATGTACACTCCTAGTAAAGTGTAGTCATATAAATCACTAGTTAATTAATATGAGGGGGAAAATTAATTGTATGTCTCGAAGTTTTTAAAACACAGACTGAGTCTTTTTAATATATAGGCTGTGTATTTGATACGCGGACTCTCTCAAAAGCCTAGACCAAGTAGATCAGAAGCAACCAATAGCACAGCTATATACAAGATACTGGGTACTATACAGCAAACCCTAACAAAAGGACTTTTCAAAGTTAACCCAATTACCAAATAATGTGATGATAACATTAACTATCTATTGTCTTTTTGAACCCTAAGACAGCAGGAACCTCACATCTCCACTATAGAGCCTCTACTTCCCCCAGTCCTGGAACCTTTGGATAGGGCCCACTTTCCCGTATGCCTCTCCTAATCCATATCAAATAATATTGCATCTGCCGATCGCAACCTAATCAACACAATGATTGCCACCTCAACATCCTTCAGCTCAGACTGTGTCCAGAGATTTCACGTGTGGAATGACAACCCTTCAGCTTCATTACTCAGTCACCAGGTTTCAGATGCCATCAGGATGCCGGCCAGGCTTCCCTGGACTGAAGACCCCACCAATATGTCCTGGAGCTCCGCTTCCTCAGAGACCCACCCCACTAGGGAAAGAGAGAGGCAGACTGGGAGTATGGATCGACCTGTCAATGCCCATGTTCAGCAAGGAAGCAATTACAGAAGCCAGACTTTCCACCATCTACAACCCACAATGACCCTGGGTCCATGCTCCCAGAGGGATAGAGAATGGGAAAGCTAACAGGGGAGGGGATGGGATATGGAGATTGGGTGGTGGGAATTGTGTGGAGTTGTACCCCTCCTACCCTATGGATTTGTTAATTTATCCTTTCTTAAATAAAAAAAAAAAAAAAGAAAATTACAAATGGGTCATGGAGGGGGCACACAACTGCTGCTCTAAATAGTAATAGGAAACAGTTGAGTTTAGAATAAAAACAATTAGCCTAAAAAAAATTTTTTTAAAAAAACTAACAAATCACAGCTAGGGAGGAGGCTCAGCAGTAGAGCATAGAAATGATAAGCAAGGGGTCCCAAGTCTGATCTCTACCACTACATATGCCAGAGGAGTGTTATGGTTGCTCTTCCCCTCTTTATAAATAAATAAATAAATTTATTTAACCCAGATAAAAGACAGGAGATCTAAGTGAACACAAATGTAGGACATAGATCTAAGTGGAAGATTTTGTTCCTTTTTTGCTTTATCTTTTTCACAGCTTAAAACACTTTGTGTTCCCATTAACTTCATCTCCACAGTACTCCTAACCCACTCTCCACCTTTCTTTTCCTAGCCTCTAAGACCTCTCCCACAGACTAGCAGAGAGGATTCCTGATTCCTATTTATGACCCTTTTCTCCAGAAGACCATCATTTATATCAGGTCTTTAATGTATGGTCAATAAAAAAAAGAAGAAGAAGAAAGGAGGGGGCTTATTGATTGTAGACACCTACTCAGTGATAACAAGCTACTTAATCACCTCATAATTCAATAAGTGGCTTGGGGAATATGATTAGAGTCACTCTGATAAGACTTTCTATCGTTTAAATCTCTGTAGTTGTAAATACCATGCTTTATATCTGAATCCATGTGTACAAGAACTTTCTATAGACATACAAAATTAATTTCATCCTCACACTTTAAACTTTTATTATTTTCCAAATAATTTAGTAAGCATCATAAAAGCTCTATGTTGTATACTGTACTAGTCTCAGAATGTGAGACAATTCTCAGTAAATATTTAATTCTCTGACTAATAAATAGATTTGTTTTTCTACCTAGAAGCAGGTATTTTTCTTTTCCGTTTCTTTGGTTTGTGCAAACAAATAAACTTTATTCAAACTGTAGAAGGAAATTTGTCTTCATTCTATGTTTCCCTAGTTGGTTCAAAATAAAAGCATAGGGTATTTTAATACAGAGATCTGCTTCCAAGACTATGCTGTCTACCATTACTAAAATATATTCAATGATCATTCATGAAGATCAAGTTATATTTCAATTCTATTGCAATGTAAAAAATAAATAACCTTCTCCATAAGCAAGGAAATAGCAATTCTGTCTCTAGTAACTTATAAAATAAGAACTGAGACTCTTCAGCTAAGAGTACTGCAATATGACATCTTTATCCACCAATCAGTAAATTTCATAATCCCATACATCTACACTATACCAATACTGAGCTAAATGATATGCACACACTGTAACATATAGAAAGTTCTGTTGTCATCTGAATCAATCAAAATGTTCCTTTATCCAGGATGGCAGAGGACCTAGTAGAGGTTGTACTGTTATGTGGAAAACTAAGAAAAATTATGCATGTACAAACTATTGTATTTACTGTCGACTGTACAACATTAATCCCCCAATAAAGAAATAGATAAATAAATAAAAATGTTCCTTTATCATCTAGCAACTTAAAGGAATCTTACTGAATTCTGATTAGATAAAAAGGGGTAACCTGCAGAGCAGAAATTCTTAATTTCACAGCACGGCAATGGACAAGGTAATTCTTTATTACAAAGACAACATCCCTGACTCTTCTCATTAAATGTTAGTTGCACTTCTTCCTCCCACCATGTAAAATTGAAAATATCTCCAGAAATTGCCATATGTACCCAGAAGCAAAATGTTACCCACCTGAGAATTGTTGTTTTAGAGGTTTTAATTTGTGGCAATTCAAGTAAGGGAATACATGCAAATGACGACTTTCTAAGTTTAAATACTATGCTATTCCATTTACCAATTCTAGGTAAGCAAGAATTCTAGGTTAGCCTATACATTGGACTAACCCATGAATTCCATTTTCTTGTTATAGCATGATAAACAAGTTCAAAACATTTTACTCTGTTCATGAACTTAACTTTCTTACATCTTAGTAGCTATTTTTTAACAGTCAATTAGAAGACAAAAGGGAGTTCTCTGGTAAATTGCCTCCATTGTCCCAAGTGGCTTGGGGTGGGAGTAGAGTGAACCTAAGGGATTTGTAAGCAGAATTGTAGCCTGGCACCTAATGACCCCCTTAGCCTTGCTTTTAGTCTCTATAAACAAGATGATTCATATCTTCTCAACTGCTATCAGGAAGCCTTGATTTTCCTCTACTGTTACTGAAATTCACATGGAGAAAAAAAAAAAAAGAAGCATTTTAACTTAAAATTAAAGTTACAGAAACGAAATTCATAATTCAAAGGCGTAAGGAGTAGGTGACTATATAAACAATGCTATAAGTAAGGTAAGACTAGTTCAAGACATATTCACTGGTTAATATACTCCCTAGAATATACTGTGCTAGGAAAAAAGAATTAAAATGAGAGCCCCTTTATTTAAACTTAGAAAGTGGGCATTTATGTGTGTTCCCTTATTCTTATTTAATAGTCCCTGATTACTCACTAAGAATTGTGCTAGAAATGTTGCTTAAGGAATTTCCACATAAAGATCTATCACATGCTCCAAGTAACGGTCTTCTCTAGAAGATACTTGAAATCACTACACAATTTGTTTTGTTTGTTTTTGCCTCCAGGGTTATCATTGGGGCTGTGAAGTGCCTATATGCTGACCCAGAAAGAAAGAGAGAAAGAGAGAGAGAAGAGGGAAAGAAAAGGGAGAGAAACCTGCAGCACTGCTCCACCACTTGTAAAGCTCCAGCAGATGGGGATAAGGGCTAACATTTTATTAATCTATAAAAATTTATTAAAATTATATTTTTAAAAAAAACCCTTTTCTGAATACAAAAATGAGTATGATGTTCCCAGCTGATAAACTGAAAACCTGACAAGTGAAAAGCATCAGCAAATTGCTTAACAAAATGTTGGCTACTGATTATAATGTAGATACAAAACAAACAAAAAATAAATAAAAACCAGCTGACAGACATAACATAGCTTGTCAAAACTGTAATCGTCACTAATGAAAAGGGACAAGCTGTGTCACTCTCTGACCTTTTTCTTTTTCTTTATTGGGATGATTAATAGTTTACAGTCAACAGTAAAATACAGTTGTTTGTACATGTGTAACATTTCTCAGTTTTCCACATAACAATTCAAGCCCTTCTAGGTCTTCCTCTGCCATCATGTTCCAGGGCCTGAACTTTCCCCCTCATCCCAGAGTCTTACTTTGGTGCAATACACCAAACCCAGTCCAAATTCTGCTTTTTCAAGTACCTTTTTTATTATTCTTGGTGATTTAGTAATGATCGACAAGATTGTGAGATGAGAGGGGTACAATTCATGCAGTTCCTACCACCAGACTGCCATATCCTGTTCCCTCCATTGGAAGCTTCCCTATACTTTATCCCTCTGTGAGTATGGACCAAAGATATCTATGGGGCGCAGAAAGTCAGAGGTCTGGCTTCTGTAATTGCTTCTCTTCTGGACATGGGTGTTGACAGGTCGATCCATATCACTAGCCTGTCTCTACCTTTCCCTAGTGAGGTACAGCTCTGGGGAAATGGGGGTTCCAGGACACAATGATGAGGTCGTCTGGCCAACAAAGGCAGATTGGCAACATGATAGTATTTTTTAAGTTCTGTTTATGAGGTAAATCAAACCATATTCATCTTACTCTTTCTGACTTATATCACTTAGCATGATTCTTTTGAGCTCCATCCAAGGTGAAGAAAGTAAAATCACCATTTTTTAAAATTTATTTATAAAATAAAAAATATCAGTAAGACAAGAGGATAAGAGGGGTACAAATCTACACAATTCCTACTACCAGAGTTCCATATTCCATCCCCTCCCTTGAAAGCTTTCCTATTCTTTATCCCTCTGGGAATATTTCTAGTAAACTTGTTCTAAAGTTGTAGCCCTATATTTGAAGTCAGAATCCTCTTCAAAACAGAGGCTTCTGCTATGGAATGACCTGAGCTTAACAAGGATAGACATATTTTGTGCCTTTGCTTTTCTTCTTTTCTTTTTTTTTTTTCCTCTTCCTGAGAATAAGTTAAAGATAAAATTTTTAAAGAGGTGCTTGAACCAAAACATTACCAATTACTGTTCTACTAAGTTTTACTTACCCAATGGCTAGGTTCTACATAGCCATAATTCCTACGCCCTAAAAAGAGAAATTGTTGCCTACTCTTGCTAATTCTCTTAACAAATACTTTACCACAAAACACTTTGTGGTTACAAGATGATATCCTGGCTTCTTTATTTCTCAGTCTGTCAATATCTTCTCTCTTTGACTCCTCAACCACTGCTAATTATAAACTTTTCTACATGCATACAAAAAAAGCTCACGATGTCTTTTTACCTTATTCTGAGTGTCATGCATTATGAGGTGGTTTATGTGTGTGTGTGTGTGTGTGTGTGTGTGTATGTGCGCGCGCGCGCGCAGTGGTCTCCTTCAAATCTGTATGTATAGATAAATCATATTATGAAAACATTTGTCCTCTGTTACAAGAAATTTTTTTTAATTCAAGAAAGGAAAGAGTTCATATCACTGCCTTTTCACATTCAGTGCTAGAATTCAAACCCAGGTTTTCTCACATGTAAGGTCTACGTTCTACTGCTGAGCCAGCCCCACCCTCTACCTTTTGTATCTGTTGATATTGTAAAAGATACAGGTTCATAGAGGAGAAATATATGTTCTTTTTACAAATTAGCAGTTAACAAAAGAATTATATAGGTAATGAAATCGCATTTTGATTCTAGATTTGCTCTTTTAACCTGTTTTCTTTTTTTAATTAATTTATTTATTTTGAATAGAGATAGAAATTAAGAGAGAAGGGAAGACAGACAGAAAAGAGAGAGAGGCTTGGAGTTCTACTTCACCACTTGTGAAGCTTCCCCTCTGCAAGTGGGGTCTGAGGGCTAGAACCGGGGCCCTTGCACACTGTAACATGCACTTGACCAGATGTGCCACTGCTAGGCTCCCTGATTCTAGATCTGTATCTAGCTCACCTCCCTACATTCACATTAAATGGTTTATAATGACTGTATTAAACCAAGATAGCTGTCAAGATTCTTGGATTTCCTAAGTTAATGAAAGGAAACGTTTGTATCCTAATTTAAAAAACAAACAAACAAACAAAAACTCTGTAGTTTAAAAGCAGATAGCTGTCCACTTTTTAACTAGGAACCATACCCCACATACTGCTATGTGTGCAAGTCAACACATTCACAAAGCTGAAAAATTGCAAGCAAAATAAGCGTCTAGGCAGTGGTGAGTCAAATATTGTCTCATCAGCATTCATCATGATGCCTGTGGCATGAAAAAAGAGCATTCTTCTCTTGAGACACATGGAAAGCTGAGAAAGGTCAATCAGGGTGAAGAAGCTATGGATCCCTCCTATACATACATGATTTCCCCTGAGATTTATGTTGTTTATTAGTTCACATCACAGGGTAAGTAAATACTCATTCTTTATCTACTGACCAGTCAAAAGATAAGCTATTCTAATAGCACATTTTTATGACTTTTTACTTTATTGCATGATGAAAACCTTGTTACTGATTTAATTAAGCTGATGATTCTCATAAGTGAAGTAATTCAAAGGTGATAAATCAGCCACTAGATTTGCTTTATATAAGAAAATCTTATTTTCTTGTTTAATTTGGTTGTTTTATTATGACAATCAAAGTCTATTTTTCACTGTGTTTTTTCCTTCTAGTGCTTATTTAAATTTTCAAATAACTCTCTGTTTTTATCTGCAATTATTTTTCTAAATCTTTCTCACCTTGTAGTAGTAACAGTGTTGGCTCTGTAACCTTGTGATGAAGAGATTTTTATTTTTGTTACCTTTTTCAAATCATAAATCTCATGACGACCTTGTGATGCCTGTCACTGGAATGTTAAACAATTTATTGAGCTATCCAGTCTTTTAGAACTGGCATTTTGCTTGATATTAAGTCAAAGGAGTCAGATTTTGCTAACAATGTGACTTTGTTGGGTTATTTGGAAAGAAAAAAAATCACTTTTTTCTGCAGTGGGCTCTTGCTTGTACTTTAGATCTGAAAGAGGAAAGGAGCTCCTACTATGTGCAGCTATGGCCAAAATCAGTCTTTGCCTCTTTAGAATTTACAGCTAACCAAGGAAAAGAGATAAACAATTATTACAGTGCATGTGACCGGTATTTCAATATGACATTATTGTAATGCACAGTGAAGATCGAGAAGACCTTCTGGAAGAGAATGATAGGAAGAGTAGTTCTGACAGAATAGTAAGACATTAGACAAGTAAAGGGAGATGGGATCAGCATCTGCTAAGTAGTGCTGCAATGCTGGGGTGGAGGAAGGTTTCTGGCAGAAAGAATTATGTGTACAAAAATACATTTGGGGAATTAAAATAAAAACAGTGTAGCCATTCGTGTATGTGTTTCCAAGCATATGGAGCCTCTGGGGTGCCTCAGGAGCACAAGTGGAGTCCTTTGAATTTTGACAGAGGGATTTGGCAGTGCTACCAGGCAGCACTCCCAAAGCTCTTCACTTCTAGGACTTACTAAATTTTTATAAAATATTTGATTTATATACCAAACCCCCTATAAATATGTAGGAGCAAAGTGGGTAAGGTTAAGGACATGGAGAAAGTGGGACTAGGAAGATAACTCACCAGGTAGGATGGGTGCCATGCTGCACACATAGCCCAGGTTAGGGTGCTGACATAATGTGAGAGTGTCACTGTACCAAGGGAGGCTCCAGTACTGTGGTGTTTCTCTCTCTATCTGAGTAAAAGTGCAGCCTGGGTAAATTAAAATCAGGAGGCTCTCTCTCAAAAAAAAAAAAAAAAAAAGGAATGCTACTTTTTTTTAAACTTATGTGTAGATGCCACTCAAATAACCATTTCAATTTCAAGGCTATGATGAGGAATGGTGAAATAATGAACTCATTTGGATTATGTAAAGTCATGAGCCCCTTAGAATATACCTAAAACAGACCTACTAGCTTTTTCCAAAATGGAGACCCCAAATCTCATCTGCTATAGTCTTGCCTTTAGGTTCCTGGTTACTGAACAATTTGTAATGCTTTTCAGCTACCAAGGTGCAGATGCTACCATGTTGCCAACCTGACTTCCCTGGTCAGACAACTCACCAATGTGTCCTGGAGTCCCACCTCTCCAGAGCCCTACTCCACTAGGGGAACAGAGAGGCAGGCCAAGGGTATGGATCGACCTGCCATTACTCATGTTCAGCAGAGAAGTAATTACAGAAGCCAGACCTTCTACCTTCTGTACCCATAAAGATCCTGGGTCCATGTTCCCAGAGAGATAAAGAATAGGAAAGCTTTCAAAGGAGGGAATGGGATACAGAACTCTGCTGGTGGGAATTGTATGACATTTTACCCATCTTATCCTATGATCTTGTCGATATTTTTTATTTAAAAAATCTGTCTTCAATTCAGTTGTAGCTATTTGGCCAGCAAAGTTTCTATTTCTTACCTCAGCTACCTCAAGGACTGATGTGTAAAGTCAAAGGGACATATTTATAGTTTATGGACAAATGAGTCATGATCTATTGAACTTACTCTTTAAGTGATCATAGCTAAGTTAATAAAGAATTTAAGAAACTAATTTTTATGAAGTACTTTGGCATGTGAACACACTGCAAACTGTTTTCAATAAATTAATACCTTTAATCTTCAGAAGAACCTCCAGGAGTTAGTTTTTATTAGTCCTTAGTCCACTGAGATAGCTACAATAAAATATACCCACACTGGGCAGGTCATAAGCAACAAAAATTTGCCTCAGAGTTTTATTGGCTGGAAGTTCAAGGTCAAGATGCCATAACCACAAGATATTTTAAGTCAAGACAATGAACATGAACGTGTTCTTCTGAGGGTTCTCTTCCTGGTTTGTAGGTGATATCCTTTCAACTTACTCAAATGTGGAAAGGGGATGGGTCTCTACTGAGCCTCTTATAAGGGCACTAATTCCATCCAAAAATGTTCTCCTTCATGATCCAATTACATCCCAGGAGCCCCACCTCCAAATACCATGGCCTTGGAAATATATTTCAAAATATGAATGGGGAAGGTGAGACACAAACATTTACATGTCAACAAACCAGTCAAAAAAAATCTGAGAGATTAAATAATCTACTGGCAAGTGATGAAAATTAAATTCAAAGTCAGATTTCTCTGACTCTAAAGTCAACATTCTCTCTTGTATTCTATTTCTCTACAGAGTAAATATATGATCACCAACAATACATGGACTATAATCAACACAGGACCTCTTTCTTGGAGCACATGCCTAATTTAGTGGGGAAAAAAAAAATCCAACCTTTCTGATGACTTCTATTCCAGACACATCACCATCCTCACATATAGACTATTGTAATAGGGTCCTCAATAGTTTCCCAGATCCAATCCCAATAGCCAAAATAACCCTTTTGAAGCATAGGTTAGATCACAATATCAGTCTTCTGCTCAGATTCTGCTCTGGCTCCTCCAAACACTTGGAGGGGGTGGGATGAGAATCCATGCCTTATAAGAAGTGACAAAGTTCAACTCCAACATGACCCATCCTTGCCTCGCTGACCTCACCTTGGATCTCTGAAATCACTCCCTGTGGATCACTCTAATCTATATTGGCCTCCCAGGTGTACCTTTTGAATTTAGTACTGGTTTTTCCTAATGTGGCATATTCTTCATCCAGATTCTCATCATTCTCACATATGCAAGATTTCATTGTTTAGTAGCCTCCCTGAATGAGCTTTTATTTTCCAGACAAATGGAGACGCAGAGGGAGAGACATGCAGTACTATTCCACCATCCATGGAACTTACCCCACTACTGTGGTGCTCCCATGTGAAATCAGCACTTGCAAACAGGACTTAAAGCATAGTAAGACACATGCACTGCCAGATGAATTATCTCCCCGGCCCTTAACCATCTTTAAGTTTTTGCTTTAAATGTCACCTCTTATACAAGATCTTTCTTGGCAGTACTATTTTAAATTGTATACCAACACTTACTTTGACATTCTTTATCTCCTCCCTTGTTAATAACCTCCATAGTACTTACTATCATTTGATATATCATTAATATTACTTATTTCCTAAGGTCCTGTTTTCTGTCCCCATGAAGGATATATAAATTTCATAAGAACAGAGATTTTTGTCTGATAGCTTACAGATATATCTCCAACTCCTAGACAACAGTGAGTGCACAGTCAACATTTGATGAATGAGCAAATAAAGGACTACTGGCACATCAAGTCTCAGTTGACAGACCAACAGAAGACATTCAACTGTGCAGTCTTCTAGGGCCTACATGGATGATGGCTGCTATAATAAGAGGGCTGCCTTGAACACTCTGCTGCATGCCAATTAAAAGCAGCCTTTGAGTATGTAAGCAGTGCTCAGCAAAGTTTGCCTTCCCCTGGTACAACCAAATGTCTGCTTCGTGTCTCCTTTTCAGTTCAGTGCACCATTTAAGACATCTAAAACAATGGAAACAGAAATGTTCATTTTAATTTAAAATAACCTATTTTAGAGGAGGTGTGAGCTTTACATTTTAAGCAGGCTTGCCAGCTGAATCCTTAATTCAGTAATGAATGCCACAAAATTAACAGATTTCATGTCACCCAAAGACCTGTAATCACATAAAAAAACATAATTTCCATCTTTGTCTATGGAGTAACTGGATATATGGATGAATAAATCTTATAATTTTATAAAACTGCTAGATGTGATTAAATGGTGGGAAGATGGGAGGGGGACTCTTCCAGAGTTGTCTAGCTTTCATGGCAATCCAGACAAAGGTCTTGTTAGTCACTTGTTAAAAGATAGTTTTGATGAAAATGAAATACAAATAAGTAAAACAACATGACTTAATGCTGCTGAATAAACAAAATAACAAGAAAGTCATTATTACAATTACTCGGTGCTGTCATAGCCAATGCACCAAACACTATTAAAATGAATACTCTTTATTGAATTACTGAATGTCACAAAATTGGGTATTTTATAGGACTGATTTACAAAGAAGTAGGATAAATTGAAACATTTTAGAGTGTCAACTCTACACATCATTCTTGCTAGGAAAGCAAAATACACAATTTTATAACAATAGGAAGACTTTACTTACCATTTTAGAGCACGTACTCATATAATAGAAAAATAAAGAGGAATTCAAAGAATGTGTTAATATGTCTTCTTCTAGTTAGGAACAAAAGGAAAAACGTGTGGGCCAATATGTGCATCAGAAAATTATATTTCTCTAGTTAGTAGGCTGTACAGGCAATGATCTTGATAACAAGCATTGCTAGAAACCACAGAATATATATTTAAAAAAAAAGAAAAAAACCTAAGGAGCTAACACTCTAGGAAGAAGCTTTGCTATTAATCAAAAGTTGTAACATATCAGAGCTGGAAAAGATAGAGTGAAATGTTCTCATTATACACTGAAATAATTGAGGTGTGGAATTAAGAAGTGACTTGCCCAAGGTCACACAGTAAGCCACAACTAAAATAAAATCTCCTAACCTTCAATCCAATTACCTTTCCACTACATATGAGTACAGGAAAAATACTTGTTTGCATTTCTTTTAAGAAGCAAAAGGAAAGAGAAAGAAAGGGTATTGTCATTTATTTTTGTTTATTTGTATTTTTTTAATATAAAGACTTTAGAGAGACAATACCAGAACAGCAATGTGTATTTTATTTCCCCAGAGTATGATGTGCTCTTGGGTAAATGTATTTTATGAAAAGATTTGTCCTGGGAACTTGGCAGGTTTTACTGTAAATATTTTATCAGTTTCCTTTTATTTAGTTGTGGGATTAAATTTTTATCCCAGCCTCCCTAGACCAATGTCTGCAGATTATAAGTGGTTTTGTGTCTGCAACAGAAATGATGGTTTTCTTCATGAAAGAATGCTGTAGTGGACACTCAAAGGACTTTTTCCCATCCAACAAGAAAGAACACATTGTGCTATCAGTTACATCAGAGTCTCTTCAGACTCAGAAAACTGCCTTGCTAGAGTTCAAGCCTTTCTGGTGCCTTCTAAAATTGATGTCCAAGTTAAGATAGGTTCCTAAATCTTAACCATTTGACCAATACATAAAAATCCTGATGGGGGCGGTAGCGTTCTGGTTTACGAGCACATAGTGTGAAGCGCAAGGTCCCATGCAAGGATCCAGGTTCCAGCCCCTGGCTCCACGACTGCAGAGGAATCGCTTCAGAAGCAGTGAAGCAGATCTGCAGGTGTCTGTTGTCTATCTTTCTCCGCACCCCCACCATGACCACCACCACCCATATCTTCCCTTCTTCTCTCAATTTCTCTCTGTCATATCCAACAACAATAGCAGCAGCAACAATAACAATAATAACAAACAACACCAACAACAACAGGAAAAAGATGGCTGCCAGGAGCAGTAGATTCCTAGGGCACCGAGTCCCAGCTATAATCCTAGAGGCAAAAAAAAAAAAAAAAAAAAAAAAAAAATCCTGATGGACAGAAGTCATTGCAAGAAAGAAATAAGCAATATACACAAAGCACTTAGGAGACCCATTCCCCTCACCCACAAAAAAAAAAAAAAAGTGGGAGTTAAATGTTTTTTTTTTTCTGTAGTTCTGTTACAATCAACATTCCCTTAAGGGGGAATCCTAGGCAAGCCTCAAACAGTAAGCTCAGTTAACACAGATGGACAGAGTCATGCTCATCACTGGTCCAGGGTATTCAGAAGATTTGTAAACTAAATATTCCTATGGAAATACATCAAAACTGATAGTTGCTTCTTATTATCACCACTTATAATTTCCCTCTAATTCCAGGCTTTGTATGTTATCCTCACCACCCAAAAGAGGAGGCCAATGTCATCTCCATCCTAGCTACTGGTAATAATGTATTCCCTTTATGAAAAAGACTGGATTCATAAAGATTGGGCAACTTCTTTCTTCCTAAGCTTTTGATTTTAGGAAAGCTATTCACTCTACCTGAGCCAACTCTGGCATGTATGAAATAGGGGAAATAAGAACAACTACAGATTGGTGGTACCAGAGTCATTCCCTTGGTGTTCTACCTGGCCCACAGTTGGCTGCTCAATTTGTTGAATAAGTTAAAGTAAGCATATCAATCATATTTCTAATATGGTGGAAATTAGAAATATTCTAGGAATACGAGGACATTCTGTCACAAATGAAAATTCTATTAGCATTATCCAGGGTTTGCTAGTATGTAAACCAGACATCTCCAATGTCATCTTTTCAAGTTCCAAATAACCAGACTCCTTGCATTTTAAATGAGCATACAGTATGCATTTAAAGCAATAATCCCAGTTTTGTTTTGTTTTGTTTTGTTGCAATACAAACATTGCCATTTATTCTTCATTTGTATAGCAGTTTTCTTCCATCTGAGTCATACAACTGTCTTCCCTTACTTGTAATCATATAGCTAACGTGGATATGAGGTGTGCAGAAATTTTATGTCCTTTACCCACATAGTAACCCCATCTTTTGGGCAATATTATTCCAGGTTTCACTTTGTGTTTTCTCTTTCTGTCTTTGTTGTCTAGTCTTTTAAAAATTTATTTACTGGGAGTTGAGAGGTAGCGCAATGGGTTAAGTGCATGTGGCACAAAGTGCAAGGACTGCCTTAGGGATATCGGTTCGAGCCTCCGGCTCCCCACCTGCAGGGGAGTCACTTCACAAGTGGTGAAGCAGGTCTGCAAGTGTCTATCTTTCTCTCCCCCTCTCTGTCTTCACTTCCTCTCTCAATAATCCCAGTTTTTAAGTATAACCATCCTATATTCAATTTCATGGGCTGTCAGCCTAATGAAGTTTTTTTTTTTAATTAAACTGCCTTTTGTTAACTGTACGCCCCGTCGATTTGATCTGGGGTCCATATTCAACACAGGGGCCTACGTAACCTCTGCGTCCTTGTAGGTCTGAGTTCTCATTCTGTGGTCATGGCTAGGAAAATTCCAGGCTGCACGGATTTCAGGACTCATCTTCCCCAAGTGGTAGAGTATGTTGCCCAATTTACATACTTTCCCCATATTTGAGAGCTACTCTCTTCCCTGATACAGATTTCTAGTCCTTCTTCCAATGATGACACCATCTCCCCAGACAATACCTTGGGTCCACCTGCATGTGAGCTGTCAGACTCAGGCAAAAAGTAGTGAAGTCATGGGTCCCTTGGAATATACCTAAAATAGACCTACTATTTTTTTCCAAAATGGAGACCCCCTAATCTTCATCTGCAATATTCTTGCCTTTAGGTTCATGATTAGTCAACAATTTGTACAGCTTTATATGTTAACTCTTTTTTAGCCACCAGGTTCCAGATGCTACCATGATGCCAAACGGACTTCCCTGGGCAGACGACCCCACATATGTCCTGGAACCCCACCTCCTCAGATCCCTGCCCCACTAGGGAAAGAGAGAGACAGGCTGGGAGTATGGATCGACCTGCTAACGCCCATGTTCAGTAGATAAGCAATTACAGAAGCCAGACCTTCCACCTTCTGCACCCCATAAATGACCCTGTGTCCATACTCCCAGAGGGATAAAAAAAAAAAAAAATAGAAAAGTTTTAAAGGGAGGAGATGGGATACAGAGTTCTGGTGGTGGGAGTTGTGTGGAACTGTACCCCTCTTATCCTATGGTCATCTCAATATTTCCATCTTATAAATAAAAAATAAAAACTGCCTCTTACGATGAAAGAATTCTCTCAAGGAAGCTTAAATTCTCATTCCTTAAAGAAATTTCCACTTCCCATCAGCAAGGCCAGAATCCTACCACTGTAAACACTTTTTAATTGGTTCTCTTAGGCAACTAAGAAAAGTTACTTTAATTTTAACTACCCTCATGCCTTTATATTGCTTAGTGGTCATTTTTTAAATGAAGTCACATCAGGGGAGGTGGCTCAGTAGTAGAGAACATGCCTTGCTTGTAGGAAGTCCTGGATTAAACCCTCAGCACCACATAAAATGATGGAGCAATACTCTAGTCTGTCCCTCTTATAAATAAAATAAAATAAAATGAAGGACTCATACTTTATGAATACAAAGTTACTTTGTTTTTTAAATCTCTGGTTCTGCTTTAAGCAATGTTTTTTTAAGTATTGTTTAATGTTTTATTTATTCATTATTGTATAGAGACAGAGAAATTGAGAGGAGAAGATAGAGAGGGAGAGAGAGACAGAGAGACACCTGCAGCCCTACTTCACCACTCGTGAAGCTTTCCCCCTGCAGGTGGGGACCAGGGGGTTGAACCTGGATCTTTGCGCACTGTGATGTAAGCGCGTAACCAAGTGCATCACCGCCTGACCCCTTTAAGCAATGGTTTTAAAGCTCCTGAGAGTTTATTAGATTAATGTCTTTATCTTCTCCCAGTCACATGCTTACAAGTTTTAGTACTTACCAGATACATCCCATAGAACTCTTCAGGATCATGGAAAAAAATATCCTTTACCTTTTTGAGACTGAGATCATATTTCTGTATGTAAGAGAATGCTGAGTGCTAGTTCTTTTGCTTGGGCTCAGAATTAGGACCTGAGAGATTAGTTATCTGTTGCTTATGTGAATCACCATAATTGATAAGTGCACAGTTTACTCAGGGTGAAAGCCTTAGTCATGAAAGTCTTTTTTGCATAACCATTATGTTATCTCAAACCAATGCCATTTTTTTCTTCTCTCTCTTTTAGTTTTTTTTTTTTTTAATTTTGTCTCCAGGGTTATCGCTGTTCCTACTCATGACCACAGAATGTGAGCTCAGATCTACAGGGATGCAGAGGTCACATAGGCTCCTAAGCTGAATATGGGTCTCAGATCACATCAAATCGATGGGGTTTACAGTCAACAATATTTATACCCCTTTCCCATACTAGGGAGCCACTCTCTTCCTTGATCCAGCTTTCTGGTCCTTTTTCCAGCCACGACATCATCTCCCCAGACAATAACTTGGGTCCACCTGCATATCAGATTACAGGATCAGGGGAAAAAAAAACAAAAAACTAGTATAGCCACAGGCCCTTTGGAATATAACTAAAATATGCCTACTAGCTATCTACAAAATGGAAGACCCCCCAACTGTTCATCTGCACTATTCCAGCCTTTAGGTCCATGATTGTTCAACAATTTGTTTGGCTTTGTATGTTAACTCTCTTTCCAGCCACCAGGTCCCAGATGCTAGCATGATGCCAACCAGACTTCCCTGGACAGACAACCCCACCAATGTGTCCTGGAGCTCTGCTTCCCCAGTGCCCTTCTCCACTAGGGAAATAGAGAGACAGGATGGGAGTATGGATCGACCTGTCAATGCCCATGTTCAGCAGGGAAGCAATTACAGAAGCCAGACCTTCCACCTTCTGCATCCCACAATGATCTTGGGTCCATACTCCCAGAGGGTTAAAGAGTAGAAAAGCTGTCAGGGGAGGGGTTGGTATACAGAGGTCTGGTGGTGGGAACTGTGCGAAGCTATACCCCTCTTATCGTATACTTTTGTCAATGTTTCCTTTTTATAAATAAAATATTTTTAAAAATTAAAAAAAACTTACTTGAACTGAAAAAAAAAGTTTCTTCTATAGCTAATTCATATGACTTCCTTCTCAATAAAAGAATCAAATATGCCTTACTAGATATGCTGGGTTTCCCTTGAGGTATTCATGGTTTTTTGTTTGTTGGTTTGTTCTGGTTTGTTTTGGTTTTTTTGTTTGTTTGCTTTTTTGGCATCTCAGTTCAGTAGTCCTTCAGAATATATGTTTCCTTTTCTTTCTTTTTCTTTTTGCCTCCAGGGTTATCACTTGGGCAGGATGTCTGTACGATGAATCCACTGCTCCTGTGGCCTTATTATTATTATTATTATTATTATTATTGTTTGGGATAGGATAGAGAGAAATTGAGAGAGAAAGGGACAATAGAGAGGGAGAAAGATAGACACCTACAGACCTGCTTCACCACTTTTAAAACGAACCCCTGCACATGGGGAGCCAGGGGCTGGAACCAGGATCCTACTACCACTCCTTGCTCTTCATTCTATGTGTACTTAACCCAGTACACTACCGCCCATCCCCCCAGAATATATATCTTCTATGATCCCATTATATATAATTATAATGTATATAATTATAATCTTGTGTTGGTATGCTTCTAGTTCTGCTTCTGGGATCCCTTCTGTGACATTGCTTGGCATTGTGGTCTATTTACATGGTCATTCTGTTACATTGGTTTGGTCTCACACCCCTGCCTCCAGGAGATTTGGGTTTAGTCCTTGCTAGTTCGCACTTCTTCCTTCTCCCCACCCCCTACCCTACATATTTCCTTGGTTCCTGACTCTTCCACCGGAGGAGAGAGAGGCAGGACAGAATTGTGTGGTGATTAGATTAGATTAGATTAGTTTTTTGAACCATTCACTCGTGAATAAAGAAATATTGCTTCTCCGCTCAGCCATGTGTCCCTGGTCATCTGTCTCCCACCACGAAGGTAGCCTGGCATACTGGCATCCTGAACTTTGACTGACAATCTTGGATATACTTGAACTTCTTTTCTAGACCATTACTAATTGATGTATCTCAGTGAACTACACTGAGTAGGCCACATCTTTAGTTGGATAAGCAAACTTACAGCATTTGTTAATGTACCATTTTGCTTTAAAAAAAAATCTACCCCAGTTCAAGCCCCCAGCTCCCCACCTATAAGGGAGTTGCTTCACAGGCAGTGAAGCAGGTCTGCAGGAGTCTATCTTTCTCACCACCTCTCTGTTTTCCACCTATAAGGAAGTTGCTTCACAGACAGTGAAGCAGGTCTGCAGATATCTCTGTCTTCCCCTCCTCTCTCCATATCTATCTGTCCTAACAATGATGACATCAATAACAACAATAATAACTACAACAATAATGAAAAATACAAGGGCAACAAAAGGGAAAATACATAAATAAAAAATCTATCCTCTCTGTGCTTAAAAAAATATGTATTAATATGAAAGAGACAAAGAGAACCAGAGCATCAGTCTAATATATATGATACCAGGGATCAAACTAGAACCTCATGCATTAAAATCCAATGCCCTTCCCACTGCACCACTGCCTGGGTCACACCACTATGTTTTTTTAGTTTAGTTTTATTTGGTTGGGGTGAGGGAGTGTTTGTTTTTCAAGAGCACTGCTAAAGTCTGGCTTCTGGTGGTGCTGGGAATTAAACTTAGAGTCGTTGGTGCCTCAGGCATGAAGGTCTTTCTGCAGAACCATTATGCTATCTCCCCAGTCTGCTTAAAATCATTTTTTCTTTTTTTTGTGTGTGTGTTCTTAGTAAAAACACCAACAATATTCACCAGTGTTCTTTATTACAATGTCTCAAGGATCAGCACGGTTAGGAATTATTTCCTGAGAATTAAAAATCAGGCCCTATAAGTGGTGGAGAACAAGGGCTAAAACATAGATCTAGGCAACACTTAAATTTTAATTTTTTAATATTTATATATGTATCTTTTTATTAGAAAGATAGAATTTTTTATAGAAATAGACTAAGGCTAGCATTATCTTTGATATACAGTAATCGAGGGCCCTCAGGCATGCAAGTCCTGCACTCTACCACTGAGCCATTTTCCAAGCTGGAAAATTTTTAGAAAAAGGTTTTAAAACTGGGTTCTCCTAAGTCTTAGGGTAGAAGTAGTGTGGAACTATGTCCCTATCATCTTATAAACTATTATTAAATCACTAATAAAAATTGTATTAATTTTTAAAAAACTGGATTCTACAGAGTTCTAAGAATCCTTAAAGGTTTCACAGAAGCCATGGTTGTAGTCAGAATTTCAGAAGTGAGATTCTCCATTATTTCTTCTTCACTCACATACTGTCAGCCTATGCAGATCAGATTTCATCTGCTTTGTCTACTAGGCTTCTGAATTTATTTGCTGCAAACAATATTTTCTACATAAATTTGTCTAGGTGAACTGAATCTATATCTTCTTGTCAAATAAGCATAAAAATCATCCTTAAGGGACAGCTGAACTTGCTTACCAATTACTGTCATGAAAAAAAAAATGTTAATAGCAATGCCAAAATACAAGCATGTCTTTCAGATTTACTCTTCAGTATTTCAACTGTACCAAAACATCCTTCAACTTTTGCTCACTCACAGAAATGCTTTCACGGAACTATAATTTAATTTTATGCTTGGCCTTTATCAGGGGTTAATGTATGGAGCCCACAATAAGAAAAACACTTCTACCTTGTTTATGAAATTGCTATAGAATATGGTGTCCATAGCCTGTAATAAAGACACATGCAAAGAATATCCCTTAAAGCTAAGGGCTAGAAAAATCTTGTTTCCTTTCATTTTTTTTCAAGATATCAAGGAATTTGTTATTTGGATCTGCCATTAGCTGCCAGTGAACTTTAAGTTAAATTCAGTGTTTAAAGGCACAGGTTTAGGGGGAGATCTATATTTAAGATGTTGAATTTTCTCATCTATTTACCAATTACTACCAGCTCCTCATTAATTCAGCCAACATTAACTGACTACTTCAGTGTTGAGCATTATAGTACAGCACAAAGATTATAAAAATAGAATGTTTTCCTTAATATAAGTACTGGCTGAATGGTTCTTATTTCTTTTTATTTAAATAATCTTCTATATCTGTACCTTATTTGTAACTTGCCTCATATCCCTCTTCCCCCCCCCATATTAATAGCTATGCCAAAACACAAGAATCTCAGATCCTCTCTATCTATCTATCTACCTGTAGAGAGAGAGAGAGTTGAGAGAGAGAGAGAGAATAGTAGGTTTAAATGCTTTATTTCCCCCTCAGCCACACCCCACTACCCTGTACTCATAAATGGATGGGACTCTTTTCATTTTTTTTTTCTTTTTTGCCTCCAGGGTTATCGCTGGGGCTCAGTGCCTATACTACAAATCCACTGCTCCTGGGGGCTATTTTTCACCTTTTTGTTGTTGTTGTTGTTGTTGTTGTTATTGTTATTGGATAGGACAGAAAGAAATCAAGAGAGGAGGGGGAGACAGAGAGGGTGAGAAACAGATGGACACCTGCAGACCTGTTTCACCACCTGTGAAGTGACCTCCCTATAGGTGGGGAGCCAGGGGCTTGAACCAGGATCCTTATTCCAGTCCTTGTGCTTCATGCCATGCACTCTTAACCTGCTGCACTACTGTCCAGCCTCCGGGACCACTAACTCTACTAATGTCCATCCCTATCTTTTTTTATTTTATTTATTTTAAGGTCTAGTGTGTCAGACAGAATAGCTGTTCCTGCCCCTTTTTTGTGGTCCATTGGCTTGTATGATAGTTTTCCATCTTTCTCTTTGAGTACGTATTTGTCTTGTTGAGACTAACCTGTTACTAGACTGAAATAGGCACACCTAAGTACTGGAAGCATTGAAAATTTACCCCAAAAAGTGATAATAATAATAATAATAATAGATGTATGTGCACATTTACCTAAAACAAAATTTTCCATTTTAGCCATTCAGAACTGTATATAAGGGCCATGTATGGTATTTATTCTATTTCATCAATTTGTTCACATTCATATCACCATCCACCACCAAAAGATAAGGGAGAACTGATCTGCAGTTTCAAATGTGCCCAATCTGACTTATGGCGCCAAAGGGACACCAAAAGTGATCCCCTGAGTTGCAGAGTGATTTCCTTCTTTTAGGGAGGAAATATATTCTTTTTCCTCTTTATAAATGCAACAGCTTTAGCAAGCCAAGGTCACCCAGTCAATCACCAGCTGACTTACTGGTTTCAGTTTCCTCCTGTGGTAGCTCCAATAAAGCAAAATGCAGACCCAGTGAACCAGTGCTAAAAGCAGCACTGGGTGACTGTCCATCATTTCATTCCTCTTGATAATCTCTGCTACCTTAACCCTTAGTTAAAAGATTCCACAGAGGAAGATACTGTTTCTAGATTTTATGACTTGCACAGAAGTCTAAATAAAGTATTCTAGGGGGGGGGGAAATATTTCTGTACTTTAAATGCAGAAGACTGCCTAGAATGATAAAACATATGGCTTACTTACAAAGTCTGATGTAAATATAATTAATAGGTTATTGGAAAAGTCATGACATATATTTCTATGCAAAAATGAGTCATGACTTTTCCAACAACCAACAAAAAAATATTTGCTGCCATACAGAAAAGACCTGATATTTTATTATAAGATTTTAGAAACAATTCATAATGTGAGTATATATTATAGTAGAAAGGAAAACCCTTTAGCCAGTGTACACTAATTTCCACTGTAATTTTCCCATTTTTCTAGCCAGAGAAAGTATTAGCAAGCTAATCTTTCTCCTCCAGATTTGTGTATGCTAAAAATAGGATTGAAATATCAATTTCTACATATCCTTGAGCTCAATAAAACTCTTATGTCATACATTAGAATGTATTTTATTATTTAGACAAATATACTTGTGGATTAGGAGTGCTAACAATATTCAAGAAATGAATTTTTCAGTGGTATTTCGTTTAGATATCAGATACAGTTACCCAGTAAACTAGTGAAACAAAGTGATGTTAGGCTTCAGATGTTTATGGTTCTAGGGAGGAATAGGAAACACAACGCAAGGCTGTAGTGCAAAATATTTTCAATAAAGCAGACATTTCTGATTTAGTGCATTCCTCCAGAACAGCAGGCCTGTCTGTAAAATACACAGCAGAATGATATTGCTTTGGAAAATGTGCAAACACCCTTACACTACACTCAACAGTATCTGGAGAGAAAAAAGATAATGTCTGGAAGGTTTTTCCTGCCATGCTCATTAGAGAGCATTTTTTAATTACATTCACATTCTCAGATTACTAATTTGTATGCACAGTGAACAATGTAGAGAAAAAACTTGAAGTGGATATGAATTGTTGGGAGCTACTAGAGAAAATGTGAGCTAATGTCAGTTCCTTAACAGAGAAATCAGTTTAAGATTAACAAGACCCCCTGGAAAATGAACTACACAAGCAGTCAAAAACAGAAGTTCATTCTTGACCCAAGTGAAAGCATTAAAATACAGCTAATGATTCACTGCTTAGAAGCTGTACTTATTTATTTGTTGATAGCCTGTAGCATAAAGAGGCGCCAAGTTCTCTGGAAATTCAGAACCTAAAATTGTCCAATCTGGACAGACACACACACACACACACACAAACACACAGTTCTCTTTTGCATGTTAATTCATATCCTATGTAAAGATCTGTGCTTTGTTATTCTAAAATTCAGGGTCATTCTCCCACAGAAGTGAGGCATGGAGTTCTGATGGGGGCAGTGAATAATTTTAGGCTATTTGTACACAGCTGCAGCTACTTGCATGGGTAATTGCTTTTGCCCAAATCACCAGCATAATTGTGGCTCTAAAGACATAGATTTAAAAGCCATTGAAGTGTCAAATTATATTACAACAATAGAGCCAGTTCTCTAGAAAATATTCATGTTTTAATTTTAATCAAACTCCAACTATGGGTTGAACCCTTACTATAAAGTTAAAAAAAAAAAAAAGCCAAAGTGTTGTGATTTGTTCATGTCTAGCATGCTAAGCAGAGAAGGGGAGCCAACTACTACTAAAAGAATCTATTAATAATATCTAGTACCACCACTTCACTCAGTGCTTGGCATTCAACAACTATGCTTTAATGAATGAATACAATTTTTAATTTTTTTTTTTTCGCTTCCAAGGTTATTGCTGGGGCTCAGTTATTGCTGGGGCTCCACTGCTCCTGGAGGCCTTTTTTTTCCCCTTTTGTTGCCCTTGTTGTTGTAGCCTTGTTGTGGTTATTATTGTTGTTGTTGATATCATTCGTTGTTGGATAGGACAGAGAGAATTGGAGAGAGGAGAGGAGGGGAAGACAGAGAGGGGGAGAGAACTGCTTCACCGCCTGTGAAGTGACTTCCCTGCAGGTGGGGAGCCAGGAGCTCGAACTGGGATCCTTACCCAGGTCCTTGCACTTTGAGCCATATGCACTTCACCCGCTGCGCTACCACCTGACCCCCAATTTTTAATTTCTACAACTTAAATTGGGAATCTGGAGTCTGAAGACAGAAAGCCAGATATGGTCCTTCCGAAAGGTAGCTAGGGATAATTGCAATAAAAATTGATTTATCTGCTATCTCTGACACGTTTGGCAAACTGACCCCTGACCTATCATATCTCATTATTGAATAATTAGACTTCAATCTAGAAAATATTCTGACCTAATTAGACCACATCTCAAAGAAGCACAGTAATTGCAACAATATAATCAAAATGCTGAATCAATCAAGTGTTTGATACAAATAAAAACTATATAGCATAGTGAAAAAGAGTACAGGGTACAGATCATAAAGACTTATGTTCAAGTACCAAATGCTGGCACTAAGTTGTCTACTCTTAGTTAAATCACTGAACTTCTAACATGAGAATATTAATTATAAATTTTATATATTTATAGTAGTAATGGATTTCATACAGATAAACTGTAGAGGTTGTTTTCACATAACAAAAATCCCAGGGGTACGGATTTTAAGGACTGGTTTGTTGTTGAAGATGCCCATATCATAGTCAGAAGAGTTCTCTGTCTTTCTCTCCAGCTTCATTAAATCTGTGGCAACTCTGATAATAAGCTGATAATGTCTGTGGTAAAAGGAGGAAGAGGGTAGGTGGGCTCCTAGAGAATAAAGCAGAGGCTTTATATGAAGAGACAAAGCACTTGGGATCCATGTAAGACTTCACTTTATAGTTTATTGGTTAAATCTGAGTCATATGCCACTTGTAGCAAGGGAGGTTATCAAAGTTAGACATATTTCCATTCCAGTGAAAATTAAGGTTGTGTTAGTAAAGAGGAGGAGAATGAAATGACTAGGTAACTAGCAGTATCTGTGTCCTTATTGTCTACAGAGTTAGTGTTAATAATTACACAAGACAACATAATTGAAGGTATGTTGTTAATTATAAAGCTAAACAAAGTTTTTCTTTAGAGCAATAAGTGTTATACTATTTTCATATGTATGCAGTGTTATAGAAAAAGATGTCAGACCAAATGTATTTTTATTTTAACTAGTGTTATTACTATTAGCTAACTAATATCACCAAATATATAGCCTAATCAAAAACACTCCTGAATCAATAATATATCAAAAGTATTTTTCTATGTTTTTCAGTACAAAAATGCATCATGACTTTTCCAACAACCCAATAGATTAAAAACAGATGATTTAAAAAAAAAACAGATGATTCATTTGTGGTCTCTAACATTAAAGAACAATATAAAATCTTTTATTTTTGCTTTAAGATTATTTACCTATATTATTTATATGACTAAGTTTTCATATAATCTGGTGTATATATGTGTCCATATACATATATACATATAAAATATCACTTACTCATAGTAAAATTGAACTATAATCATGTGGCCTATAAATTATAATATAGGGGCTGGGCAGTGGCATACCTGTTTGAGCACATACATTACAATGCACAAGGATCCTTGTTTAAACCCCGAGGATGTACCTGAAGTGGGGAAGCTTCATGAGAAGTGAAGCAGGTCTGCAAGTGTCTCTCTTACTCTCTTTCCCTCTCTATATCCCTCATTCCTCTCAATTTATCTGTCTTATCCAATAAATAAGTACATAAAATATTTTTCATTAATTAATTTTTTGCTATGAGTTTTTGTTACATACTTAAGTATTTACCACTTGATTGACCTGATTTGCAAAGAAATAGTTCATTAAAATACCTTGAACCACTTTATTCTCCTTTAATAAATAAATGAAAGGAAGACTGGTTACATCAAAGAAATGGGATCATTCCACTCTCTTAGTAACTCAAATAAACTAAAAAAACTTGAATGGAATACCTGAAACCATAAAATCTACATGACTGATTTTAGGTGACAAGGTTTTCAACATCAACCTTGGTGATGTTTTTGTAGACACATCTCCAATAGATAAGGAAACAAAAGCAAAAACTAACTGTACTAAACCAAATTTAGTATCTTCTATATGTCAAAAAAAAAAAAAAACTATTGCTAAGATGAAACGGCAGACTACTGAATGGGGAAAAATTACAAATCAAGTCATACAAGTGGTTAATACTTAAATATATAATAAAAATTCATACAACCCATAGCCAAAAAAGAAAAAGAAAACACTTGTTTAAAAAGAAGGTGGTAGATCTGAATTGACACTTCCTCAAAGACATAGAGATGGCAAAGGACACATAAAAATGTGTTCAATATATCTTATAGTTTCAAATCAAAGCAACACTAAGATTTCACCTCACACTCAAGAGAACAACTACTATCCAAAAGATTAGTAATAACAAGTTTTGATGAGGATGAGGAGAAAAGCGAACCTTGGTACATTGTTGATGGAACTGTCAGTGCAGCAAGTATGGAAACTCCTCAAAACTTCTTGCTACTCAGTTATCCCACTGTGGGGGTAGTTATCTCAAGAATACAAAAACACTAACCCAGTGAGATATTTATACTACTTGATCATCTTGGCATTATTCAGAGTAGTCAAGAGTTCAAAATAACCAAAGTGTTTACTAGCATATACATGAATACATAAAGATGTGGTATCTATAAGTCATGTAATACTGCTTAGTTATAAAACTATGAAATTCTCCCATTTGCAACAACATGAATAAACAGTACATTTCACTTAGTAAAACAAATTAAACAAAACAATTAGTGTAGTATTTCATTCATATATGGTAAGTAAAGAACAAAACAAAAATAAACTTTTAAACAATAAGAATAAAATAGTGGTAGCCAGAAGGAATAAGGGAAGGGAGCATATAAATTGAACAAATGAAGCAATTACATGGTAATAGATAAAAAGTATACTTTTGATAGTGAATATAATGCATTGACAGATAGTGAACTATAAGACAGTACATGTGAAACTTATGTAATATTATAAACCTACATTACTTCAGATATAAACAGTGTGCAATGGTGGGAGAGATGACACATTAGTGGAGGGTATGGTATGCAGGCACTTATCATTGGAAGATAAGAAAATGTACACCTGTGACAATAGTGTGAATCAATATTTCCCAACGAAATAATTCAGCAAAAAGGGGGAATGACAACTATTAAAAATTTAAGCACAAAAATCTTATATAATTTATCTTAACCATTCAAAACATAAGACTTTATTTTGTTATTACATATACATATATACACATTCAAAACTATATATATATATATATATATCCTCCAAGGTTTGTACTGGGGCTTGCTGCTGGCATCACAAATCCATCACTCTCAGTGACCATTTTTCCTTTTTTTTTTTCCCTATTTTACTCAATATGACAAAAAGAAATTAAAAGGGGAGGGAGGAGATAGGGAGAGAGAAAGACACCTGCAGACCCACTTCACAGCTCATGAAGCATCCCCATGGCAATAGGGAGTGGGGGGCTGGAACCAAGGTCTTTGTGCATAGTACTATGTGCACTTAACTAGGTGTGCCACTGCCCAGCCCCCTAGACTTGTACTTTTCCTTTCCAAAAGACTATGAATTTTTTTCCTAGAAAGTGGTTTGGATAAAGGACTTTTTTTTTTTCAAGTAAAAAAGTCAATGTAAGAAAAAAGTATTTTTCCAGTAAGAAAATACTCTGTCTTGGTGACAATATAATTACAGCGCCCTATGAAGAAGCAGTTGGCACAGTAATTTGATTTTTATTGAATATCAGAGCATATATAGACATTAAAATGCAGTTTGAACAGCTAGTGATATAAGGGAGTAGAGTTTTTATACTTAGACCTACACATTCAACAAGACTTCTGTATCAAATTTGCCTTCCCTCCTCTACCCAGCTGCCTGAAACACACCGACTCACAGTCACCTCAGGACTTATGCACTTCTGTCATCACTTCACTGTTGTACATGGTTATCAACTCACTAACCCAAAACCCAACTCAAATATCAACTCCACAGATATTCCTTCTTGCAAGATCCCAGGTAAATAGCTGACTATCTTCACCCTTCCCACGCTTCCCAGCCCTTCCCAGTCACTCTCCACTGCTTATTATTTAATAGCATTATCTGACATATTTCACTTGGTTTCTCTGCCTAACATATACTTTTCCAAAGATTAGCATATAGGACCCATACAAGTGGAGGCAATGCCTGCCTTGTATATAGCTCTATCTCCAGAGGAGTTTATCACAAAGAAAGTGATTCATGCATAGGTGTTAAATGGGTGTGTGACTGAGTGTGTGTGTGTGTGTGTGTGTGTGTGTGTGTGTGTGTGTGTGTGTGTGTGTGTGTGTGTGTGTGTGTAATGACTCTGATGATGATGCAGATTAAATCATGTTCCCTATAAGCTTTTCTTTTTTAAAAAAAATAGCTTTATCTCCTAGAAGTTCTTTAAATGACACTATCATTCTATACTTAGTGTAAACTATTGGATTGTCAGAAACTTGTCAGGATGTTTTCTTTTTTTTTTATTTGTTAATGAAAGGAATAGAAGGAGAGAGAAAAATAGAATCAGACATCACTGTGGTACATGTGTTGCCATTGATCAAAACTCATGCTTAAGAACCCTACACTTTATCCACTGCACCACTACCTCCAGACCACTTTTTTTTTTTTTAACTACTGCCAGGCTTATTGCTTGGGCTCAGTGCCAGCACTATGAATTCACTGCTCTGAGTGGCCATTTTTTTATTTGTCAAGACAGAGAGAAATTGAGAGGAAAGGGGAGATAAAGAGGGAAAGAGAATGATAAACACCTGCAGACCTGCTTCACCACTCATGAAACATCCCCCCTGTAGGTGGGGAATGGGGGCTTAAAGCTAGGTCCTTGCACATAGTAATATGTGCCCTTAACCTGGTGCACCACTGCCTGCACCCTTTTTCTGTTTTCCTGTTCGAAAATGCAAAATGACTTTTCTGTTAACCCAATAAATGGACAGAATCTAACACAAAGAAGATTTCTGTAACTATTGGATAAATTTCACAAACATCAATTTTATTTATATTTAACATGTAAATATGACAAAGTAATAAAAGTAGTTGAAAAGTACTAAGCTGCTGCATATAGGTGTATACAGGAAATAACACCTCAAATCATATATTTCACTAAAAGATGCTCTATTGGTACTAGTGTACTGAGAGAAATAGGCCTGAGTATCTCAAGAAAATAAACAAAAAAGTTTGCCTAGATATTGTACCAGTGAGTTCCTGACAATTTATTAGCATCTAAGAACTCTACTTGGTGACAAGATACAATAAATTCTTCTCAGATGTTAAGCTGAATCCCTTAGACACAAACAACCCTACGTGTATCTGCATCTTGCATCATAGATCTAGGCCTCTGTTATTCAGTCTCAGTTCCTTCATGCCCAGTTATACTCTGAAAATATAATGGGCCTTATTTCAGACAAGTTCCTTTTTTTCTGTTTGTTTTCTTTTTCACATCTAATGGTTATTATCTCCCTTTTAGTTTCCAAGATAAGACAAGAATGACAAGAGAAATGAAACAGAAGAGCTGGGAGATAGTATAGTAGTTATTATGCAAACAATTCTAGTGCCTGAGGCATTGAGGTCTCAAGTTCAATCCTGGGCGCCACCATAAACCAAAGCTGAGGAGTAATGCTCTGGGCTAAAGGGAGGGGAAAAATATCATTTACATAGAGAAAGTCTATAGACTTTACATAGTTTTAGTTATATTTTACACTATATATTTTTGCTGTTTTTAAAATCCCAAAGCCCTTGTTATTAAACAAATATATATATATATGTATATATATATATATATCACACTCTGAAAATATCATGTTAAATAAACACATGTAAAAAAATTGCCCTTCAAAAAGTATGCATTACTTTCATTAAGATGTTGAAAGTAAAACCTACTAATAAAAATAAATTGTCCTCTAAGAAAAAACAAAAATAGAATGTTAACCTTAATTGTTTCCATCACTTAAACACTGATGTAGTTTCAGCCCCACCCTAATGATCCAGTACAAATGATGAGAAACAAAATAGAAGCATTCCATTCTTTCCTCAACTAAGTAAGCCAAAGAAAATGAATGTTGCTCTTTAATTCAAAAACTCCAGTTTAGAAGTAAAAGGTAATAACTTTATATAGCATACAACTTTCTTGTTTATTTTGTATATGACTTCCTTAATCCAATAAATTCCTAATTCAATATAGAGTTCTAAAGCATCATTATCATTATAGCTTAGGCTGTCAAAAGACTCATTACTGAAGAAATTAATTTTTTACTGTTCCATTGTATGACTTGACTTAGTACTGACAAACTCTTCTGTCTTTGTAAATGCATTAGAGTTGGGCAAAAGGCATTCTTTAATGCTCCAGTTGTTTGTTTTCTTAAAGTATTGGCTCATGTAGTGCTACAGTCAATCACTTGTCAAAAGGTGGGTTCAGGGAGAAATAAACAGGAACAAATAGCCAAGTAAAGAATTTTAATAATCCTGAAGAAACAAAATTCAATATAATGGCCATTAATAAAAACTATTCATGCTAGCATTACCAGCAGAACTGCCACCATAAACTGAAAAGATTATGGTGAATTACTAAACATCATAAAATTCTTAAGTATCTTGTAGGATGCATTTTCCCTATTCAGGAATTATAACTCACAAAGAAATATTCTAAAAAAGAACAGCCTGCCCCTTTGAGTGTCAAAACTTCAAGTTGCTTCAAAAGAAAGTCACAGTAAGTATTTTCATGGCAGAATCTAAATATGCTTGCATTTTCTCTCAAGGCCCTCCTTTTGAACTAAGTCAAGAGCTGTTAAAGTGAAGTAGTAGAGAGGAAGACACAGTGTTTAATGTCCTTAACTTCCCTATGCCATGCCTGTTTCTACACTTCTTGGGTGCCTTGCTCCTGGAGCTCAATGTTCTTCAATTCCTCTTTTCACCTGTCCACCCTTCTTTAAAGTGATTTGGCTCAAGAAAGTACACTGTGTGCCAGGTCCCAGAAAAGTCCTTTGCTTATAGATTTGTGAGAGACAAAATGGTTGGCGTTGGCTCTGTCGGAAGTCATTTTTCAAGTCATTTTTTTCGTAATGTCCAGGGAACTCAGTCATAAAATTACCATTTCCCCTACTACTATGTTTCTCTTGGCTTTTGTTCTCTCAGTATTATCTCTATGATCCCAGAAGATGATTAAATAAAATAAATAGATGATATGTCTATTACTGAATGTGCCTGGAGGGAACTGGAAGCAGAAATTATTACCAAAGTTCAATATTACCTCTTGTATCAATCATGGATCTCTAGGGAAACCGAACCAAAAGTATTTAAAAAGACAACTATGGGGGTCGGGTGGTAGTGCACTTAAGCATATATGTCACTAGGCATAAGGACCTAAGTTCAAGCTCCCCATGTCCCACCTGCAGGAGATATGCTTCATGAGCAGTGAAGCAAGGCTGCAGGTATCTTTCTCTCTACCTATCTTCTCCACCCCTTTCAATTTCTCTTTGTCCTGTCAAATAAAATAGAACAGAGAGAGAGAGAGAGAATTACTATGAGGAAGTAGTTCATATGATCATGGAAGCCTATGATCTGCTACATGCAAGCTGGAGACCCAGCAAAGCTGGTGTGACTGAACCAACCATAAAAAGTATGAAAACCAAAGGAGACAATGATAAAATCCCAGCTGAAGGGCAGAGAAGAGTCAGTGTGTTCCAACCCAACCAATTACATGATTAAAGGGGGCAAAGTCATCTTTCTTCGGTCTTGTGTTAGGCAGGCTAGTCAGAGAGATAATGTGATTTTTTTTAATTGCTATGATAGATCTTGGATCAGACAGAAAGAAATTGAGAGGGGAGGGGAAGACAGAGAGAGGGAGAGAAAGATAGACACCTGCATACCTACTTCACCGCCTGTGAAGTGACACCCCCCCCCCCCCCCGCAGGTGGGGAGCTGGGAGCTTGAACTGGGATTCTTACTCCAGTCTGTGCGCTTGCACCATGTGCTACTACCCAGCCCCTGAGGTAATGGTGCTTTACAGAGGTCACTAATAAGATTGCTGATCTGACCCCAAACCACATTCGCAGATAGCACCTAGGTATAAATAATATTTAATTTAGACAACTCATAGCCAACTTAAATTAATGTGTATGTTTGATCATCACACCTTCTAAGAGAATCTTTTCAATCTTCCATTTACTCACACTTTTGCACTCTCAGAAAATATTTCTCTTAAAAGCTCTGGCCAAAATGAGAAAGAGGAAAAGGAACTGAAGAAACAAGGACAGAAAGGACACAACGAGACTTGGACTGGGTGGGGTATATTCTCCAAAACAAGGAACTGGGGACCAGGCGGTTGCAAGGGGCTTTGGAGACCCGGTGCTTGATTGTACAAAAGGATCTAAAAAGTTGGGGGTGAGAGTGTTCTGTAGGGACTTAATAGAGGAAGATGAAAGTGTACTCATGGTGGTCCGGGAAGTGGCACAGGGGTAAAGCTATGGACTCTCAAGCATGAGGTCCTGAGTTTAATCCCTGGCAGCACATGTACCAGAGTGATGTCTGGTTCTTTCTCTCTCCTCCTTTCTCATAAATAAATAAAATCTTTTTTAAAAAAAAGTGTACTCCTGTGATAACAACTGTACTATAAACCATTAATCCCCTTACCCAGTGACATTAAAAAAAAAAAATTTGGCCAATTGTATTACAATCATTTGGTGTTTCCTAATAAGCAGTGATCTCTCTGCATTCATCTCTGTACCCCCTTAGCTTAGCAAAGCACCTGTCCCAGGAAATAACTGAGTTGTTAAGCATGAATGAGCTCGACGATAATAAAAAATTGTGCTTTGTCTGCTATCCAGAGAATCCAAGCCATGCAAAGCAGAAGAGGCATGTGCATAAATAACTCTAATATGTGACAGAAATTTTCATAGAAAAAAAAGTGCTCACCCTTACTGTCAATTTCTGGCTTCTTCAGCCTGATCATCTGCAAGTGCTCTTAAACAAAGGGATAAATCTATCTTCTGGAGGTATGACCCTGACCAAATCAGTGTCCCTTACTAGAGGTCTAAAATTAGTCTTGGTACTCTCAGGGTGATATTGTAAAAGTAAATACGATGTTTTTAAATAAAGTTTAATCACTACCTCTAAGAGATAACTGTTCTCTTATTTCACTACAACATAATTCACAGCAGCCAAAAACCAATAAGAACCTAAATGCCCATCCACAGAGGAATAAAGAAAATGTATGTGTCTCACACACAAACACATGTACCCTACAATGGAATATTACTAAGCTTTAATGATATAAACTCAGGGTCTATGGCCATACCACCCAAAACACACCCAATCTCTTCTGAAGTAAACTCAGGGACTGGGTGGTGGTTCACATAGTAGAGTATATATGTTACAGTGTGCAAGGACCCTGGTTCAAACTTCTGGTTCCAACCTGCAGGGGAAGAAATATACAAGCCACAAAGCAGTGCTGCAAGTGTCTCTCTTCCTCTCCTCTGTTCTGTCTCTCTCTTCCTTCTCAGTTTCTCTCTGTCTTTATCCAAAAAATAAGTAAATAAAAAAAGAGAAAAGAAAGGGAAAAAATGTATCTCACAAAAAAGAAGAAAAAAATCCACCATTTGTTGTGACATCAATAAAGGAAAAGAAAAGGAAAACAGAATGGTTATGGGAAGACACTGGGGAAGAGACTTCAGAATTGTTTCATAATTATACAAGAATTCAGGAGAGTAGGGGGGGATAGCATGATGGTTATGCAAAGAGACTCTAATGCCTGAGGCTCCAAAGTCCCAGGTTCAATCCCCCATACCACCATAAGCCAGAGCTGAGCAGTGCTTGAGTGTTTCTCTCTGTCTCTCTCTGCACCTCTCTCAAAAATGAAATAAAGTAATTTTTAAAAAAGAATTCATGATAAATGATGGCTATGTATGCACAACAATGAGAAAGACACTAATACCACTGAGTTATGCACTTTTAAATGGTTAAGACAGTGTTAATATCTACCAAGTTCAAGCAATGATTACTAAAGACATGGCCCCTAGAAATATACCTAAAATAGACTTCCTAGCTTCTTTTCACCCTAAGGCCCCTATTCTCATCTGCTCTATTTCCATTTTTTTGGTTCCTGATTCTTAAACACTGTGTCCTGCTTTCTATCTTACTGCCTTTGAACCACAAAATTGCAGATTCCATCTTGATGTCCCTGGGCAGATGACTTCACCAATGTGTCCTGGAACCTCACCTCTCCAGAGCCCTACTCCAATAGGGAAAGACAGAAATAGGCTGGAGGTATGGATTCACCTGCCAATGCCCATGTCCAGTAAAGAAGGAACTATAGAAACCAGAACTCTCACCTTCTGCACCTCATAAAGAATTCTGGTCCATTCTCCCAGAGGGGTGAAGGATAGGGGAAGAACAAAGAGCTCTGAATCCCAATTCCACCAAGACCAGAAGCATTTGTCACTAAGATTCTTGTTTTTGTAACATAACAGAAAGGAGAGCAAATCTGAAAAACACCAGAGGAAGCAAGACACTGTTTCCCTTTTCAGAGAGAAGAGGGGGAATGAAAGAAAGAACATTTGGAAGTAGTAATAGGTGTAGGTGTGACTTAGAAATTAAGTAAAGGCAGGAACATAGAAAAAAATGGGCAATGGGAGGGGTAGACAGCATAATGGTTATGCAAAGAGACTCTCATGCCTGAGGCTCCAAAGTCCCAGGTTCAATTCCCTACACCACCATAAGCCAGAGCTGATCAGTGCTCTGGTTAAAGAAAAAAAGAAGAAAGAAAGAAAGAAAGAAAGAAAGAAAGAAAGAAAGAAAGAAAGAAAGAAAGAAAGAAAGAAAGAAAAGAAGAAAGAAAGAAAGAAAGAGAAAAGAGAAGAAAAGAAAAGAAAAGAAAAGAAAAGAAAAGAAAAGAAAAGAAAAGAAAAGAAAAAAAAGAAAAGAAAAAAATGGGCAAGGGGCTGGGTGGTGGCTCACCTGACTAAGTACACACATTACAGTACACAAGGACCCAGGTTCAAGCCCCCAGTCCCCATCTGCAAGGGGAAAGCTTCATGAGCAGTGAAGCAGGGATGCAGGTATCTCTGTCTCTCTCCCTGTCTATCTCCCCCTTCCCTCTTGATTTCTGTTTCTATACAATAAATAAAGATAATAATTTGGAGCCAGGTAGTGGCACACATGGTTAAGCGCACATATTACAACGCTCAAGGACCTGGGTTCAAGCCCCTGGTCCCTATCTGCAGGGGGAAAGCATTGCAAGTGTTGAAGCAGTGCTGCAGGTGTCTCTCTGTCTCTCTCCCTCTCTATCACTCTCTTCCCTCTTGATTTCTGGCTAGCTCTATAAAAAAAGAATAATTAAAAAGATAATAATTTTAAAGACATTTTTTAAATGGATGAAAAATATAGATAGATAGATAGATAGATAGATAGATAGATAGATAGATAAAGTCAACCCTTATTTGTGGCCATGGGAGAACTACTGCAGTTTCCAATAGAGGACACAGAACTCTGGTAGTGGGAACATTATAGAATTATACCCCCATTCTCTTATTATTTTATAAATCAATATTAAATCACTAAAAAACATAGTGAAAATGTTCTATACATTTTGTCACAGTAAACATATTAATATATTAATATTCTGAAATACAAAACACTACCAGTAAAAAATACTTTTAGAGTAAAAACTGTATTGTATCTACAATAGCAGTACAATGAATAAGAGAATCACTCTTCCCAAATAAAAAAAAATTATTAAAAAGAAAGAGAGAAAGAAAGAAAGGGTCTCTCGTGATACCACTATCATCATTTCCTTTTTTTTTTTTCCAAATCACTTCATTGGGGGATCACTATCTCTTCCTAATGTATTTATTGTAGGAATTAGTAAAGTTCTTTCCTATTTAATTTTTATTTATTTATTAATGAGAGGGATAGGAGGTGAGAGAGAGAGCATGAACAAGAACCAGACATCACTCTGGTATATGTGCTGCTGGGGAACCCACTCAGGACTTCGTGCTTAAGAGTCCAACACTTTATCCATGGCACCACCTCCCAGACCACAATTTCTTTTTTTAAAAAAAAATACATGTATATATATTTTTTAAAGCTAAATAAATCTTCTTTATTGGCTTTCAGATAAAGAATACCATTCTCAATAACCTGACAACTAATTCTCTGAAATGTAAATAACAAGGAATACAGGGCTCCATGCCAAACTGCAAAACTACCTCCTGCCATAAACATCTGAGAAGCTTGTTTCTCTCTGAATGATGCCAACTAGCTAACATCAAGAGTAATAGCAATTACCAAATTAATATAGAATGAGCTGTGGGTGACAAATGGTAGTGTCAAGTCCTGTCAATTGAGGACCAGTTATTGTTTATCTGGAGAACTTGTATAATTTGTATCTGCCTAGTTAGCAATATCTGATGATGCACAATACATGTAATTTGATACTTAACAATAGAATTGCTTTGATTCTCTTCTGAATTCTGCCTTAGTAAAGAGGTTTTGTAAATTGAGAGATTTTGTTTATAATCATGTCTCCTCAGTAGCATCCTGTGTGAACTCTGGAAACTGAAATACCTAGTCCACTAAAGCCTCTGGTCCCAGTAAACTTGTCTCCCTTGGTTTTAAAGTCATAAAACAGTGCGATTTTAGCATTGGAAATGACTTGTAGATGTTTACTGAGATAAATCTAAACTATATACTTATCTATGTGTGGCTTTCTACATGAAAAGGAAAGAACTAAAAGGGGGCATGAATAAGGAAGAAAAAAGCTAGGAAGGAAGGGAGAAAGGAACAGTCTTTACTTATGGTTTAAAGATTAGGGAAGAATTTTCCAAAGACAAGACAGAAAGAAGGCAGCATTATAAATGAAAGACACAGCATGAACAAAATATAGGAGGAAAACCAAAAAGGTTGAGGAACACTGAGAAGCATATTCATATTAAAATGCCAAGGGGACTTGCAGGAGCTTGGAAGACAAAAAGCAATGAAAGTGAGAACAACAATGCAGAAATATGAACACTAGGAAAAATTACTTAACATACAAACAATTATTAGAATGTAACACTGTTTGTCCCTAACGGGGCAAACTATGATCTCTGGTGAGAAATGTAAAGGGGTATGTTCAGTGCTACACTCCCATTACCATTCCCTAGTGGTGAGCTTTACATTCGGACAAAATATCCAAACACTAAAAGAAATCAAAATTACAACTTTTCATGGTTCTGGAGTTGATATGATCATCATTACTTGTTTTGCTCCAAGGAGTTAACACAGAGGTATTATTGTTAACGTGGCCTGCCTAATTAAAAAGAATCACCTTTTTTTTTTACTTTATTTACTTAATTGTTTTATTTGATAGGACAAAGAAGAATTTAGAGAGAACAAGGATAGAGACGGAGAGAGACAGAGAAACACCTGCAGCACTGCTTCACTGCTTGTGATGCTTTCCCCCTGCAGGTGGGAAAAAAGAATCACTTTTTTACTCTCAACTTCTTATTATCTAGGCCAAAAGCAATCACTGTAACTTGGACTAGGTGTGGTGTACTGTAGAAAAGAAAAGGGCTCCGGGGTAAGGGAGAAAGGGGAGAGGGCACTAGGATCCTGGTGTATGACAGTGGGAAAAGACCTAATCTGGGGGTGCAAGTGTTTTGTAGACACCTATCATAGGGAGATGAGAGACTGTACTCTTGTGTCAACAGCTATACACTAAACCATTAACCCTGAACCCCATTAAAACAAGAAAGAAAATAATAATAAAGGCAATCGCTGTCCTTACTTTTCTTCTAGTGTCTCTCAGACACTAAGGTGAGTGGTTTTAAGTGGTAACTAAGGTGAGTGGTTTTAAGTTTTCTTTGACCTTCCCTCCCATTTTCAGGGTGGTGTCTTACCTATTTAAAGATGATTTACTGAAACCAGAGGAGCAGTCACGGAAATGTAAGAACCCACAGAATGTTCTCTTTCATTTGTGAAATCTGCATTCTAAGACAAACATTTTTAGAGAGAGGCTGTTATTTAAGTATGGCAAATATACCTATTTGTTTTCCAAGTAAAATGAATCTCTCACTGGCTTATCATAATTGCTATGGATTTTCAATATGCTAAACAAAGTAAGAAATAGACATCTGCAATAACCATTTGTATTATCAAATCATATTTCTTTTGATAGGTATATTAAAAACACAAAGATTTGGGGCAAGAAAAAAAGGTGCGTTTTTAATTCTTTCCCCATGATTTTGTTAAAAGAATGTTCACTTCAACAGATGCGTCCATAATGAGCTGATATTCTATTTTTTTTTTGAAAACAGAGAAAATGAAAATGTTATAAGCAGTCTTGTTTCAGGCAATCGAAGCAAGTAAATCAAGAAACCTAGTATTTGATTTGTTTTTCACGACTATGGTTCAAAGACCATCTGTGTTTATGCCATAGATCCTTCTGTATAGGGTTCTTCCTCAGAACTTTTAGTAAAAGCTGAGTCCATTGATCTGTGATTTGGTAAACTAGAGGTTTTTGAAGGACAGCCAAAGTTTCACTTAGTTTCTCAGCAACTCTCTCAAACATTAGAATATCTATCCTGTTCCTAGAGAACTTAAGATACATTGTATATTCAGGGCATCATTATGCTGGAACTTGCAGACAAAATTGTCAAGAAGCAACAATGAAGCATGAAATTATTTTTTAAAGAAGTAATATCATTTAGGGGTCAGGCAGAGGTGCACTTGGCTGTTATATATTAACATGGACAAGGACCTGGGTTCAAGGCCCCAAACCCCAACTGCAGGGAGGACGCTTCATGAGCAGTGAAGTAGGTCTACAGGTGTCTCTCTCTACCTCCCACACCCTCTCAATTTCTCTTTGTCATGATGTATGTACTTTTCTGACAACCCAATAGGTTCTTTATTTTTACTTCTTCTCTTTCTCTTTCTTTCTTTCTTTCTTTCTTTCTTTTTTTTACCAGAGCATTGCTCAGCTCTGGCATATAGTGATGCAGGGGAATGAACCTGGGACACTGAAGCCTCAGGCATAAGAATCTCTTTGCATTACCATTATGCTATCTACCACCCCACCCCCAAGATTATTTCTTTAAAATCCATCAAGTGGTTGATATGGAATTTTTTTCACATGTAACTGGTTAACTCAAAGTAGTTTCAAAAGGGTAGAGTTTTAAATGCCTTTCAGACTAAACTATGAAATTCTTGGTTTATAAAAGTGGCACTAAATATCATATAAATGAAAAAATATATATGTGTAAAATAATCAGTGCAAGGTTTCACACAAGGACTCAATAAACAGAAACTAGTAATTTAGTAGTGTGGTTGTGACCATAATAGTAACTATATATCCTCTCCTATTTCAAGAATTCATTTAAAAGATGAGGCCCAGAAAATTTAAATGATTTGCCCAAGGCTTCAAAAGTCAGCTAGTAGCAGAACTTAAATTGGAATGCAAAGCCCCCTAACAAGTCTAATACAGTTTCCCTAATACCTTGGGGGAAATAACTTTTTCAATTATAATAAAATATTTTATCATATAAATATCCTTTAAAACAAGGAAGAAAGGAAGGAAGGAAGGAAGGAAGGAAGGAAGGAAGGAAGGAAGGAAGGAAGGAAGGAAGGAAGGAAACGGGTGGAGGGTAGATAGCATAGTAGTTATGCAAACAGACTCTCATGCCTAAGGCTCCGAAGTCCCAGGTTCAATCCCCCGCACCACCATAAGCAAGAGCTGACCGGTGCTCTGGTTACAAAATAATAATAATAATAAATTTTTTAAAAGGAAGGAAAGAAAGAAAGAAAGGAAGGGAGGGAGGGAGGGAGGGAGGGAGGAAGGAAGGAAGGAAGGAAGGAAGGAAGGAAGGAAGGAAGGAAGGAAATTTCTACCCTAATTAATTTGTAATTTCAGAATGTTATAGATTTTCTCAGCCTTTGCCTTCATTTAATGTCTTTGCTACATATAACAGGATCATCACTCTACCCTAACCTTCAGCTCAAGAAACAGGACAGAGACCAAATCATCTCTCTACTCCTTTTCCCTCTTTCCTATTGTACTAAAAGCATGGGGTTTTCCGAAATTAAACCCTTGAATCTCTGTACTCTCTTCCTCAGATGATATGGATATCCCCAAGTACTCTATGCAGCTAACTGTAAAATATGTCTTCAATCCTTTGTTTTTCTTGACATTTTTAAAATATTTATGTATTTATTTATTCCCTTTTGATATCCTTGTTTTATTGTTGTAGTTATTATTGTTGTTATAGATGCCTTCGTTGTTGGATAAGACAGAGAGAAATCGAGAGAGGAGGGGAAGACAGAGGAGAAAAGAATGATAGACACCTGTAGACCTGCTTCACCGCCTATGAAGCAACTCCCCCTCCAGGTGGGGATCCAGGGCTCAAACCAGGATCCTTGCCCTTGTTGTTGTAGCCTGTTGTGGTTATTATTGTTATTGTTGATATTGTTCATTATTGGATAGGACAGAGAGAAATAGAGAGAGGAGGGGAAGACAGAGAGGGGGAGAGAAAGACACCTGCAGACCTGCTTCACTGCTTGTGAAGTGACCCCCTGCAGGTGGAGTTCCCTACTGTATGTTACCCCCTAATTATTCTGATTTCATCTCAAAATTGCCATGTCTATAATTAAATCCACTTTCTACCTTCTGAAGTAGAGCAAAATATTAACTTTACGGCAGTGCCTCCTTCTTCAGGCCTGCCTAATCCAGGTCCTTTGGAAGTATACCATCATTTGCTTTCACTTTTAAATCCCACTTTTTTCTCCTGTATCTACTTGATACTTCTGCTTGGGCCACTGGAATTTTTTTTTACTGCCACCACAGCAATAAAAATGAAGCTCAGTGATGATATCACAAATCCACCACTCCCAGAGGCCAATTTTTCTTTTCTTTTCTTTCTATCTTTCTCCTTTCTTTTTTTTTTTCTTCTTCTTGATGTTTCTTTCTATTTCATTAGATAGGACAGAGAGAAATTGAGATGGAGGTGGAAACAGAGAGGGGAAAAAGAAAGACATCTGCAGACCTACTTCAGTACTAGTGAAGCATACACATTGCAGGTGGGGAATTGGGGCTCGAACAGCGTGGTTGCAGTGTGGTGGGCCACGACCCAAACTCACTGGAAAAAATTTATTCTCAAAATTTATTAACACTTGCTTAATCCTTCCAGTTTTGAAATCATGAAGATATTGCTGAGCCTCTCCTGAACCCTTGCTGTTGTCATCAACAATTCTAGTATAGTTTTTCTTGTATTTCTTTCTCACTGACATCACAAGTCTAGCTCTTCACCATTAAGATGAATATTAATCCAAGAGCCTCCTATCTGATGGCTTCACGTTTAGTTTCATTGTCTTACATATTTCCTAAAATAATCAAGCTTCCTGAGTCACAATAAACCACTGTTCAAATCAAGCTGGTCCCACTATTTCATTGTGCCCACTAGGTAAGATTTAAATACTTCAGCTTCACACATAAAACACCATACCATCGGGAGTTGGGTGGTAGCGCAGCAGGTTAAACACACGTGGTGCAAAGCACAAGGACCAGCATAAGTATCCCAGTTTGAGCCCCCGGCTCTCCACCTGCAGGGGAGTCACACCACAAGTGGTGAAGCAGGTCTGCAGGTGTCTATCTCTCTCTCCTCCTCTCTCAATTTCTCTCTGTCCTATCCAACTACAATGACATCAATAACAACAATAATGGCAACAAAAGGGAAAATAAATATTTTTTTAAATTTAAAAAAAAAAAAACCATACCATCATGCCCATTCCTGTTTTTTAATGTTTCTTTTTCTAGAATATTTAAACAATGTGATGTGGGAGTGCACAGATAACCATACTCGAGGACCTGAGTTTGAACCTCAGCTCTCCATGTACAGGGGAGGAAGCTTCAGAAGCAGAGAAGCAGGTCTGTAGGTGGCTCTCTATTACCCACATACCTCCCCTTTATCTCCCCACCTCAATTTCCCTCTTCCCTAGCTAATAAAGAAAGGGGGGAATAAAAGAAAAAAAGGGAAAAATGACCACCAGGAGCAATGGATTCATGGTGTAGGCACTAAGTCCCAAGTGATAACCCTGGTGGCAAAATAATAATAGTAGTATTAAGTAATAATAACTTAAAAGATGTTTTAAACATAAACTTAAAAAAATTAATGAAAATTGTCCAACTTGTATTCCAAGTCAGATAGGTACCTTAGATAAATCACTCTGTTTTTACGATCTTCCATTTTCCCATTTGCTCTACACAAGCTATATTTCTTTTTACTATCTCTTTATAGAGTTTACTAAATAAGGGCCACCAATTGCTTTAAACCCCAACTACAAGATGGAATTTATCAGATGGAAAACTACATTGGAGGGGCTGGGAAGTGGCACACCCAGTTAAGTGCAATAGTACTAAGCAAAAGGACCCACACAAGGATCTGAGTTCAAGCCCCTACTCCCCACCAACAGGAGGGACGTTTCACAAATGGCGAAACAAGGTTTGTGGTTGTCTATCTTTCTCTCTCCCTCTCTATCTCCCCATCCTCTCTCAATTTCTGTCTTATTCAATAAAATGGAAAAAAAAAATTGGCCTCCAGGAGCAGTGGATTTGTAGTGCCAGAACTGAGCCCCAGCAATAGCACTAAAGGCAAAAAATAAATAAATAAATAAATAAATAGGAAAGAAAACTACCTTGACCCATATTTTTAACTGGGCATCCCGTGAGTACCCATTCATTGGGGAAACTGACGATCCTTCCTAGCCGACTGAATCCACAAGGATCCCAGTCACTTTCAAAGCCAGCAAAAAGCAGCTCCTGACAGCTTTCGAGCTCTTGGTCCTGCTACGCTGTTAACTGGCTACAGAAGAAGGGCAAACGCTAGAAGAAGAAGGAAGAACAAAGAAAATAGAGAAAATATAAGTAAGCAAATCTTCCATATGCAATTGTTGAGTTCCACTTCACTAAAATTTTATATATATAAAACAATTCCAATTTCATAAGCCCGTTTCTTTCATGGCACTGAAAGAAAACTAAGCTATGACTAGAACAAAGTTGGGGTAATAACAAAATCAATTATATTGCATTTAATTCCTTTGGTAATTAATCATCTAGAAAAGACACCACCAAAAAGAGACAAAAAAAAAAACTCACAGGATACTTTAAAGTACTTTCCTTCTGAAGCCTTACATACTAATACTGAAATCAAGGGAGAAATAGATATATAAACCTATAATAATAAATTGGCCACATGCTCACATCTATTTTTTGAGAATTACAAAAATAGTGAGTATACCAGTGTTGTCTCTCTCATATACAAACACACATATGCATATATGTATATCACATATACAAAATATGTCACTGCATAAATACCACTGGAGGACTGAATTTACCCAATAAAGGGTCCATCACACAAACACAAACACACATACACACACACACCAAAAAACTGAGACAAATCACAAATCTCTTTATCAAAATTATAGGTTCAGGAGATAAAAGTAAGAATGCTCTCCTTCCTTCCACTCTTCATTCATCTACCAATACACACTTACTTAGAGAAAAACAATGCACCACAAAATAAGCAAAAAATAGTCCCTTGCCTTCAGGAATCTTTTATCTAATGACTAAAACAAATAAATAATTGCAGTCACATAAGATGAATATTTTAACAGATTGAATCAAAGTTGTATAAAGAAGGACCCAAAAGGAAACCCATCTAAATTACTCTAGGTTTTTTGAATGATATATTCATCAATATACAAAAAAGTTTCCACTATCATGTAGCTATACCAATTCAGCAGGGAAAATAAAGTAATACAAGCATTAATCTGGATTAAGAATGAGTAAAATGCTTTCTTTTCTTTCTTTTTTTTTTTTTGTGCCTCCAGGTTTATCACTGTGGCTCAGTGCCTGAACTACCAATCCACTGCTCCTGGAGGCTAGTTTTCCTCTTTTTGTTGCCCTTGTTGTTTATCATTGTTGTCATTATTATTGTTGTTGCTGTCATTGTTGTTGGATAGGACAGAGAGAAATCGAGAGAGGAAGCAAAGACAGAGAAAGAGAGAGAAAGACAGACACCTGCAGGCCTGCTTCACCACTTCTGAAGCAACCCTCTCCTGCAAGTGGGGGGCTAGGGGCTCAAAACGGGATTCTTAGCGGAGTCCTTGCTCTTCGTGCAACGTGTGCTTAACCCGCTGCGCTACTGCCCAACCCCCGCTTTCTTTTCTTTTTTTTTTTTAATGCTTTCTTACAACTTTTATGATGAACCAGAGTGAATGATCAACAATCCAATAGAAAACTATGCCAAGACTTCTTTCAATGCAAGCTAACGTCTACCTTTTTTTTTCTGCATATATTGTTTAGTATAAACACAAAGTGGGCATTTAATACATGTTAATTGCACACTCAAAGCAAGATTAAACCTATGAAGTGTTCTCACATAGAAAGATACAATTAAAATGATAGTGACCTCAGGAAACTAAAAATGTCTAAAAAAAAAAAAGTCTAGTGCAAGCTTTTACATTTCAGTTCAGCTAAGGGTTCAAATTTGAGTTCATTCACCTAAGGAACTAACTGAATGGCCTTCAGTAGGGCCACTCATTGACTCAACTATTTAGCTATAAAATGAGGATGTTGAAAATAATCCCTTGGATCATTATGGTAGATAAGTCAACTAATATCTATCAAGTTTCCAACTTAGAAAATGACCAAATGTAGGGTATGCAAAAAATGGTAGTGTGAGTTCAGACCATCAGGGATGCTCATGTGCTAAGTATGGGATAGCATGGGCTCTAGGTTAGACTGATGGGGTTTACAGTTAGCAATATTTTATACTTTTCCCATATTTGGGAGCTACTCTCCACCCTGATCCAGCTTTCTAGTCCTATTTCCATCTGACACCATCTCCCTAGACAACACTTTTAGCCCACCTGCATGTTAGCTATTAGGCTCAGGCAAAAACTAGTAGTCGGAGGCAGGTGGTAGCACCGGGTTAAGCACACATAGTAGGAAGTACAAGGACCCATGCAAGGATCTCAGTTTGAGTCCCCTGGCTTCCCAAGTGTCTCTCTGTCTATTTCCCTCTCTATCTCCCCCTCCTCTCTCAATATATCTGTCCTATCCAATAAAATGTGAAAAATGGCTACCAGGAGCAGGGATTTGCAGTGTGGGCACTGAGCTTCATTGATAACCCTGGAGGCAAAAAAAAAAAAAAAAAAAGTCTAGTGAAGTCATGGACCCCTGGGAATATACCTAAAATAGATTTCTTAGCTTCTTCCAACATAAATACCCCAAATCTCACCTGCTATATTCTTACTTTTAGGTTCCTTATTACTAAACAATTTGTTCTAGAGTCAGGCAGTAGTGCAGTGGGGTAAGCTCACATGGCGCAAAGCGCAAGGACCTGAGTGAGGATCCCGGTTTGAGCCCCTGACTCCCCACCTGCAGGGGAGTCACTTCACAGGCAGTGAAGCAGGTCTGCAGGTGTCTGTCTTTCTCTCCTGATGCTGAGGAATTATTCTGATGCAGTCTCTGCCCTCAGGTTTTACCACGCCCCTCGAAATCCTAGCAGTGCCCCCCTTCAACCAATCCTGCCCCCACACGTCACCCCTGGTTGTTGCCCAATAAAAGCTCTCTCACTCCCCCCCCTCTCTTGGCTCTCTCTCGGCTCTCTCTCGGCTCTCTCTCTCTCTCTCTCTCAGCACCCCTTCCTTCTTGCCCATGGTGAGGTAGTGGGGACGGCCATTGTCAGCTGACTCCACGTGGCCTGAGCCACCCCCCCATCCTATAATAAAGATTTGTGTACCCCATTTGCTCTGGACCTCCTCTCTCTCTCTTCTCCATGGCGCAGCCCAACACCCGGCCACAACCGACACTCTCCCCTTCTCTGTCTTCCCCTCCTCTCTCCATTTCTCTCTATCCTATACAACAACGACATCAATAACAACAACAATAATAACTACAACAACAATAAAACAAGGGCAACAAAAAAAAGGAAATATTATTTAAAATCTTTAAAATATATATATATTTGTTCTGCTTTATATCCTAATGCTTTCCAGCCACCAACTTGTAGATGCTACCATGACACCAACCTGACTTCCCTGGGCAGTCAACCTCAACAATGAGTCCTGGAACACAACCTCTCCAGAGCCCTACCCCACTAGGGAAAGATAGAAACAGGGTGAGGGTATGGATGGACCTGTAAACATCCATGTCCAGTGAAGAAGCAATTACAGAAGCCAGACCTTCCAACTTCTGCACCCTATAAAGATCTTTGATCCATACTCCCAGGGGGATAAAGAAAAGGGAAACTTCCAATGGAGGGGAAGGGATATGGAACTCTGACAGTGGGGATTGTGTGTAATTGTACCCCTCTTGTCCCACAATCTTGTCAATCATGATTAAATCACTTCAACATGCAGACAACCCTACCTAGTGATCTATTATTTATATATTTTTAATGAAAGAGAACTACAAAGAGAGAAGAAAGAGAGAGACTTATGAGACCAGAGCACTGGTCAGCTCTGGCTTATGGTGCTACTGAGAATTGAACCTAGGATCTTAAGAGTTTCAAACATTAAAATCCTTTATATAACCATTATGCTGTCTCTCCAGCCCCTAGTGATCTATGTCTTCCACCCCAGATGAGTTTCTTTTTTTTTAATTATTTCCCTTTTGTTGTCCTTGACGGTTTTTTTTCTTTTTTTAATTTATTTATTTATTTCCTCTTGTTGCCCTTGTTGCTTTCTTGTTATAATTATTATTGTTGTCTGTCTTCATTGTTAGATAGGACAGAGTGGAGAGAGGAGGGGAAGAGAAAGACACCTGCAGACCTACTTCACCGCTTCAAGCGACTCCCCTGCAGGTGGGATGCCGGGGCTCGAACCGGAATCCTTGAACCGGTCCTTCTGCTTTGCACCATGTGCGCTTAAGCCATTGCGTTACCGCCAGACTCCCGTCCTTGCTGTTTTTATTGTTGTTGTAGTTATTATTGTTGATGTCGTTGTTGTTGGATAGGACAGAGAGAAATGGAGAGAGGAGGGGAAGACAGAGAGGGAGAGAGAAAGATAGACACCTGCAGACCTGCTTCACCGCCTGTGAAGCAACCCCCCTGCAGGTGGGGAGCCAGGGGTTCCAACAGAGATCTTGATGCTGTCCTTCAGTTTGCGCCATGTGCACTTAACTCGTTGCACCACCGCCTGGCTTCCCACAAATGAGTTTCTGACCTAGATGATTTATGGATTATAAACATTAGGAACAATTCCAGTGTTGGAAATTCACCATTTTCTGGGAGGAGGAAAGACAACTTTTCGTTTTGGGTCAGATTAAAAATATATATCTACTAGCAAAGGAAAACAGAGTTTTGAGAGAGTATGGAATAAATACAATCCGAGATGTTCAAAGTTTAACATTCCTGAGACACCCAGGAGAGGTCTAGAATACAGCTGGGTATTCAGACTGAAGATGACTTGCCAGAAATCAGATTTGGAAATAATCAACACACAAGCACTAGCAATTTAATGATAAGAATATATGAGATCAAAAAGGAAACATGAATATGCTTAGAAGACAAACATGCCAAGGACAGAGCATAAGAGAACATCAATATTTTAAGGAATGTTTGAGAATATGAGTCAGCAAAAGAGGTTGTGGAGAATGATCATGAAAGTAAGAAAAGAACCATAAAAAACAGTTTACTGGTTAAAAATTAACCATAAAAACCAGTTAATTTATGTAAGAAAGGAAAATGATCTGGAAAAGGAGTTATCATCTGGAGCAAATAAAATGAAGTCCAAATAAAATCCATTGTGGGGCCAGGCTGTGGTGCACCTAGTTAAGTGCACGCCTTATAGCATGAAAGGTCTAGGGTTCAAGCCTCTGGTCCCCACCTACAGGGGGGAATAGCTTCATGAGTAGTGAAGCAGGGCTACAGGTGTCTCTCTCTTTCCCTCTCTATCTCCCCCTCTCCTGTCAATTTCTCTACCTCTGTCCAATAACAAATAATTTATTTAAAAAACTAAATATAAATAAATAAAGTTTTTCAAGGGGGCCGGGCAGTCGCACATTGGGTTAAGTGCATAGTATGAAGCGTAAGGCTCAGGGCTCCCCACCTACAGGGGGGTCGCTTCACAGGTGGTGAGGCAGGCCCACAGGTATCTCTTTCTCTCCCCCTTGAAACTTCTCTGTCCTATCCAAAAAAATAATTAACTAAAATAATAGCCTCCAGGAGCAGTGGATTCGTAGTGCAGGCACTGAGCCCCAGCGATAACCCTGGAGGCAAAAGAAAAGAAAAGAAAAGAAAAGAAAAAGTTCGTCAATATTTAAAAAAAAAAATAAAATTCATTGTACAGAGAATTTAATTTACCCATAAAGAAGATCAAAGAAAGATATCAGACATTCCATTTAATGTATGAATATCCAAATAACACTTCCCTGAGAGCTGTTCAGTTACATTTTCATGAAAATTCCCTGTGTTAGAAATATATCACTTTTTTTTTCCCCAGAGAATTGTATAGCTCTGGCTTATGGTAGTGCTGAGGGTTGAACCTGATACTCTAGAGCCTCAGGCAGGGAAGCCTTTTGCATAACGATTATGCTGTCTTCCCAACTCATCTTTTAAAGTTCTTAACCTTTGAACAGCTCCAAATATTGTTTTTTTTTTTACCTTTGAATAAAACCTGATACACTTTCTATATAGTTTAAATAAATTTTCTGATACAGCACTTACCCTAATTTACAAATAAATTTGTGACTATACACAAACAAGCATACATGTTTATTCCCTGTCTCTTTCACTGAAGCACAAACTTCAAGAAGGACCATCTCTACTAAAAGCACAGAGCCCAGTGTCTGATATATGGTAGGTGTATCATAAACAATGAACAAAAAAAAATAATAAATAAAAACATATTGACAAAAAGAGTTTTAAACTCTAGCATAAATTATTGAATGAAATTTTAGCATTCCTTTCTCTGTTGATTTTTCCTCTTAATTGGATCAATGTTCACATAACTTTTTAAATCAGAGTAAGAAAGCAAGACAGATTAGGTGCCCTCTGAATCCCTTCCAGAACATTGATTCTATAAAAAGCTCACAGAGTATTTGTGGTGGAAACATCACATTTAGAAACTGGGAAACCTGGGTTCCAGATCTAGATCTGCCACTATTTCTGTAACCTTTATTAAATCTGACTACAATGAGGGTTGGGGGGGATGCTTGGAATCAGATTCAAAATACACCAAGGATTTTTATGGGGGGAGGGGTAATCACATGTTAATCTTATAATAAAAATGTGAACAATTTCTGAAATGTCTACTCATTGTTTTGATCATATTATTTCCTCAAATTTCACATTTCATTTTTTCCTGAAGTCACTGTATATCTGCAATAAGCTGTGTTTATATCACATTTTCACTTTGCCATATTCCCGGTCATTGGAAATAAAACTTCCCTGTCATCTTCCACAAAGTGGCTCTTCAAAGTGGAATTGCACTGCTATTTACTATGATTTTAAATCTTCTCTTTCACAAGGGGCCTTTCTCTAAGCCCCAGTTAGAAAGTTTTGTTGCTATTTAGAGCATAATCTATAGTAATACTTACTGATAATTAAGACAAATTATCACCAATTATCATCCCATTCTATAGACAACTATAATTCAGACAAAAAGAAGTGAATCAATATACAACGAAAGTATTAAGTAATATATTGTGGAAAATATATAATAGAGGCATATGCTGACAGTGTATGACAGTACTCTGAAAAAGAGAGATCCTATGTGTTTTTAACTTAAATCTTTTTTTTAAAAGATTTTATTTATTTATTAATGAGAAAAATAAGAGGAGAAAAAGAACCAGACATCACTCTGGTACATGTGCTGCCGGGGATTGAACTCGGGACCTCATGCTTGGGGGTCCAATTCTTTATCCACTGCGCCACCTCCCAGAACACAAACTTAATCTTTTCTAATAATGAATTATAAAGACAGTCAAAAGAAAATGTAACATAGCTGAGCAGGCAAGATAGCTTACTTAGAGAGTGTACTTGCTTTAGCATGTGTACAATCTAGGTTCAAACCTAGCCCCCACCACACTAGAGGGAGTTTCAGTGCTATGATGTCTTTATCTCTGTCTATCTGAAAAAGCTGGCCTGTAGTGGTAAAGCTGCAGTGATGACAAAGGAGGAGAAAAAATATATATATATATGCATATGTATAGATATATTATAGTACACTCCCTTTGATGTTACCATATTGACAAATTCACCAATTTTCAGACTTCAGAGACAATATGCACATTATCACAAAAATTTCTGCTTGCTTTGACATGTTATTGAGAGAGGGGGATGTCCATTTACAGATACATTGTTGTTTTACTCCAAAAGGGACTATCTGAATTCTTCTAATATAATGTTTTCATGAAGCTTTGTCATTAATCAGAAAATTAGAAGATCATGTTGTTCAATACTCACCAAGCATTTAGCATCTAATTAGTCTTATATTGATGTTTTACAGAGACAACTAAGATCTGCAACCAGGGAACCAGGGATGCTGCAGAGGTTATCCCCACCCTGCTCTCCAAGAAAACCGTTTCTTACACAACAAAGAGCTCAAGAGGTATTTTTGTAAGATAAAACACTTCAGTCTGAGTTTAAATTCTGTAGCAAGTCCAATTTAACTCACTTTTGTTTAGGAGTTAGAGCTTTTCTTTTTCACTTCAAAAGAACCAACATTTGAATATATACATTTTTCAAATGTTCTTGAATGCTGGTTCTTGATATCATTACCTGAAGTTTTTTTCATCAAATTAAATTAGGAAAATTTTAAAAATTAAAATAAAAATAAAAAACCCACTTAGGACAAATGAGAATGAACCATAAAATGTGATGACTGTTGTAAAGAATGTTGGGAGGTGGGTGAAGGGGGAGGGTAGATTTCCTGATTTTCAGAGAGAGACCAGAGCACTGCTCAGTGTTAGGCATTGAAGCTGGGCCCTCAGCACACAAATAAATCTGTGATCTAAAGTTCTATTCCTGGCCTGTAATGCAGTGTTTATTTATTTATTTAGGTTATAAGAGGTAGAGTGAAGAAGAAGGGAGGGAGAAAAGCCAAGAGCACTGCAAAATGAAGAATAAGATGTATACCTCAAAGTCCAAAATTTCACAGACTACAAAAGAAGCAGACAGAAAGGACAGTGTTCAAGATATATTCAGGTGATGGAAAAGAAGCACGGAAGGATGACTTCAGGTCACCACTGACTTATAGAACTCAGAGGTCTAAAATCATTAAATCTGATCATCTCATTAAGCAATGAGAAAGATGATGGCAAAAACTGTCTAGTATTTTTTTTTAGTATTTTATTTATTAATGAGGTATAGGAGGAGAGAAATAACCAGACATCACTCTGGCACATGTGCTGCCAGGAACTGAACTCAGGACCTCATGTTTGAGAGTCCAACACTTATCCATTGTGCCACCTCCCATACCATGTCCAGTAACATTTTTTTTATTTCTTTATTGGGGGATTAGTGTTTTAGAGTCAACAGTAAATAGAAGAGTTTGTACATGCACAACATTTCTCAGTTTTCCACAGAACAATATAACCCCTACTAGGTCCTCTGTCATCCTTTTCCAGGACCTGTATTCTCCCCCTCCCCCCACCCACCCACCCATTAGTCTTTTATTTTGGTGTAATATACCAGTTCCAGTTCAGGTTCTACTTGTGTTTTCTCTTCTGATCTTATTTTTCAACTTCTGTCTGAGAGTGAGATCATCCCATATTCATCCTTCTGTTTCTGACTTAATTCACTTAACATGATTTCTTCAAGCTCCATCCAAGATGGGCTGAAAATGGTGAAGTCACCATTTTTAATAGCTGAGTTGTATTCTATTGTGTATATATACCACAACTTGCTCAGCCACTCATCTGTTATTGGACACCTGGGTTGCTTCCAGGTTTTGGCTATTACAAATTGTGCTGCTATAAACATAGGTATACACAAATCTTTTGGGATGGGTAAGTTGGGTTCCTTACGATATATCCCCAGGAGAGGAATTTCAGGATCATAGGGTAGGTCCATTTCTAGGTGTAGTAACTTTTTAAGAACAAAAAAAACAGAGCTGGGGAGACAGCATACTGGTTATGCAAAAAGACTTTCATGCTTGACACGCTAAACTCCCAGGTTCAATCCCCAGTACCACCATAAGCCAGAGCTGAGCAGTACTCAGCAACAATTTGCTCTGCTTTCTGTCTTAACTCTTTTTCAGCCACCAGGTTCCAGATGATACCATGATGCCAACCAGACTTCCCAGGGCAGACAACCCCACCAATATGTCCTGGAGCCTCACCTCCCCAGATCCCTGCCACTAGGGAAAAAAAGCGAGAGGTTGGGAGTATGGATTGACCTGCCAATGCCCATGTTCAGTGGGGAAGCAGTTACAGAAGCCAGACCTTTCACTTTCTGCACCCCATAATGACCCTGGGTCCATGCTCCCAGGGGGTTAAAGAATAGGAAAACTGTCAGGGGAAGGAATGGGATATGAAGTTCCGGTGGTGGGAATTGTGTGGAATTGTACCCCTCTTATCCTTTGGTCTTATCAGTGGTCCCAATTTATAAGTAAAAACTTTAAAAAAAAAAAAAAAAAAACCTAACAACTGTTTGGTAACAGGTCACCCAGTTCTCTAGGACTCACTCTTTCTGACTTTTAGTTGACCAGGAAAAAATACATGACAAAAATTTCTTGTTCTTGAACAGTTTTTTTTAAAACTGGGGCTGGGGGTGGGTATATATTTCGCTACCACGGTTTTTCTCTCCAATCTCACTCTTAGTTCACTGCTGCTTTACCTTGTCATTATCTGTACAACTCCTTACTTCTCTCAAAGATTAAGAATTCTCTTTTCTTTGTATAAAAATTCCCATTAGTACAAACTTCACTTCTGAGCACTGTTTTCTTCCACTTTCAAAGCTCCACCTGCTCCCCTATCTAGTAAGGAACTTGGAAATGACCCCTGAAAATTTACTCTTTGGCCTTCTATCTAATACCTCTTAGCTATCATGTCCTACAAAATGCTAATCCTGCCAAGGTCTTGACTACTGAATATCAGCTCTTGTTTTTATTCAAGTCTCCATACCATCTACATATTAAGTTTGAAATAGACTTCAAAAAATGAAAGTGAAGTATGAGCTATAAGCACTGAAGTCCACCTTAAGGATCGGATATAATCAACTATGAGGAAAAGAAACTGGCAAAGAAATCCATATCTTGTTCAGTCTTCCTAGAATTATAGCATATATTTTGCCTCCAGGTAAAATTCAACAATGTGCAGTAAGCTTAGTTTTAATTCCACTTACTGATTTTGAGAATCTTTTAGTAATATATAGAACCTAATTTTTTTTTCATTAACCTATGTGGAATTGACTTGAAGAATAGATCCCTCTTTTCAATAAATTTTACTGTAGCCCTAACTCAATAATTTAGATCTTAATTACATAAATATGAGTGTTTTGGGCCAATACAGGGGGGAAAAAGTCTGATTCATTCCATTTAAAATCTGTCTTTTGAGGGGAGTCGGGTGGTAGCGCCATGAGTTAAGCGCACTTCACGCAAAGCGCAAGAACCGGAGTGAGGATCCCGGATCTAGTCCCCGGATCCCCACCTGCAGGGGAGTCACTTCACAAGTGATGAAACGGGTCTGCAGGTGTCTATCTTTCTCTCCCCCTCTCTGTCTTCCCCTCCTCGCTCCATTTCTCTCTGTCCTATCCAACAATGACGACATCAATAACAACAACAACAACAATAACTACAACAATAAAACAAGGGCAACAAAAAGGAAATATATATTTTTTAAAATCTGTCTTTTGAATCCTGAAAGAGTTCCAGAAATATCTTTTCTTCTTAAAAACATGAAACACATAATATCCAAGGATTTTCGGAAGGTTTTTAAGTGTATAAGAGTGCTAAGGTATGCACTTAAAAAGCAATTTTTTAATAATGGCCAAAAATGTGTAACAAGTGCAGTACACTCATGAGGACAAAAAAGCCTCAGGGGTAAGTAAATAAGTAATTAAAAATTAAAGATCCAGGAGATAATGTACCTGGTAGAGCTCTTGATCCTGTGTGAAGATCCAGGCTCAAGTCTCAGCACTACATGGGAGCATAATACACAGGGGAAGCTTCACAAATAGTGAAGTAGTACTATAGTGTCTCCCTCTCTCTTCCTCTCTGTCTGACCCTATCTACTTGTATCAGTGATTGAAAGAGAGAAAAAGTCCAGTGGGACTTTGTGTTGTATAGGCATGACACCATAGTGGCAAATAAATAAACAGCTTAAGTAGAAATGCTTCAACTTCAAAGATTTTTTTATCATATAGTGAGTTGACTTTTTCATTATATAATACAAATAAGGTTTCCTTAATAATCAAATATAGTCAAGAAATTTTAATTTTGTGGAATAGTCTATAGCAAAAGCATTTCAAAGATTTACTTAACTCAGAATGACTAAAATAAAATCAATAAATACTTGAATGCATACTATCTGCACTAAATTGTATTTAAAATTAAAATACCAATATTTTCAATATCACTGACTGCAAGAACAATGGATTCACAGTCAATAGCATTCCTGAAGGTGAAAAAAGCAAATTTGTTTGATGATAAATTATGAAAATGGTAATTATGTAGATAAGAATAAATGGCTTTAAATTCCCTAATGAATGATGAGTCAAGTCACTGACAAGAGCAATCAAAATATATTCCATATGTAATTAACAACACTTAAATTTGACATTGACAAATATTATTTAATTTATACAACAGCAGATTCATAAGCATATGCAATGTCTAAACCTTCAGGTTATAATAAATTGTGGCAAGAATGGGACCATCGATCAGCATGCTTATTTCACTTCTGTCCTTGAGGTTTTACCTAAAATGTATGTATTTTAACAGATAAATACTGTTTAGGTTAGAGATGGAGAGGGTAGGTTCTACTGCCAATCTTTCTCACATACACATACCAGATACACTCAGAATAAATGGTAATTATAAACAAAGTGGGTATAAGCATACAAAAATGCATCTGTAGTAATAGGGTTATTTTGGCTTGAAGGAGAACAGAGGACTGGACCTGAAAAAAAAAGGGGGCAACTGTGTACAAATGTAGACAGACTGTTGTAGAGATGATACTTAAACCTTGTTTGCAACCTTGGGAGAACTGAGGTGGCTTGCAATGGAGGGGGTGGGGATCCAGAACTCTGGTGATGGGAATGGTGTGGAATTATACCCCTGGGGGCCAGACGGCGGTGCACCTGATTGAGTGCACAAGTTAACCGTGTGCAAGGACCAGAGTTTGAGCCCTTGGTCCCCACCTGCAGGGAAAAAGCTTCACAAGTGGTGAAGCAGGGCTGCAGGTGTCTGTCTGTCTCCCTAAACCGTCTTCCCTCTCAATTTCCGACTGTCTCTATCCAATAAATAAATATTTTTTTAAAAAGAAATGGGTTAAAAATAAGAATTATACTCCTGGTGACATGTAATTTTTAAGTCAATATTAAATCACTAATAAAATGTTAAAATATATATATCTATCAACATGTAGCAACTGATCATCTTTCCTTTAAATGTACTGATTTGCAATGCTCCAGGACAACCTTTTCAGTTACAGGCAGTGAGGGAGCGATGCCACAGTCCTGTAGTTTCCCCCGGTGCAGTAGTACTCCCATGGTGCATACCAGGGGCTCAAACCTGGGTTATGCATATGATAAAGCAGGCTCTCTTCCAAATCAGATGCTTCATAGGACACACCTCTCCTTTAAAATTAAATTTAAATTTAGCACCTATTATATTTCACATTCCTTGCTAAGCACTGGTACCATGATACACATGATTCTGCCTCGCAAAGCTTAAAGTCTAAGAGACTTAGTAAAATGGGTTCATATCATTACTCAGCTGTCAGCACAGTGATTCCATGGAGCAGAAACTTCTAAGCACTTAAAAGAAACAAACTGAAAAAGATTCAATGGCATTATTATTACAAACTATAATAATCACGATGTGCAAGAAAACATTCCCACAGACTAATATGCCTAAGTCAAATCTCGATTTATAATAAATATATCAGCATAATGAAATACAAGAATTTGAAGGACACTGGTAATACTGACAACCAAATTTTTTACCCAGTGAACTGAGCTGGCAAATGAGGCCCAAATCTGACCTCAGTAGAACACAGACACACCTGAGCTATGACACCATCTGCATTTATCAGACTCCCTAAATAATAAGTTAACATTATGAGTACAATACTATTTACCATTAGCGGAGCAAAAGATTTAAAAAAGAGAAAGCCACTTTAAAGTTGTAAGCCCAATAAACAAACAAGGAAGACTCCCATTTTTTAAAATTCATCCTTCCACTTATTCATAATGACTACTAAAGGAGGAAAATCTAGACATCACAGCCAAACTCTTATCATTTAAAACCCATGAGGAAATTATTGCTAAAATCCAAAAACTTATTTGACAACTGAAATTGACCTTCTATGCCAGAAGACACTTATGTATAGTATAATGTCTTGGGAAATAAATTCATCTTTTCAAGTAGTATGAAGTAGCCAACTTGCATTGCTCTATGAAGAATAGACTTTCCAATTTATTCTTCAGGAAAATCTGTGTTCTCTAATAAAAATACTAGTGAACTCTGCGTTAATTAGGAACTTGTAAGAGAAATGTTTCAGAGTGAGTGGGCAGGTCAGATGCGTACTACAGAAAGACATCTGTAGGAGAGTTAGTTGGAGACCTCCCACTTTTTCAGCATTCATGGAATAAAATTTAGTGGTGAAAATGTACTCTTACAAATCAAACTATAGTCTATCGGCCAGCAGGAGTTTAAATCTGAGAATCTCAATCCTCACTCTAGAATCTGTATTTTAGTAATCTCCCTCTCCCCATGAGCTATGTACACATAAGTTTAAGAAGCATGAGTATAAAGAAATAAGCCATTACAGAACCCGTTCTAAATATTTAGTATAGTGTGTAATTAGTTAAATTTCAATGTGGAGCATATGCCAACTACAACATACATTCATCATCATGAATCATTAAGAAGCAAGACAAGCCTTGCATTGTTAGCATTCAGCTCCCCCAGCTGAGTCCTCTACTGGCTCCAGATGCAAGTAAGGTTGGAGAAGGGCTACCGGTCCTCGCATTTCACTGTTAAGAGCAATACTCTCCTCTCGGGAGTCAGGTGGTAGCACAGTGGGCTAAATGCATATGGTGCCAAACATGAGGACCAGTGGAAGGATCCTGGTTTGAGCCCCTAGCTCCCCACCTGCAGGGGTGGTCACTTCACAAGTGGTGAAGCAGGTCTGTAGGTGTCTTTCTCTCCACCTCTGTCTTCCCCTCCTCTCTCCATTTCTGTCTTATCCAGCAATGACACCAATAACAACAATAATAATAACCACAACAACAATAAAACAACAAGGGCAACAAAAGGGGGAAAAAAAAAACCTCCAGGAGCAGTGGAATCGTGGTGCAGGCACCAAGCATCAGCAATAACCCTGGGGGCAAAAAAAAAAAAAAAAAAAAAGGAATACACTTATGGTCCTTAACTATGTTTGTTATCCCACATAGTATTTCAAGTTTAAATTCATTACTAACACATAAATATGAAACTTTCGTTATTTTTTTAAATCTTCACTTTTAAAATTTTCTCCTATAAATCAGAAAATCTAGAACACCAGACCCACATTCCAGCATCACAATAAACAGAGCCAAGGTCTAACTATCCTGTTTAGATATTGAGTAGACTCTCCACTAATCCCTTTAGTCTACTCACCACTGCAGTCAAGGTTTAGTAACAGTTGATATTTGTCATCTTCTATTTGGGATCATGTCATTGATATGAAGTCATTCAGCCTATGTGAATTTATTTGCTCATATATGTAACTGGGGGGAGTTACTACTTGTTTCACCTATGATATTTTATTTATAGAATAAAGACAGAAATTGAGAAGGAAGGGGAAAAGAGAGACAAACATCTGCAGCACTGCTCCACCATTCATGATGCTTCCCTCCTGCAGGTGGGGAGAAGGGGTTGAACACTCAAGTCTATGCATACTATAACATGCACTCAACCAACTGTGCCACCACCAGGCCCCTATGTCACCTTTGAAACAATTTGATCATGGATCTTATGAACTGGACTCAATTTACTGAATTACATAGTATCTCAACTTAAATAGATTCTGTGATATTTTTTTCCTCACTACTTACCTCAACTTATACATTTGTTATTTATACTTCATAATTATAAGTATCAAGAATGGATATTGCACAATATATTGTTAAACCATTCCTCCAGATGCATTTCAAAACTTCAATTAGTATATCAAAATAGTAGATTTTCACAGCTTGAGTCTTTGTCTTTTTGTTTACTATGATATCCCAATCACCTAGAAATTGTTCAATAGTAGCCCAGGAAGTAGTGCAGTAAATAAAGCAGTGGACCTTCAAGCGTGAGGTTTTAAGTTTGATACCCAGAATCATATGATCCAGACTAGTGCTCTGGTTTGCATGCTCACATACTCTCGCTCTTTCTAATAAATAGAATTTTAAAGAAACTGTTTAATGGAGCCAGGCAGTGGCACACCTGGGTGAGTGTACATATTACAGTGCACAAGGACCCAGGTTCAAGCCCCCCACCTAGTCCCAACCTGCAGGGGGAAAACTTCAAGAGTGGTGAAGTAAAGCTGTAGGTGTCTCTCTGTATCTCTTTCCCTCTCTATCTCCTCCTTCCCTCTCAATTTCTCTCTCTCTCTCTCTCTACCCAATGATAAATAAATGAAAAAATAAACATAAAAAAGAGAGAAGGAACATCTCAAAAAAAAAGAGAAAGAAATTGTTTAATGAGGGCAGAGGAGATAGTATAATAGTTATGCAAATAGTTTCACGCCTGAGGCTCTGAAGTCCCAGGTTCAATCCTCCACACTACCATAAACCAGATCAGTACAGTACTCTGGTAAGAAAAAAAAAATTTTTTTAATGAACACCTATTGAATAAATGAACTTTTACAAGCATTTGTATAAATCATTTACAGATTTTAAATGAATGTACTCAATTGTTAATAGGTATATAAAAGACCAATCAATCATTTCCTAACCTAGTTCTATTTGAGTTGATGAACAAAATCATTTTCTTATAATGATTATAAAAATGGGCAGTAGAGAAAATACATGTAGTCTTAAAGAACCAAAAGCCCACAGCCAATCACTGCTTGTTAAACAACATATACAAACAAGGCAAACATGACTAGCAGAATTATAAAATTCAGTCTCTTCAATATTATGTACCCATATCTGTATTCTTTAGTCATCACCATAATCATTAACATTATCATCATCATTATCGTCCCAATACTATAAAGCTAGGCAACTTTTACAGACCATTTATTTATGGAACATGAAATGGTATACTAGGAATGATGTGCTAGATGTCCCTTGAGTTCCTAACTAAAATGTGTGTCCTGCAATTCTGTTGTATTTAACATGTCATGATGCTTAATTGGCACATCTGCACACAGGGAAAAACTACATCATGAAAACTTAAAGAGTACAGGTCCAAAAAGGATGACAGAGGACCTAGTGGAGGGTGTATTGTTATGTGGAAAACTGAGAAATGTTATGCATGTACAAACTATTTCTATTTACTGTTGAATGTAAAACATTAATCCCCCAATAATGAAATTTAAAAAAAAAGAAAATTTAACTTAAAAAATAAGTTGAAGCCAGGCAGTAGTGTGTCTAGTTGAGTACACACATTACCATGAGCAAGGCCTTGCAGGTGGAAAGTTTCACATACAGTTCTTCTTCTTCTAGCGTTTGCCCTTCTTCCATAGCCAGTCAACAGCGTCAGGTTGAGCCTGATGTAAAGTTTCGAGACCTCCTTTGAATCTGGAGAGGTGGCAGTCGTTGACTATGTGGGTCATAGTCTGTCTGTAGCCGCAGGAGCAGTTCGGGTCGTCTCTGGCTCCCCAGCGATGGAACATAGCGGCGCACTGGCCATGGCCTGTTCGATAGCGATTGAGGAGGGCCCAATCATAACGTGCTAGGTCAAAGCCAGGTTGACACTTGCAGGGGTCTGTGATGAGGTGATTGTTCTTTACCTCAGCTGACTGCCAACTCTGTTTCCAAGAGTCTGGAACAGAGAAGTTCAGTGTAGGCATAGGGGACCAGATTGGGTGACGAGACGTCAAGCGTTGGACAGGGTGGGCAAAGATATCCGAATATTGGCAGGTCCGGTCGAGCTTAGATGTAGGAAATGAACTTAGATGATGCCGCATCCTGACGAATATCTGGCAGGGTGATGTTGCTAAGAACTGGCAGCCATGGAACCGGGGTGGAACAGATGGTTCCAGAAATTATCCTCATGGAGGAATACAATTTGGAATCGACCAAGTGGACATGGGGGCTACGGAACCATACTGGGGCACAGTATTCTGCAGTGGAATAGCATAATGCCAGAGATGATGATCGTAGTGTGGAAGCGCTCGCGCCCCATGAGGAGCTGGCCAGTCTTGCAATGATGTTATTCCTCGCGCCCACCTTTGCTGCAGTTTTTATGAGATGTTCGTGAAATGACAGGGTGCGATTGAGAGTAACGCCAAGATAGACTGGCTGGGCTTCATGCCGGATCCTCGTATCGCCAAGCTGCACATTAAGCTCACATACAGTGAAGCAGGGCTATAGGTGTCTCTCTCTCTCTCTCCCTCTCCCCTCTTAATTATTCTGTCTAGAAGGAAGGAAGGAAGGAAGGAAGGAAGGAAGGAAGGAAGGAAGGAAGGAAGGGAGGGAGGGAGGGAGGGAGGGAGGGAGGGAGGGAGGGGAGAGAGGGAGAGAGGAAAGGAAGAAAGGAAGAAAGAAAGGAAGGAAGGAAGGAAGGAAGGAAGGAAGGAAGGAGGGAGGGAGGGAGGGAGGGAAGGAAGGAAGGAAAGAGTAGCAATGAATTTGTCATGCTGGCACCAAACCCTAAAGGTAAACCTATGTCAATAAAAATAAATAAATAAATAATAAGTTGCTGAGAAGCTGAGGCACAAAAACAAAGTGATTTTTCTGTGGTTATGTGGTATTTATTGGTGCAACTACAAGAGTATCTGCAGAACTAAGACCACTGTACCAAGACCACTGTACCACACTGGTTTTACAACAGTCATTATCAAAATTTATCTGCTAACCAAAACGCAAGACAATGAATTTTTTATCTTTTTATATTTAATTTCCCTTTTGTTGCCCTTGTTTTTTATTGTTGTTGTAGTTATTACTGTTGTTATTACTGTTGTTATTGGGATGCATTGGATCGACCTTCTCGTGGTGCATCCCGTGAGTACCCATTCATTGGGGAAACTGACGATCCTTCCTAGCCGACTGAATCCACATGGATCCCAGTCACTTTCAAAGCCAGCAACAAGCAGCTCCTGACACCTTTCAACCTGACGCTGTTGACTGGCTACGGAAGAAGGGCAAACGCTAGAAGAAGAACTGTTGTTATTGGTGTTGTTGCTGGATAGGACAGAGAGAAATGGAGAGGGGTGAAGATGATGGAAATACAGACACCTGCAGAACTGCTTCACTGCCTGTGCAGCAACTCCCCTGCAGATGGGGATCCAGGGTCTCGAACTGGGATCCTTATGCTGGTCCTTGTGCTTTGCACCACATGTGCTTAACCCGCTGCACTACCTCCTGACTCCCAAGACAATGAATTTTAACCACTCAAAAATGTGATGAATAAATATCTTTTCAAATAGCAGGGTCCAAATTCTAACTCAATTCTGGTATAGTTATAAACACAGTATCAATCAGTCTATAAGGAGTCTGTAATATTTCTAAATGTACATATTTTAGAAGGAAATTATCATATAATACTGAGAAGATGAGTTAGACATTTTCCTTGAATTTAAAGCTAATGAGAATGGGGACTCTGTGGTAGAGAATATGAGAGTTCAATGCCCTTCACTCTCCTCTTCCTTTTTGGACTAACAGAAAGGTATATCATCTACCTTTCTCATTATCTACCATTGAAGATAATTGATGTTATAAAACTCAATTCAGTTGAGCTGAGCAGGAGCACACTGGGTTAAGCTCACATGGCACAAAGCCAAGGGCCAGAGTAGGGATCCAGGTTCGAGCTCCCAGCTACCCACCTGCAGGGGGTCACCGCAAATAGTGAAGCATATCTGCAGGTGTCTTTCTCTCCTCCTCTCAATTTCTGTCTTATCCAACAACGACAGCAATGACAACAATAACAACTACAACAAGTGCAACAACAAGGGCAACATAATGGGAAAAATAGCCTCCAGGAGCAGTGGATTCGTAGTGCTGGCACTGATCCCAGCGATAACCCTGGAGGGGAAAAAAAAAAAAAACTCAATTCAACTCAATTTTTTGAGTACAAAAAAAAAAAAAAGATCAGATCATTCCCACTAATAAATCTGATGGTCATTCTAAGGAACTTACTGGGCTCTCCCCAGATATACCATTCATACTTAATAAATAAATAATAAATAAACAAAAGGTTTTTTTTTAAAGTTACACAAGATATATGTATTCAATGGAATACTACTCTGTAATCAAAAAGAAGAGATTCAGAACAAAATAATGGGAGTAGAGATGGTATATGAAGTGAAATAAGTAAAAGATAAAGGACAACTACCAAACAGTTTTGCTTATATGTGGAATATAGGCAAGTAAAGCAAATGAACTTGCACGAAAAGAAATGGTAACCAAACTGTCTCTTGGACCATGTGAGAGACCTGTGGTAGTTATTGAGGGGAAGGATCACTTATGGTAAAGGTTGTAGTGACTTATACAAACTATGTGTGGGTGTGAGATTACACCCCTGAAATCTTATAATTTTGTAAAGCACTGTTAAATCACTAGCAAAAACAAAGAAAGACCATATTTCTCACTGACTAGTTGCCTGTCATTACAAATAGGAAGAAATCCAATTTCCCACATTGTATACACATTGAAAGTTGGTGAACTTTAGAAAACCAACATAAATTTGAAGTATAATATCAGTATATTTCTGAAAAATTTGTAAAGTCCATATGCAACATATGGTTCACATTTTAGCCATAGAGGTGCATATTTAATAAGAGGAAAGATAAATTCAGTGCTTAAAAGGTGTTAAAATTCCCACTTATAGAACTGGGAAATGTTATGTATGTACAAACTAGAATATTATTAACTATGGACTGTAAAACATTAAACCCCCAGGAGGCCGGGCGGTAGTGCAGTAGGTTAAGCACAGGTGGCGCAAAGGTCAAGGACCCGCAGAAGGATCCCGGTTCAAGCCCTGGGCTCCCCACCTGCAGGGGAGTCGCTTCACAAGAGGTGAAGCAGGTCTGTAGGTATCTATCTTTCTCTCCCCTTCTCTGTCTTTCCTTCCTCTCTCCATTTCTCTATGTCCTATCCAACAACACCGGCATTAATAACAAGGGCAACCAAAAATGGGGGATAAAAAATAGCCTCCAAGGGGAGTCGGGCTGTAGCACAGCGGGTTAAGCGCAGGTGGCGCAAAGCACAAGGACCGGCATAAGGATCCCGGTTCGAACCCCGGCTCCCCACCTGCAGGGGAGTCGCTTCACAAGCGGTGAAGCAGGTCTGCAGGTGTCTCTCTTTCTCTCCTCCTCTCTGTCTTCCCCTCCTCTCTCCATTTCTCTCTGTCCTATCCAACAATGACAACAACAATAATAACTACAACAATAAAACAACAAGGGCAACAAAAGGGAATAAATAAATAAAATAAATATTTAAAAAAATTGCCTGCACCGAATCCTAGCAATAAACCTGGAGGCAAAAAAAAAAAAAACAACAACAACAACTAAACCCCCAATAAAGAAATTTAAAAATAAATAAGTTCCCACTTATAATGTCAATAAGCATGTCTCAGACTACTTTTGCACAGAGGACACAATTTACTGTTTTATATTTATAGCCTAATAAAAAAATCTCCAAAAGAAAAAAAATAAAAAGAAAATATACTTCATTAAACAGTGATCTGAATAGTAACTATTATAAACAACCTTGTTGACCCATGGATACATTGCACTGTTGATTAAATCATATGAAACAGTGAAAAAAACATATTTTAATTAATAGGTAAACAGCTTTAAGTTGCTCTTGCCTGATTTTACATACAGCCAGCATTTTATATTATAAGCATATGCATATCCCTGTGCATGTATAGAGACAAGGTAGACATTATGGAAAATGTATTTAAATACTACTTTTCTTTGTGTTCCAGTAAGCCAAGCCACTCCTCTAAAGTTTTCTGTTAGAGTAAGCAGGAGAAAATAATTATTACTTATAATTCCATTAACAAAGGCACTGAATCACTGTGCTGATAAACAGAATCAGACTTACTAAAAAGTACCCACTGTAACAATGGTGGATAGCAAATAAAAACAAAAAAAAAAAATACTAACGTCTACAATCTGTTTGCTGTCTTCATCTTTCCATCTCCCCTGCTGAAGACTATGTTCCCAACCAAAAGTAAAACTGTTTTCTAAGATAACTCATGCTAACTCATTGTAAAAAATGTTGCTTCTCTATTGGAGACATACTTCAATGTGCTACCAAAAGTTTAAAATAAAGTTAAACAAAGAATTTTCAAATAGCAATTTCACCATATTACATGGCATTAAGAAATAAAGGGTGTATAAGCTAGATACCTCACATGGTATACTGTGGAAACATGTGGACAAAATAAATGGATGATAAACGGGTTTGGCCTTCCTTCTTATCTAGCCACAGTCTGTTAATGTTTCTTCTTCTTCTTTTTTTTTTTTAATGGAGATTGATGAATTACATTTTTAAAATTTAGGCATAGATCAAAAAGGACTATCTTAGATGCTAATTTTATTTCAACTTAGGGTTCCTTACCAAGAAAACAAAACTGCACTGTATATCAAAGTTCCTTATTTTTACTTGGGTCTTCTTCAATGAACAAAACAGCTGCAGAATAATGTGACTTAATGAGGCATCCCTAATAAAATACTGTACAAGTAAAATCAGGGGCACTGAACTATTTACACTCTGGTTGTTTCATCTTTTCAACTGTATTAGAAGTAACTCTTGACAGTTACTTTGACTTTCATTACATTTCTCCTAATTCTGTCTTGGGAAGTCATATGAGTCTAGGCAGGGAACATTCCTACTTTGGGTCATGCGCTAGAGAGGTAAATAGTCATCAGTTTTCAGCCATATTTAAACTTAAGACTACAACAATAGCTGTTATTAGGGTCATGATAAGAAATACCTCATGAATGCTAAAGAGGAACATTACACTCTACTTGCACAGGTTAACAAATAATCTGTAATTAGTGATAAATCACCCCTAGAAGTCACTTTCAATATTTTCATATTCAAAAAATGTTAAGAAAAATCACCATTAAATTACCAGTGATTTTGCATCCAAGACTACTGAAATGTTCTAATATATGAATTAGTTTTTAGAAAGTCTTCTAATACTCCCAGGAGCTCAACACAGATTTTTAAAAAGAAAAAGTGATCATGTCTGAAAAAACAGATCTTTTTACAGCTGTGTCATCACATTTTAAAACTTGGTAGTTACTAAGTCTATAATGGAGTCACTAATCTCTAGATACCTTCTTTTACATAGAACCACAGGCATCTCAATGAAATTTGATTCTCCACTTTGTCATCAAAATAGCTAATATTTTTTCATATTAAAAAATCACATATACTCAGAAACCTTAGATTCCCCTTACCACAACTTGTAGCAGGATAGGTGCTTGCTTTAATGTCAAGATTCTTTTGGCTCTTCAAGAAACATATAGTATGCTCTACATATAAATACATAAGTTCAAAATCCTAAGTTGCTAAATTTTATTGAAGGCAAACAAAGAATGAAGATTTTACTCTCCAAAAAAGGAATTCATTTGATTAAAGCAACCCACTAAAAATCTGAACTCTGTCTTTAAAAATATTAACTATGCCTGAGCATTCCATAGGCTGTGGCACTGCTTTCAATGTATTATATTTATAAATAATACAACCCATTTTTTCTATTGAAAATAAACTCCAGTATAGGCACTGGTGGCCTTTCAATGGCTACCACTGACTTTAAAAATTCACATCCTAAAAAAGATCTATGGACAAATTTAGAATGAAATACAGAAGAAAGTAGGAAAAGAGGAAATTAAATGTGCTGAACCTATTTAAGGGTCAGAGGTCAGTTAGAATTTTTAAATTGTAAAGGACTTATCTGAGAGTGGAACAAACACAGAAAGGTGGGAATAAGTACACATCTTAATGCTTTGGTTTTTAAAAGGTTTTAGAAGTGTTTTGATTTCCTTTGCCAGTTACTGTCACTTAGCACTTCACACACAAAAAAATTACAATTTGTTCATTTTCTGTAACTGGCATTGCCTAACAGCAGCTTTAAAGTGTTAACCAATAACAATCTGGATGTTGATGCCTAAAACAATCTAATTGGAAAGACAGAAGCAGATGATTTATCATCAGGTCAACAAGTCACTGAAATTCCTCTTGTCCTGAGTGAAAGGACCTCCACACTGACTGCTTTGGGAACACTTTTCAGAGTAAGGGATACACACGGGTTTGTTGTTAGTTTTGAATTTTCAAGCATGATATCTCAAAATTCAAAACAGGATTTAACACTAGCAAAACAAAGATATTTTCTTTTCTGTTTTATTGCCAGGAACCAAACTCAACCCGCACAAAGATGAACAGAGGCTACTAGCCTCTGTAGTTAACTACACATTTGATTCCAAGAGCTTCAGGCAATTGTTTAACACCCGGTGAGGAAGTAGAATACTGACTGGGAGAGCAGTTGCAGTCACCCGGGGGCGCTTCCTGCGCCTGTGGTTCTTCCTTTTAAGGAGGATAGCTAGCTCAGAGTACAGTCCTAGGAGAAAAAGAGCGAACTTTCCTTTGCAAAGGCAGTTTCTGGAAATAACACACTGCCCGCAACTGACAAAGGAAGATCAGTAGCCTAAAGAAACAACATTTGGTAGGAACCTGGTCTTTTGGAAGAGGGAAGGGACGGACGGCAAGGCAGTAGGGAAGGAAAACTGTACAGATAGCAAGAATTGGGAGGCATCTATCCGGAAATAAATGGAAAACCTTTGGTTTCTCATAGCAGTTCTTTTCCTGGACGCTGTTCTTTGTAGAAAATGACCCTTTTCCGGAAGCTCTCATGGAACCTCTACTAAAGCTTTCTTTCTCTAATAAGGTATCCATGCTCATAATCTAAATAAAGCTTTAAATAGATGAGGGTCCATAACTTATCAAGATGATTCTTCATGGAAGTAAAGGTAAAGAGAGAAATGGACTCTGAAATACCCACCCTCTGCAGACAGGCCCGAACATTAACTAATCAGAAGCGGACATAAAGTAGGGCTTTCAGAAAGGAGATCTGGCCATTCCAGATCCTTCCTTGAACCCGACCCCAACTCCCTACTGAGAGTCCAAAATGGTTACCGACAGGGATGGATTTGGTTGAGAGAACAAATTAAAGCCCACTTTCATCCTCTGCTGGGTTACTCGCTGTTCGCAGAAATGGGGCACAGATAGGAGGGAGGCACCACTCTCGCAGCTTCCTTCGCCCACCGCGTCCCTCCACCCCCACCGCGACCTCCCGCGAGGGAGACGCTCGAAGCCCAAAGCCGGCTTCTGCCCTCACCTCGCGCCCGGCGGGGGAGAGCCGGCAGGCGCCCAGACCCTCGGGGAGGGGAGGGGAGGGGGGGGGAAGGCTTCCGGGCCCGGGTCTCCCGCCGCTGCCCGAGTTCTCAGAGTCGGCTGCGGGCCGCCGGAGCCGCTCGCTCGCACCTACCTGCAGCCCGGCTTTCTGGTGGCGGCAACACCTAGCGATGTTCCTGCAGCTGTCGCGGGCGGGCGCCAGCCTTACCGTTCTTGCATCGCTTCCAAGACGCCGATCCGCCGTCACCGTTCAGGGGCATAGGGAACCCAAGTCTGAGGATGGTGTGTGCTCGTGGAGGGCGTGTGAATGTGCCCCGAGCGTGCGTGTGTGTGTGCGCGCGCGTGTTTCCTCGTCTGACGGCAAATTCAGGAATCTCTTAACATCCAAACTGGAGTTTCCTCACCAAAAAAAGAAAAATAATAATAAAAAGGAAGGAAGGAAAGAGGGGGGAGCAGATGGGAGGCGGAGTGCGTTGAGTCTCGTCTGTTATCCTCCTCCCTATGCCACAGCGTCAAAGTAACCAAAAGATGCGTTTGCTGAAGGGACTGAGGGGCAGCAAAGTCCCGCAGCCTCGCCAGCGCCCGCGGTCGCCGGGTGTCCTTGCAGGCTGCGCACCGCGCGCTCAGCTCCCCGGAATGCGCGGGTCCAGGCGGTCTTGCAGCAGTTACCGCTTTTATTCCATCTCGGATTTGTTTGGTCTGAACGCGGAGTTAAGACTTTTCCTCTCGCCTCGAGTCGTCTCTCCCTCTCACACACACATATCGTTCGTTCCTTCTCCCGCCCTCCCTTTCGCTCTCTGGGGAAAGGCAATGTGGACTGAGTGATTCACCTTCAGGAAAGCAGCCTCCGCCGCGTACTTGTCCAGTCCCCGGGCTCCGGCAGGTCCGGGTCCCGACGCCGAGCAGTTGCCGGGAAAAGCTCGGAGCGGCGAGCAGGAGGAGGAGCTGTGCGCGCCGGCGGCCTCGGCGCACGAGACCTCGAGACCCTCCTCGGGTTCAGGCGCCCCCTTCCCGCTGATAGCAGACGGGGCTCAGCTGGTGTCCTCCGTGAGACTTCGCGACTAGTCCACTTAGCAGCAACACCTGACCAGCCGCTGCCCCTCAATCCCGCCACCTAGAGCTGTGGGCAAAGCCCCACGCAGCCCAGCCGCTGCTCCTCTAGGCATCGTGGGCTGGAAAAAAGGGGAAACCGCCTCTGCCCCTCTGTCCCCAGTACTCTGGCACCTTCACCACTGAGAAAGTGCGAGTTCCAACATAGATCCCCAGCGGGCAGGTGTTGCCTGTGTCAATTCCCTAAAGACGAAAGGGGACAGAAGAAGCCGGGGAGGGGTCCGAAGGGGGTAAATTAGTGATCCCCAAAAGACAGAAAAGCAGCGGTTTATTAGGCAAAGACTGCTCTCCGCCTCCCACTCTAGGAGCTGGACTGTCAGAAGACACTGATAGTGTCTTTTAGAAAGTCACCGTACAGGACAGACCCTTCTGTCCACTCAAACCCTTTATTCCACCCAGCCCGGCTGCCTAGGGCGTACGAAGTGACAGGTCTCCCTGTATAATGCAAGAAGGCAGGGAGAGGAAGGTCCCCACACTCCAGATTGAGTTAAGCAGTAAAATGGGATGGCAGGACCCAGCGGCGTTACCTCCCTCCTACCCTCCAAACAGCCACCTCTGGTAGCAGCCTCAGCTGCAGCTGAGAGCAAACTGCGATCCTGCAGAAAAAGACAGTAAAATATGAGGGCGGATGTTGATATAAAAGCTGGAGTTTGTCTCCCTCTAGAGGTAAAACCGGGTTAAAAAGCTGTATTGGATGTAGCTAGATTTTTCTTTTTTCTTTTTCTTTTCCCCCACCTCCAGGGTTATTGCTAGAGCTCAGTGCCTGCATTACAAATCCACTGCTCCCAGCGACCATTTTTGCCTTTTTTTTCCTATTTTATTCGATAGGACAGAGAGAAATTAAGAAGGGAGGGGGAGGTAGAGAGAGAAAGACTCCTGCAGACCTGCTTCACTGCTCATGAAGCGGATCCACTATAGTTGGGGAACTGGGGTTCGAACCTTGTCCTTGTGCGGGTCCTTACGCACAGTACTAAATGCACTTAACCCGGTACGCCACTGCCAGACCCCTAGAACAACGATTTCTCCACAGAGAAAACAAGATGTAGTGTCAGAGAAGTTTATAATTTTACAAATACCAATCGCTAATAGGCCTAGAGAGAGAATTTTCCTTCAATCCTAATATAAGCACAGTCCTTGCTGAAAAGCCTCTAGTGATATTTACAGAAACTTAATAGCAAGGTTCTGAAAGGTCATAGTCCTTACAGGTTTGGTCAAATTGGATGTTAGTTTAAGCTTGTATGTAAGTTCATATGAAGGACCTTCTTAGACCTTAGACTCAGATCAGATTTGAAGTTAATCTAGTGAATAAAAAGTAGCATTTAAATGTAGTAAAATGTATTTAGAAAAAGGAAATCTGGGGGCCAGGTGGTGGCACACCTGGTTAAGCACATGCATTGCAATGCTCAAGGACCCGGGTTCAAGACCCCGGTCCCCACCTGCCAGGGGAAAGCTTCACAAGCAGTGAATTAGGGCTGTAGGTGTCTCTCTGTCTCTCCCCCTTCTCAATTTCTGGCTGTCTCTATCCGATATATAAATAAGGATTTTAAAATTATCAAAAATAAAAAGAAAATCTGAAACAGAGAAATAGAATTCATAATTGAGCTATTCCTAACACCTTATAATTCCCTAAATTTAAAAATAGCTCAATTATCTGGAGTCTGGCGGTGGCACAGCAGGTTAAGCGCATATGGCGCAAAGCACAAGGGCCAGTGCGGGGATCCGGTTCGAGCCCCCGGCTCCTCACCTGCAGAGGGTCGCTTCGCAAGTAGTGAAGCGGGTCTGCAGGTGTCTTTCTCTTCTCCTACTCTGTATTCCCCTCCTCTCTCCATTTCTCTCTGTCCTATCGAACAACAACGACAGCTATGACAACAATAACAACTACAACAAGCACAACAAGGGCAACAAAATGGGAAAAATAGCCTCCAGGAGCAGTGGATTCATAGTGCAGGCACTGAGCCCCAGAAATAACCCTGGAGGAAAAAAAAAAGCTCAATTATCTTGCTTTGGAGCCAATATTCATTCTTTGATTCACTGAAACCACTGACAGACTAGGTATCATATGCTCTCTCTTCCAGCTATGAAACAAAACTAACATTAGTTACCATAGTTACAAATAAATATATAAATGTTTCTCTAGTTAGTAATTTATATTAACATGCTTTGTAATTGAACCATATCTAACATATGAAGGACACCAAGTAACTTAACTAGGTTGAGATGATTACATTAATAAAATATATTGACACATATTTTATATTTTGTTTTTTGGTAAAGTTCAAGCTAGGTGCCATTTGTAACATTAATATTTAAATGTGTGAACTCACTTGGAGTTTTGCTTTCAAATTGTCTCTATTATTTAAAATGATAAAATATTAAAGTTATACTAAAACTCCTTCCCATTCACCATTCACTTTGAAATTTTGGAGCTCTTCCATTTTAAGTTGATAATATGGTGTAGGTATAAATAAAGAAAAGAATTTATAAGAAAATTATTTAGTCCAGCCATGATATCATCTCCCCAGACAATAACTTGCATCCACCTACATATCAGACTTCAGGCTTAGGAAGAAAGAAAGAACGAAAGAAAGAAAGAAAGAAAGAAAGAAAGAAAGAAAGAAAGAAAGACGGAAAGAAAGAAAGAAACAGAAACTAGTATAGCCACAGGCCCTTTGGAATATAACTGAAATATGACTACTAGCTATCTACAAAATGGAGAACCCCAACCCCCAACTCTTCATCTGCACTATTCCAGCCTTTAGGCTCATGATTGGTCAACAATTTGTTTTTCTTTGTATGTTAACTCTCTTTTCAGCCACCAGGTTCCAGATGCTAGCATGATGCTGACCAGACTTCCCTGGACAGACGACCCCACCAATATGTCCTGGAGCTCCGCTTCCCCACCCCACCCCATTAGGGAAAGAGAGAGGCAGGCTAGAAGTATGGATCAACCTGTCAAGGCCCATGTTCATCTGGGAAGCAACTACAGAAGCCAGACCTTCCACCTTCTGCATCCCACAATGACTTTGGGTCCATATTCCCAGAAGGTTAAAGAATAGGAAAGCTATCAAGGGAGGGGATGGGACACGGAGTTCTGGTGGTGGGAATTGTGTGGAGTTGTACTCCTCTTATCCTATGGTTTTGTCAATGTTTCCTTTTTATAAATAAAATAAAAAAGAAAATTATTTAGATTAACTAGAAAAAAAATTAGCTATATTAGATCAATCTACCACACTGCAATCCTTTGATCAACATTCAAATAGATCTCTTTCAAACGGTTCATATCATATGATCAAGTTTTTATTTCTTTCCCTTCGGATAGAAAGTTTACATTTGGAAACAACACACACTATAGCATTGCAAGACTTACAGTAATTTTCTACTTGTCTATGTTAAATAGTATAATGAAATACAAGTAGAAATGCCATAGAAAATCTCAAGATTTAATGCTAGGAGAAATAGCCATTTACAAAATCTCTTAGGAGGGGGAAGACAGCATAATGATTATGCAGAAAAACTTTTGTGCTGGAGACTTCAAAGTCCCAGGTTCAACCCTTCTCACTACCATTAACTAGAGCTGAACAGTTCTGTGGAAAATTTAAAAAAAAAACTTAATAGTAACCTTCCTTTACCACTTTATATCATTATAATCCTTATATAAAAGCTGATGCATTTACTCTTTGTGAACATAGGAAAATCCACAATCTTATCATAATTATTAAAAATATATTTGTATTGTTACAATGTGTGGAATTTCCATTCTGATTTTCCTAATAAAGCAATGGGCTTATTGGGGGCCTTGTTTGTTTTGTTTCTGTTTTTTATTTTGTTATCATTATATTGAAGAGTTCACAGTACAGTTGTTGACACATAGATACAATTTCTCATCTTCTTTTGACAGATGTCTGTAAAACACTCTCTTCTTTGCCTACTTATTTCCAGCTCATTTATTAAGGCTCATCCAAAGGCTATTTTCTCTACAATAAATTCATCATCTTCTTAAATTTACCGTACTAGCTGTTTCTCCTAGGTGCTCCTAAACACTGGATACTTCCCTCCATTCTTACCACTACATTGTGTTGTAATTGACTCATTTTTATAGATTATTCCATCTGCACTATTAAAGCATGCAGTCTTGTTAATTTTCATTTATGTAGCAAAACTGCAGATATGAATGAATATTCAGTATATCCCAGTTCATAAGATCATGAAACAATATATGGACACATTTAATTTAGCACCCAATAACAATGACTTCAAACTTTCATTCTGCTAATCTTAAGGATTACATTTAGTGGCAGGAATAGATAGCATAATGGTATGCAAAGAGATTCTCATGCCTGAGCCTCCAAAGTCCCAGGTTCAATCCCCCACACCACCATAAACCAGAGCTGATCAGTGCTCTGGTAAAAAAAGAATTATATTGACAAGATACTACATTCCCAGGTGTCTTCTGAAAAACTTGTATTCTTGCATAATCTGTGAAATTAGCCTTCTTCATTGCTCCAACACAGCAGTGCCCACACACATGGGCACGCATGCACAAATGGACACACACTCCAGCAATAAGCTGAAACACACTCTTAACCTAGATCCTGTCTGTTCACCTCCAGAGTCCCACCTGTTTGTTTCCATGTAGTACATTCAGCAGCTTCCAGATACCACCTTAGCATTTAAGCTCCATTTTAGAACAGTAACTAAAATACATTTTGCTCCAACAACTGAACTACAATGATCTCTGGAGCTTATAGGAAGTTCTACTTTTTCCACAATATCATACTTATTCAAAGATCAAAGAAAATTAATTCTAGACTCCACAAGCCCCCACTACTTGTGATCAACTCATTTGAATTATATACAGTCACAGAGCATTTTTTTCCAAGTTATATCCACATTGCCAGAGTATCCAGGTAAGTAGAGCCTCAATATCAGCTTTATGCTGAACTCAAAATCAAGTCTTGCCCTCTGACAACTTCTGTACTCGAATCAAGTTCAGGTGTTTATCATTTACTTGTTTTCACCCTTGTGAACTTCACAGAGGGAGGGGTCATGATGAGATGGACAATGTTGCTCATAGTCTCTGGCAAGATGCTGGCTGAATTACAAACACCTGAGGAAAAGGAGCCTTGGGAGAGGTTTCTTTTTCTGTTTTTTTGTTTGTTTGTTTGTTTTTGGTTTTTTCTCCCTAGTAAATTAGAGGTAAATGTAAGAGATACAGAAGTGTTGGCTGCTTGTCTGAAAAAAAAATTCTAAAGGTGGAAAGCTAATTGAAATGACTAAAAATTGTAGTAAACAACAAAATAATAAAGAACCTCATCGGATAGTCAAGAGGTAATATACCTTTTCATGGACCAAATAAATACATACTATTACTTCTAAGTAGGCATCAAAAAAAATTGGATCCAAGACACCAAGAGAATGGGAGGAAGAATGAAACTATTGATTTTTATTAACAATTTGTTCTAGTTTACTAATGGTCTAAACATTGAGTGCTATAAAAATTGACATGGGGGAGTCGGGCTGTAGCGCAGCGGGTTAAGCGCAGGTGGTGCAAAGCACAAAGACCGGCATAAGGATCCCGGTTCGAACCCCGGCTCCCCACCTGCAGGGGAGTCCCTTCACAGGCGGTGAAGCAGGTCTGCAGGTGTCTATCTTTCTCTCCTCCTCTCTGTCTTCCCCTCCTCTCTCCATTTCTCTCTGTCTTATCCAACAACAACAACAACAATAATAACTACAACAATAAAACAACAAGGGCAACAAAAGGGAATAAATAAATAAAAGAAATATTTAAAAAAAATTTTTTTAATTGACATGGGCAGGGGGCGAGCAAGTGCTTGTTGCCAAGCACAAGTACCAGCATAAGGATCCCAGTTTGAGCCCCCGGCTCCCCACCTGTAGGGAGGGGGTCGCTTTACAAGTGGGGAAGCCAGTCTGCAGGTGTCTATCTTTCTCTCCCCCTTTCTGTTTTCCCCTTCTCTCTCCATTTCTCTCTGTCCTATCCAACAATGACAGCAATAATGATAATAATAACAAAATGTTAAACAACAAGGGCAACAAAAGAAAAAATAGCCTCCAGGAGCAGTTTACATGAGAAGAACTGAAAAGATTCTTCATACTTACTTAGGTCTTTTTACTAAGGGGATGTTGATTTATAAGACAGTTACTGTCACAGGTATGCAGTGTAATATCTCCCCCTGATAGGTGCCAGCACACCATACCCTCCACAAACTTGTCCTCTTTTTCCACCATAACATACTGTGTCCCCAATCTCTTTTTTTCTTCCCTCCTCCCACATTTAGAGTCTTTGAATCTGCTGTAATAAACTGTAGCTAAAGTATCACCATGTATTTTCCCTTTCTTTATATTTTTGTTTTTTCCCCCATTGGTAATCTTTCAATTTTTATTTATAAAATAGAAATATTGGCAAGACCATTGGATAAGAGGGGTACAATTCCACACAGCTCCCACTACCAGAACTCTGTATCCCATCCTCTTCCTTGAAAGCTTCCCTATTCTTTATCCCTCTGGGAGTATGGACCCAAGGTCATTATGGGGTGCAGAAGGTGAAAGGTCTGGCTTCTGTAATTGCTTCCCCACTGAACATAGATGTTGGCACATCGATTCATACTCACACTACCTGTCTCTCTTTCCCTAGTGTGGCAGGGATCTGGGGAGGCGGGGCTCTAGGAGGTGAGGTTAAGATCCACCTATGGGTGAGACTATGTGATGTTTGCCTTTCTCATTTATTTCACTTTATATGATTCCTCCAAGTTCTATCCAAGTTGCAATAAATATTTTCCTGTACTTTAGATAAATACCAATGGATATAGTGTTGCTATATCATATGGTATTTCTACTGTTAGGTTTTTAAAGATTTTTTTCAGTGAATTACTTGCTTATTTAATGAGAGAAAGAGAAAGCAAGAGAGCACACCGAGGACATATGCAGTGTGAGGGATTAAACCAAGGGCCTCCTGCGTGCAAGTAATGTGGCCTGCCCATAACAGTCACTTCCGTGAACACACGTTTTTACTTTTATAAGAAAATTTCATTATAAAATTGCTTTCTTTCTTATTCATTTTTTCTGAATTATTAAGATTTCAATGAGACTCTCTAGAGAAAAAAATTAATTGTAATTATAATGAACACGTTTCTTAGCTATTGCATTATTTCAAGGAGAATTAATATATATACACATATATATATATCTGCTTGAGTCCAAGAGATCTAAATTCCAAAATAAAAATTATTTAGAGATTAAATGTTATTATAAAAGTCCCTTAGGGAGATCTTAAAATAAGCCCAAATTATTAGCACCTGAACTCTGCCTCAATGCTAATTATTTTTTTAAAAACTATGAAACTGAATAAAACAGAAGCCACAGATGATGTATTTTATTCTGCTTAGTGGAAATAATCAAAAGCTACAAAATGACTGTATTAGCATGACTTGTAGCAGCAACCCAAAAACTGTTTTTCTGTGTCCACAAATGTACCCTGTGCCCAAATCAGTTCATACCCAGGAGCTCTAGAAATCTCTGTCCTTTCTTTTTCCTGATTTTTAAAATGGCAATATATATATATACTATATATACTAAATCCTTCAATCTGTCCTTCTTGGAGTATGATAAAGAAGAGGTTGGAAGGAGGAAGAGAATCTGGAAAACACTAGAGTAAGTCACGCACTGTTTCATTTACCTGGCAGGGAAGAAGAAGGAAGGACATACAAAAGTAGTAGTGGCTGTAAGTGTGACTTAGAAAAGAAGTGAAGGCACAGCTGTGAAGTGAATAAAATTGGGCAATTATATATATGTGCATATGTGTATATGTAGATATAAATAAATTTAGATATATAGTGAATTATACCTGTGACACTGGGAGAACTATTGCAGTTTCCACTGAAAAGGGATAGATAGGGTCACAGAGCTTCGGTGGTGGAAATAGTGTGGAATCAGACCCCTGTTATCTTGTAATTTTGCAAATCACTATTAAGTCACTAATAAAAATATTTATAAATAAATAAATACACATGCCCTGGTCTTATAAATTCATTACTCAGCCTACAGAATAAAAATGCTTATTAACCACTGAAAACCATTAAATTCAAATATTCTTTTTTTTCTATCTTTATTTATTCGATAGAGACATCCAGAAATCGAGAGGGGACAGAGAAGCTAGGGAGAGAGACAGAGAGACACCTGCAACCCTGCTTCACCACGTGCAAAGCTTTCCCCCTGCAGGTGCGGTCTAGGGGCTCGAACCTGGGACCTTACGCCACCACCCTGCCCCAAATTCCAGTATTCCTTATTCATAATGCACTTAACTTTAACTTACAAATGGAATGTCTTTAATATTTCCTATGTTATTAGGAAATCAGAATTTCCCCAATGGAAACAGTTATTACACTGAAGACTAGGTTCCTTGATCATATACCAAAATTAAATTGTGGGGAAAAATTCTATTAAACACTATAGAAGCACTATAGAAACTCCTCAAGTGAGAGGCCAACTGGTGGCACATCAAGGAGGGTGCACACATGAACGTGAATCATCCAAGTTAAAGTCCCCTGTCCCAAACTGTGAGGTGGGGGAACTTCATGAACAATGGACCCATGTTACAAGTGTCTATATTTTTTAATAAATATTTTATTCCCTTTTGTTGACCTTGTTGTTTTATTGTTGTAGTTATTATTATTGTCGGATAGGACAGAAAGAAATGGAGAGAGGAGGGGAAGACAGAGAGGGAGAGAAAGACAGACACTTGCAGACCTGCTTCACCACCTATGAAGCAACCCCACTGCAGATGGGAAGACGGGGGCTGGAAGCAGGATCCTAACGCCTGCCCTTGAGCTTTGCACCACCTGAGCTTAACCCGCTGTGCTACTTACCACCCAACTCCCTAAAAGTGTCTTTCTTCTCTATTTCTTTCTCTCCTTTTCTCTTCCTCCATTAAAAAAAAAATATTAATAGCACCTGGCGCAAAGCGCAAGGACTGGCGTCAGAATCCCAGTTCGATCCCCTGACTCCCCACCTACAGGGGAGTCGCTTCACAAGCGGTGAAGCAGGTCTGCAGGTGTCTGTCTTTCTCGCCTCTCTCTGTCTTCCCCTCCTCTCTCCATTTCTCTCTGTCCTATCCAACAACGGCATCAATAACAACAACAATAATAATAACTACAACAATAAAACAACAAAAGGGACAATAAATAAATATTAAAAATAATAATAATAATAAATGTCTACAGTAATCAGTGTCTGTAGACACTGAGCCCCAGCAAGAACCTCACTGGCAAAAAAAAAAGAAGATGGAAGAGGAGGAGAAGGGAGAAAGAAAAGAAAAGTCACACACCAGTTGACATCACTACTTTGTCATCATAATTGGAGGGGCCTAGAGATACCAGTTCAACTCCCCAGCTACCATATGGGAGTACATGCATGGGAAAGCTTCACAAGTAATGGAACAATATTGTGATGAATGTCTTCTCCCTCTCTCTCTCTCTCTGTTTTTTTCTCTTTCTCTATCACCCTTTCCCTCTATCACACTCTTCCATATATACATATTCCACCAGGTTCAAGGGGATCAAGCAAGTGTGGAAACCAACATTGACCCTGGTGACATTAAAAAAGGGGGGGGGGGTTGAGCAGTGGCACATTCAGTAGAGTGTACAGTTTACCGCTGGAGCTCACGTGGGTGACCTCACAACTGAGGTAGCCAATGGCTTTCCCCTCACCAATTCTAGTGGTCTCGTGAGGCAGAAAGAAATGCCAGGAGAAATTCAGGTATGAACTTCCAATTTATTCAGAGAAAGGACAAGGCTTATATAGCAAAATGGAACAAAGAACATTTTTCACATATGTCAGTAATCACAGGTTTTCAAAAGGTCAGTACCCCTAAGGTGGGGAGGGCTAAGGAATGACCAGAATTGATGAGATACAAAAGCTCAAAACAATTAGTTTCCGTGAGGTAAGAAATTTTAATTATCTAAAGGTGTTAAGAGAAACATGGTTGTTAAACCAGCAGAGTGAGATAAAGCAGAGAATGGCAGAGTATTGATGTAAGTCATAATGAACAAAGAACCGGGAAGAGGTGTGTGGGGGTCCCATTGTTATGTTACTGGCAAGGCAGTGTGATGGAGTATTCAAGCAGGCAACCATTTGGTTTGTAGCAGGGGAATGAGCTAAGTGTTAGAAGTTGCAGGTCTCTGTGAAGCTTGGGAGACTGACAAAAGGGAATTCAAGTCAGGAAAGTGTTTCCCGCCAAGCTCTATCCCCGAAAGGGAGAGACTGACAGGTGGGGTTTCTTTTCAGACCTCCATCTCAAGGATGGGGGAGTTCCCTTATGCTCTACCATGCTTTCACATAATCCCACACTTTACCATCTGTAAGGACCCAGTTCAAACCCCTGATCCCCACCTGCAAAGGGAAAACTTCAAAGCTTCAAGCGGTACTGCAGGTGTCTCTCTCTCCCTCTTTCTAACTTCTCTGTCTCTATCAAAAAAAAAAAAATGGCTGCCAAGAGCAGTAGAATTGTATAGTAACCAAGATTCAATGATAACTCTCATGGCAATAATAATAATGTAAAAAATAAAAACTAAATTAAAGTGAGTAAACACTATTGGAATCCTTAACTTTGGGAATACTTGGGGCCCAATGGAAGAACATAATTCTAAAAGTTCATACACTTTTATGGAGTCCAGCAATTTTTTGAGTCATTCAGACACACAAGTTAAGTATAACATAAAGAAATGAGAAGTTTTACCCATATATCAACAACTGTACTGTGAACTAATTCCTCAATAAAACAATTGTTTAAAAAAAAAAAAAAAGACTGGTTAAATGAGATAGGTCAGAGGACAAATACCTCATTCATAGATGAAGTTTAAGAAACAAAAAAAAAAGAAAGAAAGAAAAATTTAGAGTGAGACTTTAACTAACTATGGCCTATTATAGTATATCCAAAGACTGAAGGACAAGGACCAGAATAAGGATACCGGTTCAAGGCCCCAGCTCCTCACCTGCAGGGAGGTCACTTCACAAGCAGTGAAGCAGGTCTATAGGTGTCTAACTTTCTCTCCCCCTCTCTGACTCCCCTCTTCTCTCGATTTCTCTCTGTCCTATCTAACAACGATGACATCAATAACAGCAATAATAATAATAATAAAGGGCAACAAAATGGGAACAAATGGCCTCCAGAAACAGTGGATTCATAGTGCAGGCACTGAGCCCCAGCAATAACCCTTGAGGCAAGAAAAAAAATGAGGAAGAAGGTTGAACATGGGGAGGCTAGTGGGAACCCAATATCCTCTGGTGGACAAAGAGGACAAGTGAGTCACTGACACTTATCATAGGGAGCTGTGAAACTGTCCATCTGTGACAGTTTTGTAAATAAACATTTCCCCAGTCATTACCAGTCTTGTAAATAAACATTTCCCCAATGATGATAAAAAGAAAGAGAGAAAGAAAGAAAGAAAGAAAGAAAGAGAGGGAGGGAGGGAGGGAAAGAGGGAGGGAAGGAATGGCTGGTTTAAACATTTAAATGATATTAGCAAGATGTAATAGAAAATTCCAGTCACTGTTTCCCCCCACTGAGGCACTAAAAAATGACAGTACTTGACCAAAACACCGTTATAACAACTTGGAATCCAGTTAAGTTTTTGCAATAGCCCAGACAAGCACAAAACTGAGAAAATTCACTTTGAAATAGATAAGAGGAACAATTTCACTTTATCTGTGTCAGTCCCTCCCTCAAGTCACCCAACTGAGCACCAAAATATCAACTCTGCCTACAATTTCCCCCTGAGGGGAAAGAGTAAGTGTAGTGTTCATCCATCCTGTATCCTCAGCTTCTCAGTGTGCTACCCGAGAGACCTACTTCTGTCTCATCCCAATCAGAACACTGAGGCAACAAGCAAAGTTAGAATACTTGGGGGCAGCTAAGAAAAAAGAAAAAGATGAGTTCACTGGTGAATTCTACCAAATGTTAAAGTATTTATACAAATCTATCTCAAATTCTTCCAAGACAGTGAGTGGACAGGGACACTTCAAACAGGTTTTACATGGCCCTGACACCAAAACCAGACAAGGGCAATACAAGAACAAACAAACAAAAAAATACAGGTCTAGGGGGCCTACCTGTGGTGCACCGGGTTAAGAGCACATAGTACCAAGTGCAAGAATCCGGGTTGGAGCCCCGGCTCCCCACCTGCAGAGAGGTCACTTCACAAGCAGTGAAGCAGGTCTGCAGGTATCTTTCTCTTCCCTGTCTTCCCCCTCCCTTCTCAATTTCTCTCTGTACTATCCAGTAAAATAATAATAATAATAATAATAAAATGACCACCAGGAGCAGTGGATTTGTACTGCCAGCACCGAGCCTGAGGGACAACCCTGGATGCAAAGAGAGGAGAGAGAAAAGAGAGAGAGAGAGAGAGGAAGATTGATTACAGGTCTATATCCCTAATGAAAATATATAAGTAAATCAACTCATCAATACATTAAAAAGATCATGTGTCATAATCAAGTTGGATTGATCCTTGGGACGCACAAAGAGTGAAACATAGGCATATCAATAAATATGATACAGGGGCGGGCAGTGGTACACCGGGTTAAGTGCGTGTAGTACTAAGCACAAGGACCCTCACAAGAATCCTGGTTCAAGTCTCCAAATCCCGACAAGCAAGGGGGTCACTTCACAGCAGTGAAGTAGGTCTGCCTCTCTGTCTCTCTCCCTCTTTATCTCCTCCTCCCCCTCTCAATTTCTCTCTGTCCTATCCAATAAAATGAAAAGAAGATGGGTTCTGGGAGCAGTGGATTTGTAGTGCTGGCACCGAGCCCCAGTGATAACCCTGGAGGCAAAAAAATTAATAAATAAAAATAAGTAAATATGATAGAACACATTAACAGAACAAAAGATAAAAATCATATTAACAACACAATAGAAGCAAAAAAAATTGAGAAAACTTCATAATAAAAACTCTCTGCAAATTAGGTACATAATGCATGTACATCAACAAAATACAGACCACAAAAGACATGCACACAATTAACATCACACACAGCAGTGAAAAGTTAAAAGCCTTTACTCTATGATCAGAAACAAAACAAGGATGCCCACTCAAAATCTTATACTAATACACAAACCTTGATTCAAGACAAGGAAAAAAGGGGTGGGTTTAATATCTGTATAGGAAGAGAAAGAAGTTGTAGGGCTCTCAATTAAGAGACTACTTAAAATCCTAAATCATTATTTTTACATGTATACATATCCAAAGGCTACTGAAACTGTAAATACTCATACGAAACAGTCACTCGTAATCTCGGGTTTTTGAATTGGGAGACAAAAGGCATCTTCCATTTGGATCACATTGATAGGTCTGTTTTTCATAAAACACTTATCAACTGCACACAGCTGTGTAGTCATCAAAAGAATCCCTGTGTGTCTCCTTCTTAAATCATTCAGGTTTTCCCTTCCCAGTAGCTGCCCTAACAGTGGGAATACCCTGATGTTGCTGAAATAGGTCCAATAATAGAATCTGTGAATAAAAAAATTTCCAAACACTGTTATTCTGACCTTTAGCTTTGTTTTTCAGATACAAATCTTACTGGAGACAAATTTACTGCAGCCACAGTCTCCATAGGATAATATCTGGCTTAAGAGAAAAAACATTATTTCTCTAACAAAAAAAAATGTCATTACAAATAGCTTTGCAACTATATCTGTTTAACCTAACTATATTGAATTACTTAAACTCCTGGAACATCGGTTGATTATGATTATTGTCATCACCATCAGAGAGAGAGAGACAGAGAACAGGGCACAGCTCTGGCTTACAGTGGTGCTGAGGACTGAACCTGGGACTGGGACATTGGAGCCTCAGTAATGAAAGTCTTTTGCATAATTATGTTGTTTCCCCAGCACTGAGCCTTGGTTTCTTATATGGAGAGAGAGGGTGCTTAAATAATAATTGACAGTTCAATTATAAGCATTGTTGGGAATATTACATAAAATTATGTACAGAGTATTATTTGTAAAGACCAGATAGTTTCATCCTGTAAGAGGATGTACCAGACATTTTCTGTACCAGGCATCTTCTGTACCATGCCAAGAAAATATATTAACAATCTTCTTAATCTCTTTCCAAAGATACCAGAACTAAGAAATTGCCCAAATATTTCAAGATCTGTGGATACAGGATTTAGTTGACACCAAAGCATTACCATGTCTCACCCACACCCCCATTAGAGTGCCAGAATGTTGGGATGAAGTGGCTGAAAAAATGGAGTCATGACTAAGTTCCTACTTTGAGAGAGTCTCCACAGTGAAGTCCAGGCAACAACTAAATAAATACCAAGATTTTCACCCAAACTATACTTGACTTTATCATCCATGAAAATTCTGAATTTCATTTCTTCATTAAATAAATATAAATCTTGCACCTATGAAATACGAAGTCTTCTTCAACATTCACTTATACTATCTATCTATATACATATATATTTCAATCTATGAATCTAATAAATGTTTCAAATATTCTTAGATATAATGTCATTCCAGTCACTTATTTTCCTATTCTTTTACATTTTGTTGATTGCTCATTGCAAGTCAAATTCAATAAAGAAATGATAATCAGAGTAAATATCAGAAGGACATTTAAATTGAAATAGTTTTCTATTTACCAGAGATACTCTGAAGGACATTTTTTTGCAAGCAGTTACACATTTACATATGACATTCAATAATATAATATTGCTTAGTAGCTAGGCATCTTGGCATTTTTGATTTAAGATAATGGAATTAAAATTGCAATATCTGAAATTTATTATTTGAACCAAATAAGACTAGATAAGGAAAAAAATAAAATTTTAATAAGTGATAGCAAATATGTAAAGAGAGTACAGCAAAAGAAAAAATATTATGAAGTAGCACAATTAAAAAATTCTTTCAGGGTCTGGGTGGTAGCTCACTGGGTTAAGTGCACATAGTGCAAAGTACAAGGACTGGCTCAAGGATCCTGGTCTGAACCCCCGGCTCCCTACCTGCAGGGGGATCGCTTCACAAGCAGTGAAGCCTGTCTGCAGGTATCTATCTTTCTCTCCCCCTCTGTCTTCCCCTCCTCTCTCCATTTCTCGAACAGCAACAACAACGGGAAAAGATGGCTGCTGCCAGGTACAGTGGATTCATACTGCAGGTGCACCTGGGCAGGGGCCAGGTGGTGGCACACCTGCTTGAGTGCACAAGTTATAGTGCATAAGGCCACAGGTTCAAGCCCCCCACTTTCAGGGGAAAGCTTCACAAGTGGTGAAGCAGTGCTGCAGATGTCTCTCTGTCTCTCACCCTCTCTATCACCCCTTCCCTTGATTTTTGGCTGTCTCTATCCAATAAATGAATAATAATAATAAATTTAAAACCAAACAAACAAGAAAACGTAGTGCAGGCACTGAGCCCCAGCGATAACCCTAGAGGTAAAAACAGAAAAAAAAATTAAATTCTTTCAAGGGATAGAGATAGTTCACACAGCAGAGTGTGTGCTTTGCCATGAATATGGCCTCGGTCTGAGCCCCAGAACTACATGGAAGTGCCACAATATCAGGAGGAAAAATCCAGTGCCATGGAGATCCCCCACCTGCCATCTCCCTTTCCATGTCAATCATAAATTATAAAAATGAAAATAATAAAAAGCCAGGAATCAGTGAAATCATGCATGTGCCAGCCTTTGCTGCCACAAACAAAACTTATCTTACTAATATTATATCTTTGTAAATTGATGAGTAAAAACATGCTCAGGAAATTAAAAATATATTGATTTGCCTGAAGTATGAAAATTAAGAATGAGTTTTAGTTAAAATTACAAATGAAATCATAGGAAATAATGTCATCTGTGTTTAATAGAACATTTGAAATGAACAAGTCACTAGTGTAAGTGCTTTGGGGAATGTAAAACTTTCATAGATATATAGCAGCCACAAAATAAACTAAGTCTACACTGGGCCCAGGAGGTAGCACACTGAGTAAGGTACTAGATTTGTAAACATAAGGTCCTGCGTTTAACTCCTCCCATCCCATGTACCTGAGTGATGCTCTGCTATTCTCTCTTTCTCCCTCTGTCTCACATTAATAAATAAAATCTTTAAAATAAACTAAATTTACATTTAACTTAAATTAATATAAACCTGAATTTCTCTATGCTAATGCAGAGTTATTTCAAATATTCACAAGTCAGTTTTAATAGTAAAATTGCCAGGAGTGTTGGTTTAAAACTATGAGATTATATCTTTTATGAGAAACGTTTGTTTTCAAACAAAAACTTTGGTTATTTAAAATTATAAGCAGGAGGGGTAGACAACATAATGGTTATGCAAAAAGATTCTAATGTCTGAAGATGAAAATATTGGCAGAACTCTTTTCCATCTAAATTTTAAAGACATCTTCAATGATACAAATCCAATTACAAAGAAGACTAAAACAAAAATAAACCAATGGGATTACACTAAATTTAAAAAGCTTCTGCACAGCAAAAGAAACCACCACCCAAACAAAGAGATTCTTTACAGAATGGGAGATCTTTACATGCCATACATCAGAAAAGACGCTAACAACCAAAATATATAAAGAGCTCACCAAACTTAGCAACAAGAAAACAAATGACCCTATCCAAAAATGGGGAGAAAATATGAACAGAATATTCACAACAGAAGAGATCCAAAAAGTCAACAAACATGTAATAAAATGCTCCAAGTCACAGATGGTCAGAGAAATATAAATAAAGACAATAATGAGATACCACTTCACGCCAGCAAGAATGCCATACATCAGAAAAGGTAGCAGCAACAAAGCTGGAGAGGTTGTGGGGACAAAGGAACCTTCCTGCACTGCTGGTGGGAATGTAAATTAGTCCAACTCCTGAGGAGAGCAGTCTGGAGAACTCTCAGAAGGACCCACCCTATGACCCTGCAATTCCTCTCCTGGGAACATGTCCTAAGGAACCCATCACATCTATCCAGAAAGATTTGTGTATACTTATGTTCATAGCAGCACAATTTGTAATAGACAAAGCAGGTGTCCAACAAGTGGCTGAGAAAGTTGTGGTCTATATACACAATGGAATACTGCTCAGCTACTGAAAATGGTGATTTCACTTTCTTCATCTCATTTTGGATGGAGCTTGAAGGAATCATGTTAAGTGAGATAAGCCAGAAAGGGAAGGATGGGGAGTCAGGCGCAGCGAGTTAAGCACACGTGGCGCAAAGTGCAAGGACCAGCATAAGGATCAGTTTGAGCCCCTGGCTCCCTACCTGCAGGGGAGTCGCTTCACAAGCAGTGAAGCAGGTCTGCAGGTATCTATCTTTCTCTCCCCCTCTCTGCCTTCCCCCTTCTCTCCATTTCTCTCTGTCCTATCCAACAACGATGACATCAATTACAACAACAACAACAAAAGGGCAACAAAGGGGAATAAATAAATAAATAAATATTTTTTAAAAAAGAGAGAGAAGGATGGATATGGGATGATCTTATTCACAGACAAAATTTGAAAAATACATGACGCCAATCTGCCTTCCCTGAACAGATGACCTGACCAGTGTGTCCTGGATCAAACCGCTGGAGTTTACAGTTAACAATATGTATATACTTTCCCCATATTTGGGAACTACTGTCTTTCCTGATCCAGCTTTCTAGTCCTTTTTCCAACTATGACACCATCTCCCCAGACCTGTGTTCACCTGTATATTCAATGTCAGGCTCAGGCAAAAACTAGTAAAGTCATGGGCCCTCTGGAATATACCTAAAATAGACCTACTAGCTTTTTCCAAAACGGAGACCCCAATCTTTATCTGTAATATGTATGCCTTCAGGTTCATGATTAGTCAACAATTTGTTCTGCATTATATGTTAACTCTTTTTCAGCCACCAGGTTCCAGATGCTACCATGATGTCAACCTGACCTCCTTGAATAAATGACCTCAGTGTTTCCTGGAGCACCACCTCCCAAGGGCCCTGACCCACAAAGGAAAGAGAGAGAGAGGCTGGGAGTATGGATCAACCTGCCAACCCCCATGTTCAGTGGGGAAGCAATTGCAGAAGCCAGACCTTCCACCTTCTGTACTCCATAATGGTCCTGGGTCCATGCTCCCACAGGGATAAAGAATAGGGAAACTTCCAATAGAGGGGATGAAATACAGAACTCTGGTGGTCGGAATTGTATGGAATTATACCCCTCTTAGCCCACAATCCTTTCTATCTTTATCAAATCAATAATAAAAAAAAAGAAGTAATAGTCAACCCATCTCTACAACCTTGGGAGAACTACTATAGCTTCCAATGGAAGGAATGGATATAAAGAACTCCAGTGGTAGGAACTATACAACTGTTATCCTATAATTGTGTAAATAATTATTAAGTCACTAATACAAAATTTCAAATAAAAATAAACTTTAAATGAAAATGAATCTTTGCCTACTGTAACAAATGTACCATCTCAGGGGCAGGGTATTAGTATAATGGTTATGCAAAAAGACTTTCATGCCTGAGTCTTAAAGCCCTAAGCTCCTAGCTAAGCAGTGCTCTGGTAAAAAATAATTAAAGGGGCTGGGTAGTGGTGCACCTGGTTGAGTGCACATGTTATAATGTGCAAGGACCTGGGTTAGAGTCCCCGTTCCCCACCTGCAGGGAGATAAGTTTGTGAGTGGTCAAGCAGAGCTGCAGGTGTGTTTCCACCTCTCTCCCTCTCTACCTCCCCCTTCCCTCTCAATTTCTGGCTGTCTCTAGCCAATAAATAAATAAGAATAATAAAAAAAATTAAATAAATAAATAAATAGTTTCAGCCTGTTTTCCCTTCATAATAAAGAGGTCACCTCCTTTGCAAATAAAACACCACTCTGGTGGGGAATGTTGTAAGTGGAAGGAGCTATGCAGTGTAGATGGGGGGGATGAATAAGAAATCTCTGTACCACCTGACTCAGTCTTGTTGTAAACCAAAAGTTATTCTTTTTTATTATTATTATTTCTTTATTGGGGGACGAATGGTTTACAGGTGACAGTAAAATACAATAGTTTGTACATGCATGACAAACCTAAAGCTATTCTAAAAATGAATAAAGATAAATGGATGATGAGTTATATATTAACATATATTCTAATAATTATAAAATATGAAAATTCTGATAAGATCAAAAATTATTTTTGATAGAGACAGATGAAAATTGATAGGGATAGGGAAGATAGAGAGAAGAGAGAGTTAAGAACAGCACCGTTTCACCACTCATGAAGCTTTCCTGCGGCAGGTAGAGGCTGGGAGATTGAACCTTGGTCCTGGTGCAATGCAATGAGTGCACTTGACCAGGTTCACCACCACCTGGTCTCAAAATAATGTATCACAAAAACTGCTTTAGAGTACACAGAATTCACCAAAAGGAAAAAAAAAAACTTTTAAATGAGCATTGTTTAATATACACTTCAAAAGTATTGAAAATATTCATCTAAGTTGGCAACAAATAATAACAAGACTTATTAAATTATGACAATGTGGTATTAACACAGATAAATAAATAGGTCAATGACTCAGAATAGAGAGGTAATCAAGAAAAGTATATTTATGGGGCTGGGAAGACAACATAATGGTTATGCAAAAAGATGTTCATGCCTGAGGCTCTGAGGTTTCAGGTTCAATCCCCAGCACCATTATAAAAAAGAGCTGAGCAGTGCTCTGACATTTCTCTATGCTTTTCATTAAAAATCAGTCAATGAAATATTTTAAAATGAAAACTCTTTTTACAAATGAACAGTTGATATGTAAGAAGACTAGCGTGAGGAGTTACTGGATATGTGCTTTTTTATTTTTATTTATTTATTATTGGATAGAGACAGAGAGAAATTGAGAGGGGAGGGGGAGGTAGAAAGGGACAAAGAGAGACATCTGAAGCCCTGCCTCATCACTTGTGAAACTTTCCCTCTGCAGGTGGGGACTAAGAGTTTGTTCCTGGGTCCTTGTGTACTGTAATGTGTGCACTTAACCAGGTGCGCCACCACCTGGCCCCGTGAATGTTTTTTCTAAAAGGATGGATTTCTTAATATATTAATAGACCTAAGATAAGAAGAAAAAATACTAGGTTACAACCTCACACCATTCATGAAAATCTGCTACAGGATTAGAGAAGGTATAGGATTAAAGAAGTATAAAGACAAAATGATAAATATTGTAAGAAATATTTCTACATAATATCTATGACCTTAAAGAAAGATAGTTTTTTAAACAATATGCAAAAAATTCTCCTATAAAAGGAAGGATCAGGGGCAGATAGTGGTGTGCCTTTGGTGAGGTGCACACATTACAATGAGCAAGAACTCAGATTCAAGCCCCCCCCACCTGTAGGGATAAAGTCTCATGAGCAGTGAAGCAGTTCTTCAAGTGTCTCTCTTTCTCTCTCCCTCCATTTCTCCCCCTTCCCTATCAAATTAATAAATAAAATATATTGAGGTCACGTGGTGGCACATCTGGTTGAGCACATGTTACAATGCACAAGGACCCAGGTTCAAGCTCCCCAGTCCCCATCTACAGGGAGGAAGCTCCACTAGTGGTGAAGCAAGTACTGCACGTCATCTCTCTCCTTCTCTATCTCCCTCTCCTCTCTCAATTTCTCTCTCTATCCTATCAAATAAAGAAGAAAAGAAGGGAACAAGGGGGGAATGGCCACCAGAAGCAGTGGATTTCTTGTGCAGGCACCAAGCCCTATGATAACCCTGGTGGTAATAACAATAATAAAATAACAACAACAACTGATGGTCTGGGGGTGGCATAGTGGATAAAGCATTGGCTCTCAAGCATGAGGTCCAGAGTTCAATCCCTGGCACCACGTGTACCAGAGTAATAACTGATTATTTCTCTCTCTCTCCTCCTATCTTTCTCATTTAACAAATAGATTTTTTAAAAATTTTTTTTTAAAGAAAAGCATAGTGAACTGTAGGGACTGGGTAGTGATGTATCTGCTAGTGATAAAAAAAAAAAATTGGGGAGCCAGGCACTGGGACATCTGATTAAGCACATGCACTACAGTGTGCAAGGACCCAGGTTCAAGCCCCTGGTCCCCACCTGCAGGGGGAAAGCTTCATGAGTGGTGAAGTTGAGTTGCAGGTGTCTCTCTGCTTCTCTCCCTCCCTATCTCCTCCCCCTCTCAATTTCTTCTATTTCTATCCAATAATAAATAAATAATTTTTTTAAAAAATTAAGAAGTCCTAAAAAGTAATCCCCCCATCTATGTGAACTGACTCACAAAACATCAGCTCTGAACCTAAAGAATTACCTAACCTGATAAACGGTTCTGACTCCATGAAAAACCTAGCCCCAGAAATAAGACAAAAATACATACATTGGGCGGGGGGGGGGGTCAGGCAGTAGTGCGGTGGGTTAAGGGCACATGGTGCCAAGAGCAAGGACTGGTGTAAGGATGCTGGTTTGATCCCCTGGCTCCCCACCTGCAGAGGGGTCACTTCATAGGTGGTGAAGCAGGTCTGCAGGTGTCTATCTTTCTCTCCCCCTCTCTGTCTTCCCCTCCTCTTTCCATTTCTCTCTGTCCTATCCAACAATGATGACATCAATAACAACAATAATGACTACAACAACAATAAAAAGAAGGCAACAAAAGGGGAAAAATGCATACATGGCTCAATGTGGTAACCCCTTCTTTCTATCTGATAATGCTTTTGCTCTGTACTTCCTGTTTTTTGCTTCTGATCTTGCCTTGAGGCAAATGAAAGTCATTGTGAAGCCTTGTTCCAGGCCCAGATACAGAGCATGAGATTGCTGGGACTAAGCTGGCATAATAAAGGTGAGTTCTCCTCCTAATCGCTAACTGACACTGGATTCTTGCTGGCCTATAATTTCTGCAACAGTAGAGAGCACATGTTATAGTGCCCAAGAACCCAGGTTCAAGCCCCTGGTCCGCACCTTAGGTGCAGAGGTACATAGGTGGGAGGGAGCTTCACAAGCAGTGAAACACTGATACAAGTGCTCTCTCTCTCACTCTCCTCTCCCTCTCTCTCTCTCTCTCTGTGTGTGTGTGTGTGTGTGTGTGTGTGTGTGTGTCCCTCCCTTCCCTCTCAATTTCTCTCTGGTTATATCCAAAATAAGTAAAATTTTAAGTAAAACTTAAATGTAAACTGTTAATTTAAAAAGAAAAAAACTAAAAGAAAAAAGTTGTAATATATTAAGTCAAATGATTTATTTCCCTCAATTGTCAAATTGTCAGTATAAAGGGTTAGGGAAAAAAAAGCTACAGGGAAGAGAGAATATACTTTCAATCATATCCAAGAGTACTAGGTACATATTAAAACTCTTACAAATCAGTAAATCAAAGCATATTTCTGGAGTAAATTTCTGAGCTGTGTTAAACAAAGAGCTTGATTCTAATAGAGTTGGTCTAAATAAAAATCATATCAGGGTGCCAGACAGTTCTTCTTCTAGCGTTTGCCCTTCTTCCGTAGCCAGTCAACAGCGTCAGGTTGAGCCTGTTGTCTGCTTGTTGCTGGCTTTGAAGGTGATTGGGATCCATGTGGATTCAGTCGGCTAGGAAGGATCGTCAGTTTCCCCAATAAATGGGTACTCATGGGATGCACCACGAGAAGGTCTATCCAATGCCAGGCAGTAGTGCAGTGGGTTAAATGCACATGGCACGAAGCCCAAGGACCAGCTTAAGGATCCCAGTTCAGCCCCTGGTTCCCCACCTGCAGGGGAGTCACTTCACAGCGGTGAAGCAGGTTTGCAGGTGTCTTTCTCTCCCCCTCTCTGTCTTCCCGTCCTCTCTCAATTTCTCTCTGTCCTATCCAATAATGACAAAATCAACAACAACAACAATAAAACAACAAGGGCAACAAAAGGAAAAATAAATAATAAAAATATTATATCAGGCAGCCTTATTCTAAGAAGTTACTGTATTCATATAGAAAGGTAAAGAGAAACATTGCACTGTATGTTCCCCTTCCCTATGCGGCATAGGTGCTTACCTCAGTTTACCTACACATACCTTGCTCAGGAAGCCTTACTTCCTTTAGGATGAGTGAGCAATAAATAACTAGCAAAGGATCCATACACAGATACTACCAGAATAAACAAATGGAAAAACCTAGTGGCACATAAGTGAGGGCCATTCTCAAGAAAAAAAAAAAATCTGCAGAAGAACAAAGAGAAAACTGTGACCTACACATTTCATCTGAAATTAATATACTCAGGAATTCTACTTTTCCTCCAAGAACTAAAAATAAAATAATTCCAAAAGTCTTTATACACACTGCAATCAGTTAAAAGACAGTGAGAATAAATGCCATAGGAGGGGGTGGGGGAAGTTGTGGTAGAAACTAGGTAGTGACAAGATCCTAGAGGTTGTTTCTCAGTCCCAGATAATAACAACAGAATATACCTGCACTGGATTAAGTATCACTGAAAAAGAACTGCAGATCAGGGGGAGGAGTCTCCACAAAGTGAGGGGAGGGGGGCTGGGCAGTGGTGCAGCAGGTTAAGCACACATGGTGCGAAAGGCAAAGACCAGCATAAGGATCCCAGTTCAAGCCCCCAGCTCCCCATCTGCAGTTCACAAGTGTTGAAGCAGGTCTGCAGGTATCTTTCTCTCACCCTCTCTGTCTTCCCCTCCTCTCTTGATTTCTCTCTGTCCTTAACAACAATGACAGCAATAGCAACAAAATGGGAAAAATAGCCTCCAGGAGTAGTGGATTCCTAGTGCAGGCACAGAGTCCCAGCAATAACCCTGGAGACAAAAAAAAATACCTCCAGTAGAAAAGACAAGAGACAGAATTCCACAATGAGCAATACGGGAGCACCAGGATCCAAGGTTGGGAGGGAATTTAAGGACCACAGAGCTTCTCCCAGGGTACATCCCCTCCCTACTCCCCACCACCACCACCCCTACCCCACCCCTTTCATGAGAGCCTCTACACACTTCCAGATTGGAATGAGAGGAATGTTCCTCTGAAAAATAGATAGGATTCCAAAGACCAGAGTTCAGTGAAGGGGCACAACCAAAACCTAAGCATTAGGAGTAGCAGGAGCATGAGATGTCTTCTCTAGACTTTCCTTTGTGTGGCACCCTGGCACAAGCAGAAGTCATGCTGACTAAAATCAGATAGGATGCCAATGGTAAATCATCCTGGCCTTCAATGATGACTGACAGCCTTTAACAATGGCTGACAAGACATATAATTTTCATAGTGAGTGCTGATACTTGGGCCTCTTTGGAGATGAGGAAACTTGCTGAGAACATACAAATCTCATCTCTCACCAGGAGTCTTCTTGGCCAGCTTCTGTAGTCTCCAGAAACAAGTTCCACACTCATGAATTATGCAGGTTTTCTGATAAGTCTCATTCACCAGTGGAAAGGATAGGGGTTGAACCTCTAGAGAAAACTCTTGAATCTAGCCCAGAGGAAGCGCCCATAGCCTTCGGAAATGCCCACTCTTTAGACTTCAGGGACTTCTGGAAAGCCTCCCAGACAATGGATCTATAAGCACACACAGTCCTAGCTCAAGTAGCTTAGCACAGAAGGAGGCCTGTGAGCTTGGTACTCTGAAGACTTCTTCACATATTGGTGTAGCTTTGCTGCTACTGCAGGAGGAAATAACAGAGGTCTTCCCTAATCAACCATGTTAATGTTACTTCCTAGACTAGCTAAACCCTTAAACTAGTCCATTCTCAGTATCCTTCTGAATTCAATCCCTGGCATTGCAAATGCCAGAATGTAGCTCTGATTATCTGTATGTCTGTTTCTATCTCAATCACTATCTCTCATGTTAATGAATAAATAAATCATCTAAAAATATTTAAATAAATAAATGTAATTAAAGGAGAGGAGGGGCCCGGTGGTGGCGCACCTTGTTGAGTGCATGTATTACAGTGCACAAGGATCTGGGTTCAAGCCCCTGGTCCCCACCTGCAAGGGGAAAGCTTTGCAAGTGGTGAAGCAGTGCTGCAGGTGTCTCTCTGTCTCTCTCCCTCTCTATCACCCCCTCCCCTCTTGATTTCTGGTTGTCTCTATCCAATAAACAAAATAAAATAAGTAACTTTAAAAAAAATAAAGTAAAGTAAGTTTTGCTGGCTTCTTAAACAACTAGAGTTGGGAAGTCTAAAGATAAGCTTCAAAGAAGAGACAGAGGGATTCTTTTTTTTTTTTTTTTTTTGCCGCCAGGGTTATTACTGGGTCTTGGTGCCTGCACCATGAATCCACTGCTCTTGGAGGCTATTTTTTCCCTTTTGTTGCCCTTGTTGTTTTATAGTTTTGTGGCTATTATTATTATTGTTGTTATTAATGTCATTGTTGTTGGATAGGACAGAGAGAAATGGAGAGAGGAGTGGGAGAGAAAGATAGACACCTGCAGACCAGCTGCACCACCTTTGAATCGACCCCCCTGCAGGTGGAGAGCCAGGGGGGCTCGAACCGGGATTCTTATGCCAGTCCTTGTGCTTGCGCCATGTGAGCTTAACCCACTGTGCTACTGCCTGACCCCCGAGGGATTCTATTTTTATACAGAGTAAATTACAGTGACATAGTCCCCAATACATATTTAGAAGTTTTTCAGGAAAGTCCATGCATATTTATTTAAAGAGGCAGGTCCAAACATGTGTATCTGAAGGACATACAATTAAAAAAATGCATTTAAGACTAAAGCAGTGAGGACAAAAATGACCAAAGCTCCGAATGAGTTCCATTGGACAGATTCCACTGACATGGTCTATCCTGGAGTCCTTATCAGTACAATGGCATTTGTAAGAATCTGTCTTGGTCCAATCAAAGCCAAAAGAATGTTAACTATAGGAGTTCTGCCAGGAAGGTGTTATCACTCTCTAAAACACTAGCCATAGGCCAGTTTGATTTTGCTTTTCCAAATCCAAGAGTCCATCTCGATTTTTTAGTTTTTTATTACCAATTTAATATTGATTTACAAGATTGTAAGGGGTATGATTGTAATAAGGGTGTGATTTCATACAGTTCCCACCACCTGAGTCTGTGTCCCATCCCCTCCATTGGGAACTTCCCTATTGCTTATCCCTCCCAGAGTATGGCCCAAAGTTCTTTTTGGGGTGTAGAGGATAGGAGTTCTTTTTCCCCCCTTTTGTTGCCCTTGTTTTTTTATTGTTGTTGTAGTTGTTACTGTTGTTATTGATATCGTCATTGTTAGATAGGACAGAGACAAATGGAGAGAGGAGGGAAAGACAGAGAGGGGGAGAGAAAGACACCTGCAGACCTGCTTCACCACCTGTGACTTCCCTGCAGGTGGGGATCCAGGCACTCCAACTGGGATCCTTATGCCAGTCCTTGCACTTCATGCCACATGCACTTAACCTGCTGTGCTACAGCCCGACTCCTAAGAGTTCTAATGTCTATAATTGATTCTCCACTGGACATGGGCATTGGCAGGTTGGTCCCTACCTATAGCCTGTTTCTATCTTTCCCTAATGGAGTAGGGCTCTGGAGAGGTGAGGTTCCAGGACACATTGGTGAGGTTGTCTGCCCAGAGAAGTCAGGATGGAATTATAGTAGCATCTGCAACTTGTTGGCTTTGATTCTTCTTCTTCTAGTGTTTGCCCTTCTTCCGTAGCCAGTCAACAGCGTCAGGTTGAGCCTGATGTAAAGTTTCAAGACCTCCTTTGAATCTGGAGAGGTGGCAGTCGTTGACTATGTGGGTCATAGTCTGTCTGTAGCCAAAGGGGCAGTTCGGGTCATCTCTGGCTCCCCAGCGATGGAACATAGTTGCGCACTGGCCATGGCCTGTTGGATAGCGATTGAGGAGGGCCCAATCATAACGTGCTAGGTCAAAGCCGGGTTGACGCTTGCAGGGGTCTGTGATGAGGTGTTTGTTCTTTACCTCAGCTGACTGCCAACTCTGTTTCCAAGAGACTGGAACAGAGAAGTTCAGTGTAGGCGTAGGGGACCAGATTGGGTGACGAGACGTCAAGCGTTGGACAAGGTGGGCGAAGATATCGGCGTATATTGGCAGGTCCGGTCGAGCATAGACGTGGGAAATGAACTTAGATGATGCCGCATCCCGACGAATATCTGGCGGGGCCATGTTGCTAAGAACTGGCAGCCATGGAACTGGGGTGGAACGGATGGTTCCAGAAATTATCCTCATGAAGGAATATAATTTGGAATCGACCAAGTGGACATGGGGGCTACGGAACCATACTGGGGCACAGTATTCTGCAGTGGAATAGCATAATGCCAGAGATGATGATCGTAGTGTGGAAGCGCTCACGCCCCATGAGGAGCTGGCCAGTCTTGCAATGATGTTATTCCTCGCGCCCACCTTTGCTGCAGTTTTTATGAGATGTTCGTGAAATGACAGAGTGCGATCAAGAGTAACGCCAAGATAGACTGGTTGGCTTTGATTATGCAAAGAGACTCTCATGCTTGAGGCTCCAAAGTCTGAGGTTCAATTCCCCCATACCACCATAAGCCAGAACTGAGCAATGCTCTGGGAAAAAAAAAAATATATATATATATATATATATGTATATATATATATATATATATATATATATATATATGTATGTATGATTCAGAACATTTTTAGCAGTCCCACAATTTGAGTAGACTCACTAAGCAAAGAGTGACTGACTTAAGTAATCTGATATAATTTTGATTTAATATAGTATATACTATAATTTCTTTGTTACCAGGTTGTATGATTTTTAAGGCAGTAAATAATACTTAATTGGTTCTCTAATTAGTGGGCATGGAAACCTATAATAATTATAGGTGGCTCACAGTTCAGAGTTGCTCTCCAACATAAGAAATCAGACATTAGAGGGGCCAGATGATGGCTCACCTGATTGAGCACACCTCTTACAATGCTCAAGGACTCAGGTTTGAGCCCCTGGTCCCCACTTACAGGGGTTAAGCTTCACGCATGAGGGAGCAGGACTGCAGGTGTCTCTCTGTCTCTCTCTTTTTGTTTGACAGAGCACTGCTCAGCTTTGGTTTATGGTAGTGCGGGGGGATTGAGCCTGAGACATTAGGGCCTCAGGCATAAGAGTGTCTTTGCATAACCATTATGCTATTTACTGTCTCTCTCTCCCACTTCCGTCTCAATTTCTGGCTATCTCTATCAAATAAATAAATTTTTAAAAATAAAATAAAAAATAAATCAGAAATTACAGACTTGTGTAAACTCTTAAAGATTACTTACATTACTTATCATTGTCTTGGAAGCATTATTGCTATTCAGACTTTTTTACTTTTTTTAACCAGAGCACTGCTCAGGTGTAGGTTATGGTGGTACTGGGGACTTTGGACTCTCAGGCACTAGAGTCTTCCTGCACAACCATTATGTTACATACCCCTACCCCATTCAGATATTTAATATTTTAAATTATACACTCAAACATAGAAGAATTATCAGTCCTGATCTTTCACTAGTTTTATTACTATATTCCATAGATTTATAATCTCAGTCTTCTAAGTAAAAAGTAAGCACCTCTTTAGCAGTAAAAAAAAAAAAAGGGGAGTCGAGCTGTATGTAGCGCAGCGGGTTAAGCGCAGGTGGTGCAAAGCACAAGGACCAGCATAAGGATCCCGGTTCGAACCCCGGCTCCCCACCTGCAGGGGAGTCGCTTCACAAGCGGTGAAGCAGGTCTGCAGGTGTCTATCTTTCTCTCCTCCTCTCTGTCTTCCTCTCCTCTCTCCATTTCTCTCTGTCCTATCCAACAACAACAACAACAATAATAACTACAACAATAAAAAACAACAAGGGCAACAAAAGGGAATAAATTAAATAAATTTTTTAAAAAATTTAAAAAAAATTCATATTCCCCACCTGCAGGGGGAAAGCCTTACAAGTGGTGATGCAGTGCTGCAGGTGTCTGTCACTCTTCCTCTCTACCTCCTCCTTCCCTCTCAATTTCTGACCATCTCTATCCAATAAATAAATATAAATAATAAAAAATTAAATCCATTTTTAAAAAAATAGTTTTTAACTATTCAATGTAAGAAAATATTTGTTGAGTTGGGCAGTAGCTCAGAGGGTTAAGTGCATGTAGCGCAAAGCACAAGGATCTGAGTAAGGATCCCGGTTCAAACTCCGGGCTCCCCACCTGCAGGGGAGTCACTTCACAGGCGGTGAAGCAGGTCTGCAGGTGTCTGTCTTTCTCTCCCCCTCTCTGTCTTCCCCTCCTCTCTCCATTTCTCTCCGTCCTATCTAACAATATTAATAACAATAATAAAAATTACAACAACAATAAAAACAAGGGCAATAAAAAGGAAATAAATAAATATTTTTAAAATATTTTTAAATAATAATAAAGAAATGTTTGTTGAGTACTCAATTGTATGTACATCCTTGTGCTAGGTGCTTTGAAAAAAATGTAAAAATAAACAGAAACCCACCCTTTCTGGGGACATACAGTCTAAGGATGACAAAAGCAAAGAAGTACAACTTTTCCATGTAGAGGGATGCTATGTGCACCATAAGATATATACAAATAAAGAACTATGGGGAGGGGGGGGCTGGACAGTGGCACATCTGGTTAAGCACACATAGCACCACATACAAGGACCCTGGTTCAAGACTCCCGCTCCCCATCGGCAGGGGGCACACTTCACAAGCAGTGAAACAGGTCTTCAAGTGTCTATCTTCCTCTTTCCCTCTCTATCTCCACTCCCTTTTCAATTTCTCTGTCTTATCAAATAAGATAGGGAAAGAATGGCCACCAGGATCAGTGGAGTCATAGTGCAAGCACCAAACCTCAGCAATAACCCTGAAGAAAAAGAAAAAAAAAAAAACTACAGAGCAACAGTGAAAAAATAATAATTAGGGCAATGTAGGATGAAGAGGAAAAGGGACAGAAAGAATTTTAAACTGCCCTTGAGATGATCACAAAAAAAAAAAAAAAAACAGAAATTTGTTCCAAAGAAGCCTGAGGGCAGAAAAAGTAAAGATATCCCGGGCATCTCCATTCAACACATATTTTTATATGTGGAAAACAAAACATGTTCTCTTGAACAGCAAGAAGAAATGAAATATAGATGTGTCTGGGAGACACAGGGCATATGGAAGAAAGTAATGGCAGGGCAACCTAGTATGGAGACGTTGGATTTCCCCAAGAAAACAGATATTACAACAAAACACCTCAACAAATTTCATCAGAGAACAGCTAGGATTTGTGATAAAGAAGGGAGTATCATTATACGAAGGTTCGTGATTGCACATCAAACTGGAAGGAAAGCAGAAATATAGCACTGGGTTGCTGGTGGGTGACATATTTGCAATTTCTTTAAATCCATGTGGTGGATGTAAAGGGCCAGTGAAAACCACTCAAGAACCAAATAGCCAAAGGAAAGTAGCTTGGGACTGAGGGTTAGAGCTGTAGAAGCAACAAGCTCTTGAATGAACCCCAGGGGAGGCCACCCAGGGGAACCAGGAAACTGAACACTATAGCCTTGTAGCAGCAAGGAAGTCAACCAAGCTCTAAAGAGGGCCTGGTAACTGCTGTGTGGATTAAAAAAAAAAAAAAAAAAAGACTTTGAGCTCACAGTAGAGTTCTTCTTTTTTTTTCAATTGTTTTTATTATTGATTTTAAAAAAGGAGACATTAACAAACCATAGGATAAGAGGGGTACAACTCTACACTATTGCCACCAGCAGATCTCCATATCCCATCCTCTCCCCTGATAGCTTTCAATTACTTTATCCCTCTGGGAGTATGGACCCAAGGTCATTGTGGTTATGTAGAAGGTGGTAATTGCTTCCCCACTGAACGTGGGCATTGACAGGTCGATCCATACTCCCAGCCTGTCTCTCTCTTTCCCAAGTAGGGTGGGGCTCTGGGGAAGCAGAGCTCAAGGACACATTGGTGGGGTCGTCTGTCCAGGGAAGTTTGGTCCCATCCTGCTAGCATCTAGAACCTGGTGGCTGCAAAGAGAGTCAACATACAAAGCCAAACAAATTGTTGAACAATCATGGACCTAACGGCTGTGATAGTGCATATGAAGTGTTGGGGGGGTGTCCTCCATTTTGTAGATAGCTAGTAGGCATATTTTAGTTATATTCCAAAGGGCCTGCAGCTATACTAGTTTTCTTGTTTTTGTTTTTCCCTGAGCCTGAAATCTGATATGCAGGTGGATCCAAGTTAATGTCTAGGGAGGTGATGTCATGGCTGGAAAGGGGACAGAAAGCTGGATCAGGGAAGAGAGTAACTCCCTAATATGGGAAAGGGGTATAAATATTGTTGACTGTAAACCCCATCGATTTGATGTGATCTGGGGCCCATATTCAGCTTAGATCCTATGTGACCTCTGTATCCATCTAGATCTGAGCTCACATTCTGTGGTCATGAGTAGGAACATTACAAGCTGCCTCCATATCGACCCATCTTCCTCAGGTGTAGCATAGAGTATGTCGTCTATCCTCTGAAGGGAGGAACATTCTCTACCGTTGTTGATCCAAGCTGATGGCAAGGTCCTATTGGGGGGGCCCACAAAGGGGTCTATTTTGTTGTTCCTGATAGAGATGACTGGTAACAATGGAGAGAAGGGTTTATTTGAGGTCTAGGGCTATCATATCTGTTTGGGAATCTCTGGACTCCCTGAATAGGGCCCCAGCTGATGGGTGGCCTGATAGTGACTAGAGAGTCATCATTAAAGTATGCCAGTCTATTTCCCTTATTCTGCTTTTGCAGACCTTCCTTTGCTAAAGTTATCTTTGGAGTGAGTGAGAGAACTGTAATAGGAAGTAGGTGAGGAGGGTATCTAAGTCTAATTAGATACTGTTTCATTAGGAACTTTATACTGACTCACTGAACACTATTGTGTACTTTTGCTTTAAGGTATATATTTTGCCCTAGTTTATGGATACATGTGAACATATGCCCTATCTCACGGACCTGATCTATATCTAGGTTTCGGGACTTTAGGAAGTGCACCGCCTGGAATGGAATTAGATAATACTATGAAAGGAAAAGACTCACCCGAGTAATGAAGCTGAAGTGTCATTCCACACGTGAAGTCTCTGGACACAGTCTGAAGTGAAGCATGCTGAGGAGGTACTTGTTGATTAGGCTGGGATCGGTGGATGCAATATTATTTGGTATGAATTGAGAGAAGCATGCAGGAAAGTGCACCCCACCCTAGAGGTTCCAGGACTAGGGCAAATATAGGCTCTACAGTGGAAATGTGAGGTTCCTTCTGTCTTAGGGTTCAAGAAGACAATATATAGTTATTGTTATAATCACATTATTTGGTAATTGGGTTAACTTTGAAAAATCCCTTTGTTAGGATTTTCTGTATCATACCCAACATCACCATAATTTATGTGCTTTGATATTATTTGTATATAGCTGTGCCACTGGTTGCTTCTGTTCTCCCTGATCTAGGCTTTTGAGAGAGTCAACATATCAAAGACTCAGCCTATGTATTAAAAAGACTCAGTCTGTGCTTTAAAAAGTTTGAGACATACAATCAATTTTCCCCTCTCACATTAATTAAATAGTGATTTATATGACTACAAATTAATAGGAGTGTACATAAACACCATTCCCACCACCAATAGACTGTGTCCCATCCCACACACCCCCCCAACCCTGGGAAGCCGAATATCCACCCTCACCCCAGCGTTTTTACTTTGGTGCCCTACTCCAGAGTTCCTACTTCTTTTTTTTTTTTTTTAATTATTTTTATTTCTTTATTCCCTTTTGTTGCCCTTGCTGTTTTGAGAGTTTCTACTTCTATGGAAAAAGAAAGTGGCCTGAGATTTCCTCCATTTCCCCCTGCTACACACACACACACACACACACACACATATCTCCTCCATCCCCCCCCCACACACACACACATGCACACGCGTGCAGCTTAAGTGCACGTGGCGCAAAGAGCAAAGACCGGAGCAAGGACTGGTTTGAGCCCCCAGCTCCCCACCTGCAACGGAGTCGCTTCACAGGCAATGAAGCAGGTCTGCAGGTGTCTATCTTTCTCTCCCCCTTTCTGTCTTCACCTCCTCTCTCCATTTCTCTCTGTCCTATCCAACAATGACAAAATCAATAACAACAACAAAAACTACAATAATAAAACAACAAAGGCAACAAAAGGGAAAAAATATTTTTAAAAAAATGAGTTGTTCAACAATTTGTTTGGCTTTGTATGTTAACTCTCTTTTCAGCCACCATGTTCCAGATGCTAGCAGGATGGGACCAGACTTCCCTGGACAGACAACCACACCAATGTGCTTTGGAGCTCTGCTTTCCCAGAGCCCTTCGCCACTAGGGAAAGAGAGAGACAGGCTGGGAGTATGGATCGACCTATCAATGCCCGTGTTCAGCAGGGAAGCAATTACAGAAGCCAGACCTTTAACCTTCCGCATCCCACAATGATCTTGGGTCTATACTCCCAGAGGGTTAAAGAATAGGAAAACTATCAGGGGAGGAGATGGGATACAGAGGTCTGGTGGTGGGAATTGTGCAAAGTTGTACCTCTCTTATCCTATTGTTTTGTCAATGTTTCCTTTTTATAAATAAAAATTTTAAAAAAACAGATGGGTAAAATTAGGAAGGCTTTGGTGTTGGGCAGCAAAAATAAGAGTAAGACACTTCATGATCCAGATTCAGTGGAACTATCAGAAAAAGAATTTATGAACTACATTGTTAGGGAATTTTAACAAATACAAAACTCACAATTTAGTATGAAGAAATTGACTAAGAAATAAATCCATAACTTCAAAGAGTCACTTGATAGGAAAATGGAGAAGTTAAAAACAGAGTTACAGGGTGTAGAGGACATTCTGAATGCATTCCAGTCTCAAATAGCAAGTCAAGAAAGTAGACTTGCCCATATAGAAAAGAGAACATTAGAAATAGAAGACAAAATGACACACTCATTAATTTCAAAGCAGAGGATAAAAATTGTTTAGAAAAAATGAGGCAACCCATTAAGAAATTGAAGACTCCATCAGGAAATTAAATATCAGAAGTATAGAGGTCTCAGAAGGAAAGGAGAGGAAGAAGGTAACAGAAACCATATAGAAAGAAATCATAGAAATTTTTCCGGGAGTTGGGCAGTAGCGCAGCGGGTTAAGCGCACATGGCACAAAACACAAGGACTGACATAAGGATCCCGGTTTGAGCCCCTGGCTCCCCACCTGTAGGGTAGTCATTTCACAAGCGGTGAAGCAAGTCTGCAGGTGTCTATCTTTCTCTCCCCCTCTCTGTCTTCCCCTCCTCTCTCCATTTCTCTCTGTCCTATCCAACAACGACATCATCAACAATAATAACTACAAAAAAAAAAAAAAAGGGCAACAAAAAAAAAAGAAAAGAATTTTTTCCAAATCTGGGGTCTGGTCAGAATGTAGGTATTAAGGAGTCAAACAGAACTACCACGTTCCTAAACCCAAGTATACTTACACCAAGAACATCATTGTGAAATTATCAAAAGTCAAGGACTGGCGCAAAGCACAAGGACCAGCATAAGGATCTTGGTTCGAGCTCCTGGCTCCCCACCTGCAGGGGAGTCGCTTCACGGGTGGTGAAGCAGGTCTACAGATGTCTATCTTTCTCTCCCCCTCTCTGTCTTCCCCTCCTCTCTCTATTTCTCTCTGTCCTATTTAACAATGATGACATCAACAACAATAGCTACAACAACAATAATAAAAAAAAAAGTCAAGGACAAAGAAAAACTTTTACAAGTTGGATGGCCAGGCAGTGGTGCCCCCACATGAGCACTCATGTTACCATGCGCAAGAGCTTGAGGCCCCAGTCCCCACCTGCCAGAGGGAGCTTCACAAGTGGTGAAGCAGATCTTCAGGTATCTTGCTGTCTCCCACCCTCCCTTTCTCCCTCTCGCCACTCAATTTCTCTCTGTCCTGTCTAATAAAACAGAAAAATGGCTGCTGGTAGCAACGATTTGATCATGCAAGCACTGAGCCCCAGAAATAATGCTGGTGGCAATAAAAAATAATAATAAAGAAAAATTACAAGCTGCCAGGGAAAAGAAGAATGTGAGTTATAAAAGCAGTGCAGTAAGACTCACATCAGATTTTTCTTCAAGAACTATGGAGCCCAGAAGAGATTGGGATGGTATATTCAAGGATTTTTTTGTTTGTATGTTTTTTTGTTTTTTGCCTCCAGGGTTATTACGGAGGCTCGGTGCCTGCAATATGAAACCACTGTTCCTGGAGGCCATTTTTCCCATTTTTGTTGCCCTTGTTTTGCTATTATTGTTATTGGACAGGACAGATAGGAATCAAGAGAGGAGGGGAAGACAGAGATGGAGAAAGAAAGACAGATACCTGCAGACCTGCTTCACCACTGGTGAAGTGACCTCCCTGCAGGTGGGGAGCCAGGAGCTCTAACCGAAATCCTTAGACGGGTCCGTGTTCGTTGCACCATGTGCACTTTGCCTGCTGCGTTACCACAAGGCCCCGTTTGTATGTTTTAACTAGAACACTTCTCAGCTTTAGGTTATGGTGGTGCAGGGGGATGGAACCTGGGACTTTGGAGCCTCACACATGAGTCTCTTTGCATAGCCATTATGCTGTCTAACCCCACCCTATTCAAGGTTTTAAAAGACAACTGCCAGCCACACATACTTTACCCTGCAAGACTATCATTCTAATATGAAAGATCAATCAAAACAGTATTAGACATACAAAAACTAAAAGGGCTTGCCATCATCATGCCTGCCTTGCAGTAGTTATTAAAAGGAGTGCCACAGAGAAAGAAATAAAGAACATTTAACTCTCAACAAGATGATCCACAGTAAAACAGACCAGAAACACAAACCACAGAAATACGTGACAACTTTAAAGAATGACAGGAGAAAAAGAAACGGATAGCGGATGGTCATGCAAATTTCAGTGAGGAAAAACAGTTTAAAAAAAAACTCTCGTAGATGTATTTATATATAAGTTGTATATATATGCTTTTATGTATAACACATTTAAATGCATACAATGACTTTTCTCTCTAGTACTTTTTATTTTTTTTCTACACTGTTTTTGCTTTTCTCATCCTTCTTATATGTATAGTACTTTGAGGTTGCTTAATTTGGTGTTTGTGTTCAAGGAGTCTTGTTATCATATGTTACCAAATTACCTGCATTTCTCTGAAGGACAACTACCAGAGTTTTGCTCATATGTGCAATGTAAATAACTGAAATGGATGAGCATCTTTAAAAGAAAAAAAACAGTAAAACTCTCTTGCTAAGACTTTGTGAAAACTATGGTAGCTATTCTGGGGTGTGAGGTAAGTACCAGAAGATAGGGAGAGGACACAGAACTGTGGCAGTGAGTACAGAGTGGAAATATAATCTTACTCTAGGGGAATAATTAATACTATAATTAAATCACTAAAAAAAAAAAAAGAAAAAGCAATGGCAAGCAATCTTTTTTTTTTTCAACCAGAGTACTTCTTTCTGGCTTACAGTTATGCCAGGCTAGCATGAGGGTGTTTCTTCCCAGGCATGTGCTCTCTGGGTTGGACAGAACTCAACTGGAGCCAACCTGGGCTGCTGCTTACTCAGTGATGCAGGAAAGAGACCAGGAACTCATGGCAGAGACAATGCTTTTTATATCTTAGAAACCGGAAGTGACAAGTCGGAAAAGAAATAGCTAGGAGAGGGGGTAGAGAAAAAGGAAAGAGCAGGATAATGGTAGAAACTCCCTTAGCAACTGTTGTGAAGGTTTTAACCTGTGGGATTAATTAATACCCTGAAGGCAGGGTGGGTCTTGAGATAAAAAGAAGATAGATCAGGCAAAACAATGATTATGTAAATAAGCCATAGTGTCAGCAATGGAGAATGGAGCAGGGGGACTGCCTGACACAGTCAGGCATGATCTTGCATAATCACTAGCCTATCTCTCCTACCCAACAAATAATCCTGTAAAGTCATATGGGGGTCATATAATATAGCAGGTATACTAAGTGTACTTCAAGTTGGTACTTCCTCTGTAATCAATTTCTGTCCTAATATACTGTGCTTTGGAGATATATGTGTTTCCAATTTCATCAAAGATAAGATTTAGGTTTTATTTTTTCTTATCTTCACAGTTTTGGGGGTGATTTTCAAAAAAGAAGGCTCAGAAACATCTTTACCATTTTGAAGATACTAGTCTTCTTTAAATTTTTACACTTGATATTATATTCAGACATTAAGTTCTTACCCTGCCTGATACAGAAACTTTATCTAGTTTTGCCAGGCTAGCGTTGTGGGTGGGAGAGAGGATCCAGGGACTCATGGCAGCATGGTAATACAATTCTTTATTGATGTGGGGCCCCAGATTCGGGGATGAGCACAGCAAGTTAGGCCACGTGGCTGCACACCAGCACTTCTCCAGGTCAGGACACGGAAAAGAAAAGAGAGTGAAACCAGGAACAGAAGTGGGTTTTATGGGATAATACCAGAAGTGGCAAGTCGGAAATGGAAATGGATAGGTAAGGGGGTGGAGAGAGGCAAAAGGCATGCTGGGAAGGTGGAAGCATCCTTAGCAACTGTTGTGATGGCTTTAACTGGCAGGAATTAGCAATACCCTGAGGGGATATTGTGGTGGGGAGACCTTTAGTCATTTCTAAGACAAAGCAGAAGATTGGTATGTAAATAATAATACTTGCATGGAAATATGGTGGTTTATGGGCCCTGCCAATGTTCAACCACATCTGCACAATTTCCCAACATAGATTTTTTTTCTTCCTGAGTAACTTTAGTAATCTTAACTTAGTAGTGTTTCAGTCAAGATCTTAATTTGGTTCTACAATAGTTATTGTGAACATGAAAACCTAAATGTGAGTTCTCTAAAGAAGCAACATACTGTAGCAGAGGAAGGGAAGATGCTTATGACTACTTTCCCACTTCCCAATTCCTCAAAATGATAGTAAGAGTAAGAAACAGCAACACAAAATATTTTTTTTTTGCCTATTCTGGCAGAAGCAAGCTGTCATAATCCTCAGAAACTTACAATGGCTCAGGAATTGGAAGACAGAGAATGGACTGAAGCATTATACTGTTTATAAGACAACAGTAACTAACAATATGATTAATCTAGTAATTAGATTTCCAAGTCTTCATTCTCAAGGAAGCCAGACAATTCCCATTTCCAGGTCCCTTTAGGGAAGAATTTTTGATCTCTGGAAATACAGAGATTCCAGTTTGAAGGTTAACAGGCAAACTGGAAGGAGGTAGAAGCTCATATTGAGCAGTGGGTTCCTCTATTTTTTCCCACTCCATAAAGAAAATAGAAGCCAAGCAAAGATAATTAAAAAAAAAAGTGACAAAAGAGAGTTCTAACCCAATAGAGAACATCAAAGCAGAGAATGCAGTCCATTCAGGTTGGTAGAATTCAGATGTATCCAGATGTAAAATAAATAGAGGCCAGACACAGGTGCACCTGGTTGAGCACACACATTACCATGAGCAAGGACCAGGTTCAAACTCCCAGCCCCCATCTGTAAGGGGAAAGCTTCATGAGTGGCAAAGCAGTGCTGCAAATCACATTTTCTCTATTTCTACCTCCCCACTCTCAATTTCTCTCTAAACTATCAAATGAAAGGGAAAAAAAGGGGGGGATAGCTACCTATAGCAGTAGATTCATCATGCAGGCACCAAGCCCCAGTGATAACCCTGATGGTAAAATAAATATGTAATAGTCAAGTTTAGGCCTAATGAAAGTTATATTGGGATTATTTTACATAGTCTTTGAAACTCTATGGGAAAACTAAAATGTCAAATAAATTAATGGAATGTAGAAATTTTATTTACATTAACTTTCCAAAGACAAAAAAATTAATCCAAATAAATCAGAAGCAAGCAAATTGTTTGTAAGACTTAAGAACTATAGTGGTTATGTTTGGGAGGTAGGAGGGTAGGGATGCAGAACTTTGGTGGTGGGTGTGGTGTGGAATTATACATTGTAAGCTTACAATCATGTAACAATCTATTAATAACAAATAAGAATGTTAAATTAATGAATGTAAAAAATCAAACAATTATTGATTTCAGAAAAATGAAACTAGAAATATCAATAAAAGCACAACTCAGCAGTTGTTGTTTTTTTTTTAAAGATCCAGGGGCCTCTTCTGGAACAACTTATTTTTTCATTCAGATAGAAAGACAGAGATATACAGAGAAAAAGAGAAACAAGAGGTAGGCAGTGGTACACCTGGTTAAGCACACACATTACAGAGCACAAAGACCCAGGTTCAAGTCCGTGACCCCCACCTGCAGGGGTAAGCTTCATAAGTGGTGAAGCAGGGATATAAGTGTCTCTTTGTGTCTTTCCCTCTCTGCATCCCCCTTTCAATTTCTCTCTGTGTCTATCCAATAATAAAATAAAATAATATTTTTAAAAAAGAAAGAGAAGAAACAACACAGTAGTGGAACTCCCTCGTCTCATCAAAGAATTCAAAGAGTCTACAGTATAGAAAAGGAATTTTTATTGGCTTGAAAAACAGTTTGAGTTGGGAAATTTGACTACAAGCTTCTAAGAGATGGTGACATCTAGTTTTATACAGAATACAATTAGGATGAATCAGGGCCTAATCTTGACTACTATTTATCATCTGTAAACATTCTGTGTTTTTCCAGGAAAAATCATGCATATTTATGGATATGGAATAGGTATGTTCAGTTGGGAGATCATACAACAATCATACATCCCAGGTAAGAAAATGTCAAGGGTGTGGCTTTTACTATGGTAATGAGGAGAAAAGGGACCAAAGGTCAGGTTAAGCTCCACTGCTCCCATTCTATCCAATCAAGGACATGGGGTCCTTATCAGTACAATGGTATGCAACAGGGGAGGGGATGCATGCGGAGTTCTGGTGGTGGGAACTGTGTGGAGTTGCACCCCTCTTATCCTATGGTTTTTGTCAGTGTTTCCTTTTTATAAATAAAAATTTTTTAAAAGAATGAAACATTTGGCTTTGGTGGTTGGAATAAAACTCTGGTGCCACAAAAAAGGAGGAAGAAATAAACCTCATTGTTTAAAAATAAGTAGTTTTCCTTCCAAAAGTCAGATTCATTAAAAAGTACTTTTACATGAGTCACTGACCTGAAGAGAGGATAACAAAATAGACACTTTATATAACATTATATAGAAAACTATAGAATACATTATTAATATGTTCAATCCCTAATACTACATGTAACTGAGTGGTTCCCAACTTTGTCTCCCTCTTTCTCTGTATCAAGTGAAACTCTTGTATTTAATACATCTTTAAATACATATTAAGAAAATGAAAATACCCTTAGTTATGAAATATGTATATAATGAGGAAAACTGTCAGAATATAAAATTTCCATCACAATTTTCATGTGAGATTATTCTTGAATGCTAAACTACTCCACTTAGTAATATCACTGATAAAGAAAACTTAGCAGGAAAATGCTTTAGTACTTATGATGCCTCACTGGCAACATAGCACTAGCAATTTTGGCTTTAAGAACTGCCTAATCACATACTTATAAATACATAATATGTACCTGTAGGCTGAAATGAAGCTCGATAGCTGTTTCAGTTTATCAAGTAAGTGAAGCAATTTTTTAAAATATTATGCGATCAATTAAACCAAGCAAGAATCCTCATAATTATTTTTGAAGGTTACCATTTATGGACTCATTTTCTGTTTTATTGTGTGGTTAAATGCCATGAACTTGAACCAGCAAAAACTAGCTACACTGTATAAATTCAGAAAAGTAAACAATGGCTCAGTGGCAATCTTCCCTTCATCATTACAGCTATTATTTCACATGAATTGCACAGAACAGCCTTCTACTCATTCTATAAAATGTCCAGTGGATTTACCTAGCTAGCATCGAAAATAATACATTAAAATAATAATCAACCAGTGCAACATCTGTGTTCTATTTTCTTCCCACATTGATCAGGATTATTTTTCTATCATGAATGTATTATGTGACCATTTTGGGGGTGTGTATGTGGGAGTGGGGGGGGTTATTTTATCACCAGGGCTTCACAGTTCCAGGTCAACTTCTTCAGATATAAAAAGACACAGAAAGAGCAGGAGGGAGGGGTCACAGGACTAATGTGTTCCCATATTGTAGGGGCTGGGGCTTCTTGCACTCAGCAAAGCAGGCTGGTCCACAGTGAGCTATCTCACTAACCCTTTGCTCATTAAAAAAAAAATTACAAATAATTATTTTGCTTATTATGAGAGAGAGAGAGAGAGAGTTTCACAGGAGAGAATGAGAAAGAGGGAGAAGCCAGAGTGCCACTCTACGTGTGGCACTGGGGACTGAAATGGGAACTACAAGATCAGTGTTCTACCAGTTTAGCTATTTTCCCAACTCATTTTCATAACTTAAGAAAAACAAAGTAAACTGGAAAAAAGTACATGGGCAATCACTTAAACTCATCTATTGTCATTTTGAGATGTGTCATTTGTCCTTTTCCTCCCCAGTTCCATGGACAAGGTTATATTTGGAGATCAGGCATACTGGATAGAGATGGAGAGAGAACTAAAGATATATATAATAGATTTGACAATTTGTTGACTGAACGTGCAATAGTTTATTACACCATGCATTATGTTTTATTATTTTTGCCCCGTTTTCTGGGATAAGCAATGCTATAATGTATTCTGGCATGTCTCTTTGTATACAACTGAAGGCAGATAGTAAGATATAAAATTAGTCAAGTAGGGGGTCAGGCTTTAGCACAGCGGGTTAAGCACACATGGACTCAAGGATCCTGGTTCGAGCCCCTGGCTCCCCATCTGTAGGGGGGGGTCACTTCACAAGCAGTGAAGCAAGTCTGCAGGTGTCTATCTTTCTTTTCCCATCTCTGTCTTCCCCTCCCTCCTCTCTTGATTTCTCTCTGTCCTATCCAACAATAACAATAACAAATGGGGGGGAGGCCACAGGAGCAGTGAATTCATAGCATAGGCACCAAGCCCCAGTGATAACCCTGGAGTCAAAAAAAAAAAAAAAAACCCTTAAGTAGAGAGTAGTATTAACATTGGATAGAATCAAATATAGAAAGCTTTTTTGTTTTTAGCTATACTCGAAAAGGTACCGCAGGACTGACTAAAATAAAACTCTTCAAGACATATAAAACATCATAAGCCTTAACTTTTTGCATTCAGAGACCACTGTGAAAGGGTGTCATCCACCAAGAGGAGCTCTGTTCAGAAGTGGCTAATGCTGGATAATGAAAAAGGAATAATGTTCCTGCCCCATCGGAATGTAAAACAAATGGCCACAAAGAAGTAGAAATGAGAAGGGTCTTCAAAGAACTAGAACAAAGTGGAGAATCTTGGAAGTAATTGCCTAACACAATTTCATAATTGCTATGAATCACTCACTCCCACATGTATTCCTTTCTTTTTATAGGGTATATTTAATACACTATCCTACCCCTGTTTGGACTGTTATATGTTGAGTGTACGAGAACATACAGTTTGTCCTATAAACTTTGAGGTCTTTGAATCACAAGGTCTAAACTTGATAGAAATTATGTGATCCTGGGGGCCAGGCGACAGTTCAACAGGTTAAGCGCACATGGCACAAAGTGCAAGGACCAGCATAAGGATCCAGGTTCAGGCCCCCGGTAAAGTAGGTCTGCAGGTGTCTGTCTTCCCTGCCTCTCTCAATTTCTCTCTGTCCTATCCAACAACAATTACAGCAATAATAACAATAATAGCAACAACAACAATAATAAACAAGGGCAACAAAAGGGGAAAAAATAGTCTCCAGGAGCAGTGGATTGGCAGTGAAGTCACCGAGCCCCAGCAATAACCCTGGAGGCAAAAATTAATTTAAAATTCATATATATATATATATATATATATATATATATATATATATATATATATATAAATTATGTGATCCTAAACTTGATGTGATATCATAGTTGAGACTTTTTGGGTGTCTTAAAATGGGAATTAAGTGAATTTAACATGTTGAAGATGAATGAATATTTGTGGTTAAAATAGCAGACTATGGTAGATTAGATTTACATTTTCCACATAACCTTTCATTTCTCCTCCAGAGAGGATTATATATTCCCACTAATTTAGGACTTAACTGTTTAACATCCTTTGTGCACAGACAAAGCAATACCAAAGATTTGAGATGTCTTTCAATGATTGCGTTTCTTCTTTTATACTCCACCTTTTTCCATCAAAATATACCTGAGCAGGCCATGACATAAATATAAAGTATAATTGGACCAGCATGCAGCTTGCAACTTGCAGATTGCAGTTTACAGATAAAGTAATTAGACTCTAAACTGGGTCTGGCAAAGCCTAGTAGTGGCACATGTATAAGGCAGAAATGAGGGGCTGGGTTGTGGTGCACCTGGTTGATTACACATTACCATGTGCAAGGACCTGGATTCAAGAGCCCAGTCCCCACATGCAGAGGGAAGCCTCACAACTGTTGAAGCCAGTGTCTCTCTTTCTCTCCTTGCTCTCTCAATTCTCCTATCATATCAAAATTTTTAAAAAATGTTTAAATGGCCACCAGTAGGGGGAAATCTTGGTTCATCATGCAGGTACCAAGCCTCAGTGATAACTGTAGCAGAATAAAAAAATTAAAATTTAGGTGGCCAGGTGCAAGGATCCCCAGTTTGAGCCCTCAGCTCCACACCTGTAGGAGGTAGGGGTTGGCAGGAGGTGGCGCTTCACAAGCAGTGGAACAGGTCTGCATGTGTCTTTTCTCTCCCCCTCTCTGTCTTCCCCTCCACTTTCAATTTTTCTCTGTCCTATCCAACGACAACAACAAATGGGGAAAAAAAAAAATGACTGCCGGGGCAGTGGAGTCGTGTAGGCACTGAGCCCCAGTAGTAACCATGGAGGCAAAAAATATTAAAAACCTGGAATAAATAAAACCTTACTGGCTTTATGCCATTGATGGGAGACAAAAGCCAGCCCTTTAAGGGAGATTTTCTCAGATCAATAATTTATGAATTATTTCTTTACTTGTGTCTTATTTGTAATTTAATCTGGTGCTATGAACTGAACATTTATGTGCTCCTCCTCCTCCAAACTCCTACTGAAGACACATATCCCTGATGATGTGTTTGGAGGTGGGGCCTTTGGGAGTAAATTAGGATTAGATGGGGTCTTAAGGGTATGGCCCTCATAATGGCATGAATGCCCCTTTGTGAAAGGAAGGAGACAGGAGATCTTTCTCTCCCTATATGTCCACAGCAAAAAAAAACAGATAATGATTCTTACTAGTTAGTAAACAAACTTGTCAGCCTCTTCATGCTAGACTTCAACCCTCAGAAGTGTAAAAAGTAGGCTTCCATTCTTTTTATTAGTATTATTATTTTCCTTTTTGTTGCCCTTGTTTTATTGTTGTAGTTATTATTGTAGTTATTAATGTCGCCATTGTTGGATAAGACAGAGAGAAATGGAGAGAGGAGAGGAAGATAGAAAGAGGGAGAAACACCTGCAGACCTGCTTCATCGCCTGTGAAGTGACCCCCCTGCAGGTGGGGAGCCAGGGCTCTAACAGGGATCCTTATGCAGGTCCTTGCGTTAAGTTTTGCACCACGTGCACTTAACCCACTGTGCTACCCCGCCCAACCCTGTAAGCTTCCATTCTTTAAGTCATTCAGTCTAAAGTATCTTTGTTTTACTTTGCCTGAATGACTAACATACATATTCACTGAAACTTTAATAGACATATTAAGAACCGTACACTAGGCTCTAGGTCTGTTTCATTTTTTAATTTGAATTTCCTTTTTTGTTTGTTTTTTGTTTTAACCAGAGCACTGCACAACCCTGGTTTATGGTGGTTTGAAGGACTGAACCTGAGATTTTGGAGCCTCAGGCATGAGACCCTCTTTGCATAACCATTATGCTATCTACCCTCACCCAACTTACTTTTATAAGGTCAAATTTTCATTAATTTTAGTTTTTTAATTTCTTTATTGGGGGGTTAACAGTTTGCAGTTGATAGCAAAACACAATAGTTTGTACATGCATAAAGTTTCCCAGTTTTCCACATAACAATTCAACCTCCACTAGGTCCTCCTTTGCCATCATGTTCTAAGACCTGAGTCCTCTCCCCACCCCACCCCAGTGTCTTTTGTTATTTTCATTAAATGATACTTTTTCTCTGGTAAGAACTAGACTATAATAATGTTTCTATTGAGAAATTTTCACTTTCTTCTATCTGATCCAGTGTTTCAATATGACTAAATCAATAGCCTCTATTTGGTAGGTTCTACATTCTCACCTGTACCATCTACTGATGTATGTATAGTATGTATAGTATGTATACATATTGCCAATTAATAGTATGTCTTATATTGTTGTATGCTTTACATTGGGTTGTTCTAGCTCTTCCCCGCTAAGAAAATTGGATCAGTCCTGCTAATTTCGCCGGCCCGCTTGGCCCCACCCCAAGGAACCCTGAGAGGGTTCCAGAGTTCCAGAGTTCGAGAGTTGGAGAGTTGTAGAGTTAGAGAGTGCTTGGCGCTGTCGCGGGGAAAAGAGGCAATAGAATTCTGTTTGGTGATTAGTTTGGTTTAGTTTATGAATCGTTCCTGAATAAAGAAATACAGCTTCCCTGCCCAGCCATATGTCTCTGGTCATCTCTGTTACCCGTCTGTGAAGCTAGCCCGGCCAGCTGGAGCCACCGAATTTTAGCAACAAATGGCGCCCACGTGGACCTGACCTGCGCATCTCTCAGATAAGTGAAGACAATTTGGCTACCTATGTACTATGGCCTTCTCTTCTGCTTGTGAAGAGATCTCCAAAGGCCTCTGCTCTTTCTTCACGAGACTGTTTTGCTGTTTCTGGAACATTTATCTCTGAACCACTCTGTGGTTTCCACTCGCTCGGGCGAACTCAGAACAGCCAGCGGGAATAGCCAGTGGGCGGGAGGCGAGGCACGGAGCTGCTGTTTCCACCTGGTTAAACAGCCAGCCAGCCGGCTGTGCCCAGACAACCTTGCGCACAGCGCCCGCAGCCCCGCAGCCCCACAGCCCGCAGGAGCCCGATGCCACCACACAGGAGCCCGATGCCAACACGCAGGAGCCCAATGCCAGCACGCAGGCCAGCCCACAAGAGCCAGCTCTCCATAGTGTGGTGCAGGGCACTGGACGCGTGATCCCTCCACGCTGCTCGGCCACTGCGAACAGGGCAGCAGACATGGCAGGGCCATGGGGCAGGGCCGCCCCTGGGCACCTCGGCCCACGCCTTCTACAAGGCTGGCCCGCCCGCCCTCATGCTATGAATTCTGGAACGATCCCGGACCTCCCAGACCCCCTGCCGAAACTGGACATCCTGGCAGAGATCCTCAGCTCCGGTCTGAAGACAGACAAGCTGGAGTACTCAGAGATTCGTGCAGAGATCGCAACCTGCAATTCCTAGAAGTGAAGCTGCCCAAGAGACCAGCACTGGACAACGCACCCCCCCAACAACTAAGACAGTACATATCTAAATTCGTGTTTGAAATGACATGTCTTCGTAACAAAGGTTTCTCTCCTTGTGCATTAATGACCATGTTTATGTGTGTGTTTAAAGTTTGGTAAACAGTAACTTTAAGGCTAAATTCTTACTAGACAAAGTTAAATGAAAAAGGTTTTCAACGTAATTCTCATAAAGATAAAATTAACTTACATTTAAAGTCTGAGGTAAATATTAGTTAACAATATATTTTAACTAAGTTGGTCTAAAGACCTGTGCACACCTAGGGTGTGCCTCCATCTTGAATGGGTATAACAAAAGGTTAAATAGACTTGTTGATATGTAAAACTCTCCATTACCTTCTCTATTAGAAATGGTAGATTACACAATGGCTATGCTAATTATTCTCATGCCTGAGGTTTCCTTTCCTGCGCACACCTAGGGTGTGTCTCTATCTTGAATGGGTGTAAAAAAAGGTTAAAAAGACGTTGTTGATATGTAAAAGTCTCAAATTCCTTCTCTATTATAAATTTTAGATTGTGCTGTGGTTATGCTAATAAGAAGTTTTGTTTCATAGTAAGTAATTGCAGCCAGCTGCCTTTGGGACTCTAGGCCGCTCCCCACCCCCATGCAAATGCCTGTCGAGGCAAGTACACCCCCCAGAGGCAAGAAATGTTTTTTTTTAAGCTGATAAAGTTTTGCTCACAGAGGCAAAAAATGGTCGGCCCCCTCAGGCCTTCCCTTGGCAGCATACTGGTTCTTGTTACTTGCTTACATGTTTCTCCATGTTTGTGCCAGTTTCTTTTTTTAAAAAATGCCTGTACAGGGAGTCGGGATGTAGCACAGTGGGTTAAGCACAGGTGGCGCAAAGCACAAGGACCGGCATAAGGATCCCAGTTCGAGCCCCGGCTCCCCACCTGCAGGGGAGTCGCTTCACAGGCGGTGAAGCAGGTCTGCAGGTGTCTATCTTTCTCTCCTCCTCTCTGTCTTCCCCTCCTCTCTCCATTTCTCTCTGTCCTATCCAACAATGACAACAATAATAATAACTACAACAATAAAAACAACAAGGGCAACAAAGGGAATAAATAAATTAAATAAATATTTAAAAATTTTTTTTAAAAATGCCTGTACGATATAGGTTTCTGTTCACCCCACACCCTTGATACTGTAGTCATTTAGTTAAAAAGAAAAGGGGGAATTGTTGTATGCTTTACATTGGGTTGTTCTAGCTCTCCCCCGCCAAGAAAATCGGATCAGTCCTGCTAATTTCGCGGGCCCGCTTGGCCCCGCCCCAAGGAACCCTGAGAGGGTTCCAGAGTTCCAGAGTTCGAGAGTTGGAGAGTTGGAGAGTTAGAGAGTGATTGGCGCCGTCGTGGGGGAAAGAGGCAACAGAGTTCTGTTTGGTGATTAGTTTGGTTTAGTTTATGAATCGTTGTTCCTGAATAAAGAAATACAGCTTCCCTGCCCAGCCGTATGTCTCTGGTCGTCTCTGTTACCCGCCCGTGAAGCTAGCCCGGCCAGCTGGAGCCACCGAATTTTAACAACATTATATTCTATTTTTTATAAAATCAGAGGATTTGTACCACTTGAATAATTCTTGTTGTAATATCTATCATTTACATACAGCCAATAAGTATTAAGTAAACTATGTTGACAAAAGTTTAAAAATTCTCAAATTATTGATTGAGGTTATACGGTTGGGGTGGGAGGGAACACAGAACTTTGGTGGTGGGTACAGGGCAAAATTATACCTTTATAATTTTATAGTCTTGCAACCCTTAGTAAATTAACTAATAAAGATTTTGTTTAGAAAAAAGTCAAGTATGTTTATTTCAGGATCTCTCTTATGTATTACGGTCTGTGACTTAAGGCCACTTCAATATGATGCAATATATGACTTTTTTTAAAGCCTAAACACTGTTCAGCACTGGTTTATGGTGGTGCTTGAACCTAGGACTTTGGAACCTCAGGTATGAAAGTCATTTGCATAGCCACTGTGCTATCTTCCTGTCCTTAATGAGCATTTTTTTTTCTTGTTTTTTCAATACCAGAGCACTGGTCAGCTCTGGCTGATGGTAGTGTGGAGATTGAACCTGGGACTTTGGAGTTTCAGGCATGAGAATCACTTTGCATAACCATTATGCTATCTACCCCTGCCCTTAATGAACATTTTAAAAAATTATTTATTTATTTATTCCCTTTTGTTGTCCTTGTTGTTTTATTGTTGTAGTTATTATTGTTGTTGTTATTAATGTCATCATTGTTGGATAGGACAGAGAGAAATGGAGAAAGAAGAGGAAGACAAAGAGGGGGAGAGAAAGATAGACACGTGGGGAGCTCAGGGCTCAACCGGGAATCCTTGTCCTAGTCCTTGCACTGTCCACCACATGCGCTTAATCCTCTGTGCTACCACCCGACTCCCCTTAATGAGCATTTTTAAGAAACAGAGCTGCACTAGAATGACTGAATGAGCAAGCAAAGAAGGGAAAGAGAGAGATAAAGCAAAGAAGGCTTAGTGTCCTGCATAAAAAAAAAAAAAATGACAATCCGAGCATATGCTTAAATAACTATTATAAGTATCTACTAAAGTGACCTAATTAATAAGTAAAATTGATATTTCAAAGGTAACAAATATTAACTGCAGAGTTTACTATAGAGCAGATTTCTCTAGTATTACTTTCACATTCTGTATATGAAGAATTTAACCTAAGTGTATACTAGTATGTTCTATATAATTGACTTTGAACTCAATTAATTGTCAGAAAAATTGATTGATTGTATTGATAAATGAATAAATGGTTCTACCTTTTAAATATTTAATACAGTGGAGGAGATAGCATAGTGATTATACAAAAGCCTTTCATGTCTGAGGCTTCAAAGTCCCAGGTTCAATTTCCCACATGACCATAAGTCAGAGCTGAGCAGTACTCTAGTAAAATTATTATGATTATTATCATTATTATTACTTAATAAAGTTTCAGAAAAGCAAATCAGTATGCTCAGGATAAAAAGTGCACTGGAATAGTACAAGACCTAAATTCTATCTTCTATACTTTAAAAATTGGGGGATTAATGGTTTACAGTCAACAATAAATACAGTTGTTGGTATATGTGTAAAATTTCTCAGTCTTATGCAAAATACTCAACCACACTGCCACCCCCTATCCCATCTTCCTCCACCATTATGAACCAAGACCTGAAAGCCCAGAGTCCTTTACTTTGGAGCAATACACCAGACCCAGTCCAAGTTCTGCTTTGTGTTTCCCCCTTTGTTCTTATTTCTCAACTTCTGTCTATGAGTGAGATCATCCCATACTCACCCTTCACTTTCTGGCTTATCTCAAGCTCCATCCAAGGTGAGGTGAAGAGGTAAGATAAATTCATCATTTTTAATAACTAAGTAATATTCCATTGTATATATGTACCACAACTTATTCAGCCACTCATTTGTTGTAGGACACTGGGCCTCTCCTAGGTTTTGGCTATTACAAATTGTGCTGCACATAGGTATCCACAGATCTTTTTGGATGGGTGTGTTAGGTTCCTTAGGATATATCCCCAGGAGAGGAATTACAGGATCATAGGGTAGGTCCATTACTAGCCTGCATAATCTCCAGGCCAATTTACATTCCCACCAGCAGTGCAGGAGGGTTCCTTTGCCCCCACAACAATAAAAGTCCAGGAACAGATGGTTTTATTTTTTATACTTTTTAACAACATAACTTAGAACAGGCAACATTTAACCTTTCTGAATCTCTTTTTCCTTGTATTTCCTAGCTACTTTACAAGGTTTCAGTTAGTATAAAATAAGGTGAATGAATGTAGAAAGGATTTTGAAAATTTTAACCTACTATGCATTCCTGAATATTGGATTCAGAAGGCACTAGAAATGTAAAAGAGCTTCTACAAGCAATAAACTCCAATTTATCAAAATCAAGCCCAAAGTGTGATTTGTACTGAAATAAAAAACACAGAAACTCTTGTAGCAAAGAGTTTCCATTTAAGAGGATAATGGTAAGCTACAGGTTACATGTCAAAATAAAGTAACTCCAAAAAGTTCAAAGCCCTAAGCAAGAGAGAAATTCAAGTTTCATGTAGAAGGCCATGTAGGCAATCCAAGCATGGTAAATGCTTTAATGAGAAGTTCCAGACCCACATCATTGTTCTGCCACCTTCAAAAGGTGGCTTATAACTTATGGAGAAAAGTAATTACTCTAGCTGCCCTATTATCTTCAATTATTAGTCAGGAGATAGAAGGAAAAGAACGAGGAATTATTAAGCAAGAATCTTTCTGGTGGATTGGATTGTATGGAGATGAAGGCAACCACCCTTTTATCTTCAGAAGAAATAGAAAAGTGGATAGAGGGACTGGAGAAACAGCATAATGTTTATACAAAAATCTTCCATGCCTAAGGATCCAATATCACAGGTTCAAGCTCCATCACTATCATAAGCCAGTACTTAGCAGTGCTCTGGTCTCTTACAGTGCATCTCTCATAAAATAAAATAAAATAAAATACAGGATCCAGATGCTAACATGCTGCCAACTGGACTTTCCTGGACAGACAACCCCACCAATATGTCCTGGAGCCCTGCTTCCCCAGAACCCCGCCCCAATAGGAAATGAGAGAGACAGGTTGGGAGTATGGATTGACCTGCCAATGCCCATGTTTAGCAGGGAAGCAATTACAGAAGCCAAACCTTCCACCTTTTGCACCCCATAATGACCCTGTATCCATACTCCCAGAGGGATAAAGAATAGGAAAGCTATCATGGGGAGGGGATGGGATAAGGAGTTCTGATGGTGGGAATGCTGCGGGGTTGTACCCCTCTTATCCTGTGGTTTTTGTCAGTGTTTCCTTTTTATAAATAAAAATTTAAAAATAAATAAATAAATAAATAAAATAGAACAGCCCTTATGTTTGGTGTTGTTCAAGTGGAAAGGGACTTTCTGAAGTTTTGAATATACTATTATTCTGAAAGTCACTGTGGAAACCTGTATTATGTTTTCAACTTATCTCCACTGATAAAAATCTCACTGGCTGTATGTGACTGTCAGAATAAAGAATTTGGTGGCAATGACTCTGTTCTAAATATTGCCTCTGTCAATTTATAAAATATTGGGAGATTATTTCGGTGCATTTCTGAATATTGGATTCAAAAACTAGTGGAAATTTGAAAGGGCTTCTACAAGCAATAAACTCCAATGCACCAAAATCAAAAGCCTGAATGTTTTCCGTTTGAAAGTCTGGTGAATTATGATTAGAGTTTAGAGACATCAAGTAGAAAAAATAATTAAATATAAAATCAACCATTACAAGTTAACCTCCTTAAGATATTGCCATAATTTAAAAAAGAAAAATGGGTCAGAGAGATAACTCACCAGGTATGGTGCATGTTTTACTATGTACATAACCTTGACTTGAGCCCTAATAGCACAGGGGAAGGTGCAAGGGGGTGAGAGGAAGTTCTAATGCTATGGTGTCTCTTCCTCTTGGTCTCCATCTAAATAAAAGAACATCCCAGACTGGTGAAATAGCACATGTGCAAGGCAACAATTTGTAAAAAAAAAAAAAAAAAAAAAAAAAAAAAAAAAAATTAAATAAATAATTAAATAAATCAAATCCTAGATAAAAAGATGTCATTTAGGGACCAAGCAGTGGTGCACCTTGTTACGTGCACACAGTACAGTATGCAAGGACCCAGGTTCAAGCTCCCAGTTCCCACCTGCAGGGGGAAAGCTTCACAAGTGGTGAAGCAGTGCTGCAGGTGTCTCTCAGTCTTCTCCTTTCTATCACCCCTCCCTTTCAATTTCATGCTGTCTATATCCAATAATTAAATATTTAAAAATTTCAAGACATTTTTAAAAAAATAAATAAATAAAAATGGCAATCCAATCTTACAAATACAAAATAATTTTGCTGTTATCACAAAACTTGCCTGATTCTGGAACAATGTAATTGAAGAAGCCAACACATCTTCCTAGATCAACACATCTTCCTAGAGTATAAGAATCACCTAGGAGGGAGGGCGGTAGCGGGTTAAGTGCACATGGCCCAAAGCGCAAGGACCAGCAGAAGGATACCAGTTCGAGCCTCCAGCTGCCCACCTACAGGGGAGTCGCTTCACAGGCAGTGAAGCAGGTCTGCAGGTGTCTATCTTTCTCTCCCTCTCTCTGTCTTCCCCTCTTCTCTCCATTTCTCTCTGTCCTATCCAACAACAACGACATTAATAACAACAACAATAATAACTACAACAACAATAAAAAAGACAACAAGGGCAACAAAGGAAAAAAAATAAATAAAAATTAAAAAAAAAAAGAATCACCTAGGAGATTGTTAGAAGGCAACCTCCCTGTGGGGCTCTCTCCCCCTCCCCTCCCCCTCTCCCCCTCCCCCCCCTTCTACACCTCTCCCTCCCTCCCTCCCTGTGGGCCCGGGGCTCTGCGCTGTACAGTAGTTGGTTTGGCTGGGCTGAGGGCCCTGCTGGACGCTAATAAACCGTCTTTCTTGTTAAAAAAAAAAAGAAGGCAGAATTCTGAACTATATCCCTCAGAGATTCTGACTCTATGTGTAGTATTGAGCCTAATAATTCAAATACTTCAAGTAATCTACAGAACACATGTTTAGAAACACTTACTGAGCCTGAGATGCTTTTCTTTTTCAACCCTCCAGCCATTGGTAGCCCACTGGATAAGTAGAGTTCTGCAAGTAGTAAGGGAGAGAAAAAGAACAAATTCCAATTGAGTGCCACCATCTCCTTCTGGAGTTCAGAATCCTACTCTCTTTGATACTCTGCTTCCTTGTTTTAATTAATTTTTGTGGTTGGTGAAATCGGTCAACTGGTAAACATTAGACTTTGATGCCTACATGTAGGAGAGTGGTGCTCTGGCTTGTCTTTCTCCTTCTCTCTGCCTCATGTGAAACTTTTTCATATGCAATAAATACAATAAATTTTTCGGCTTTTCACTTTATTTTTGTGAATATTTTTATGGATATTGCTTTAATATTTTATTTTTAATGATATAAATCTTTTGTTTTATGTTTTATTAATGTTTTAATAGTGATTTACAGATTTATAAGATAAGGGTATATATAATTCCACACCATTCCCACCACCAGAGTTCTGTGCCCCCATTCCTCTCCAGATGAAATTGCCATAGTTCTCCCACAGTCATAGATATTGGCTGGCAATATACTTACATCTCTCTATCTACCTATCTATTTATCTACATTTTCTGCCCATTTTGAAAGAAATATTAAAAAAAAAAAGTTGAGAGAGGGCCAAGTGGTGACATACCTGGTTGAGTGCACATGTTACAATGTGCAAGGACCCAGTTTAAGCCCCCAGTCCCCACCTGCAGGGGGAAAGCTTTTCAAGTGGTGAAGCAGTGTTGCTGGTGATTTCTGGCTATCTCTATCCAATAGATAAAGATAATTAAAAAAAAAAAAAAGTTGAGAGTTTTAGAATGTAGAGAATTTTGAGACACCCAAGCCTGTTCTTAATCAGAAAACACTATTTCAGTAACTTTTAAAGAAATACCTAAATGTCAAAGGGAAGAAAGTGTATAGGGGCACAAAAGGTGGAGAAGGTTCAGCAGAAGGTAGTGATGGGATAGTGGTAATCTGGTTGTCGGCATAGTATAACAACTTACTTGTGAAGAAGTGGGGGGAAAAACACTCTTTAAATGCATACAATGATGTAAACTCCAAATTATTCCAATTAAAACAAAAAGCTAACTCTCCCATAATAATAACCTACAACAAAAAAAAAAACACTCCATTGATTTCACCATAAAATTTCTTCCATATGCTGAAAATCAATGTTGGTAAAAATCTACTTCCTAGAGAACTATCATTTCTCATAGATGAAACTGCTTATCTCACTTAACATGATTCCTTCAGGTCTCTCCTTTACTAATATTAAAATGATAGAAACAGCAGCCCAGGAGGAGTGGAATTGCACATGTACAAGGCTCCAGTGCCACAAAATAATAATAATAATAATAATAATAATAATAATAAGCCTATATATGAGTGCCCTCCAAGGGATTAGGTGGTGGTCCACCTGGCAGAGAGCAGACATTATGATGCACGAGGACCCAGGTTCAAGCTACCAGTTCGCACCTGCAGAGGGAAGTCTCACAATGCTGAAAGTGTGTCTCTTCTCAGTCTCTCTTTTACACTCACTGGCAATTTGACTTGTAGCCTCTGAATTAGAGAAATATTTTTATTTATTTTTAAAGCTTATGTTATTCTCTTTAATATGTTACAGTTTAATTTTCTTTCAGACTTGAAAGAATTACATTTTATAAGGTTTTGTTGTTTGTATTATGGATTAGTGTATGCAGTATGAGGGCCAGCAAAATGGCTCACTTGAATAGTGCACTGTTTTGCCATGTTCACATCTAGGTTCAAGTCCAGCCTCATTACACTGAAAAAAGCTTTGGTGCTATAGTTTCTCACATCCCCACACTCTCTGTCTCTCAAAAAGAATAATTTACTATTCCTTATTCAGTATGAAAACAAAAAAAACCTTCCAATATACCTTATTAACAACAAAGAATTACCAATAAAAGAAAATATCTGCTGTTTATTTTGGAAATCTGAAATATCTATAGTAATTTCAAATTTTCTAGTTTCTGTTACTTTGATTCCAAAGAAAAAGATCTTTGAAAATTCACTCTTCTCTGAAAGGCTAAAAGTGCTATACAACAACATTTGCATGAACCACTCAAAGGCAGCATTATGGCAGACATTCATTGCTTAAAACTACTCATCTATTGCTGTAAAAGCAAGGTTTCCCCCCCCCCTTACCTTCATCTACTGCTACTTTTCATTAACTAGTTAAAGTTCTCAGTAGATGAGGCGGGGGTTGGGGGGTGGGGGGTGATATTCTTAGGTTTAACCTACCACAAAGTCATTTCATTTAACAACTATTTATCAAGGAAACACTGTCTATGTGAATTTGCACCAAATGCCTTGGATTTTAGGAAGAAATGCAAAAAGTAAGGGAAGTAGGGGGGTACTAAGGAGAGGAAAAGGAAGAAAACACAACTTAGGCCATATGCATTGATTTGTAATTTATTTTGACTAGCAATTACATGTATTATTCATCTCAATATGTGTTTATAGCTCCACTCTGCACAGATGACCTTGACTCAAACCCTTCTTATTATAATACATAAGGTTAGCTTAACTGCTTCTCTTTCTTCCCTGCACTGTTTTCAAAATCTCTATTAGTAAATCTTATAGCATTAGTAAATCTACTGCATGGTATGCCATAATTATTCTATGACAGTTTGTCTGTAACCTTATTACTCACTACCATCTATTTTTTACTATCTGCTCCAGATGAAATGTAGCAATTTTATCTTTATATTTTTGGCATAACTTATAAACTTAGGGTCCTCATTATTGATGGATATTATAATTGGGTACTAAGAATTTGGTGACATTGCCTAAAAAGCAAAATGACTTCATAATTGTTGAAAGTATGTCGTTGTGCCTCTTATTAATTTCTATAGTATGTCAGTTTTGGTTTGAAAATAATTTGCTTTGCCCTAATTTCCTCATGATAGAATTTTATACTACTTATTTTATTTTAGATATATAGAGTGACAAAGATAGGGGGCTGGGTGGTGGCGCACCTGGTTGAGCAAACATGTTATACTGCACAAGGACTCCTATCACCAAGCCTGCCCTACAAGAAGTTCTGAAAGGTCTCTTATAAAACAGCACATCGTCATAAACATGTCATATATCAGAATAATCTAAAATTTTAGAATAATAGCATTAAAACATCTTCATTCTATAATATAAATAAATGTCAGTGGCCTGAATTCACCTATTAAAAGGCACAGAGTAGGAAGATGGATGAGAAAACACAACCCAACCATATGTTGTCTGCAGGAATCCCACCTAATTCAACAAGACAAACATGGACTCAAAGTGAAAGGATGGGAAACTACCACACAAGCCAACGGACCACAAAAACGGAAGGAATGGGGGCAGGAACAGCTATTCTCAATCTGACACAATAGACCTTAAAACAAATAAAAGTTTAAAAGATTGGGATGAACATTACTTCATGCTCAGAGGATCAGTCAATCAAGAGGTCTTAATGACTATTAACATCTATGACCCAATGAGAGGCAATCTAAATACATCAAACATCCACTGAAAGGGCTACAGCAATATGTCAACATCAACAAAGTAATAGTAGGGGACTTAAACACTCCTTGGATGTTAAACCAGAAACTATCAAATACTTAGAGGAGAATATCGACAGAAGTCTTTTCTATCTAAATTTTAAAGGCACCTTCAATGAAATGAATCCAATTACAAAAAAAAAAAAAAAGATGAACAATAAACACAAACCAGAACTTGGACTGGGTCTGGTGTATTGCACCAAAGTAAAGGACTCTGGGGTAGGTGGGGAGGGTTCAGGTCCTGGAACATGATGGCAAAGGAGGACCTAGAGGAGCACTGAATTGTTATGTGGAAAACTGAGAAATGTGAACATGGGTAGATAGCATAATGGTTATGCAAAGAGACTCTTATTCCTGAGGCTCCAAAGTCTCAGGTTCATGGTGAATTCACCTTCTTTACCCCCTCTTGGATGAAGCTCAAAAATATCATGTTCGGTGAGATAAATCAGAAACAAAAGGATGAATCTGGGGTGATCTCACGCACAGGCAGAAGCTGAAAAACAAGACCAGAAGGGAAAACAGTAAGCAGAACTAGGACTGGAGTTAGTGTATTGCACCAAAGTAAAAGACTCGGTTGGAGGGAGGGTTCAGATCCTGAAACATGATGGCGAGGAGGACCTGGTGGGTGTTGTATTGCTATGTAGAAATGTTATGCATGTACAAACTATTGCATTTTACTGTTGGCTGTAAACCAGTAATCCCCCAATAAAGAAATTAAAAACAAATGAAAAAAATGCACAAGGACCCAAGTTGAAGCCCCCAGCCCCACCTACAGGAGGAAAGCTTTGCTAGTGGCAAAGCAGGGCTATAGGTGTCTCTTTGTCTCTCTCCCTCTCTATCTCCCCCTTCCCTCTTGATTTCTGGCTGTCACTATCCAGTACGTAAATAAAGATTAAAAAAATACAATGAGTGACAAAGATAGAGAGGTAACAGGACACAGCCACACTGCTCATGAAGCTTCCTTCATGCAGATGTTACCATGTGGTGACCAGGAGCTTGAACCTGGGGCCTCAAAAAGGGTAAGATGCATGTTCTACTGTTGAGCTATCTCCCTGGACCCTTTGTCATATTTTCTTTTCCATTTCAGGAAACACACACATGTTGCTGAGGAGTTATTCTGATGCAGTCTCCGCCCCCAGGTTTTACTACGTGGCTAGAAACCCTAACATTGCCCCCTTCAACCAATCCTGGCCCTACACATCACCTCTGGTTGTCACCCAATAAAAAGCCCCCTCACCCCCCCCCTGGGCTCTCAGCTCTCCCTGAGGTCTCGCTCCCTGCTCTCCCCCCCTTGGTCGGCCATTGCCGGCTGGCTCCACGTGGTCCGAACCAAACCCCCCCCATCCTATAATAAAGATTTGTGTACCCCTTTGCTCTGGACGTCTGCTCTCTTCTCCCCGGTGCAGCCCGACACCAGACCACCTCAACAACACACACACACACACACACACACACACACACACACACACACACAGTATTAGAGCTTCCCCTGGTGCTTCCCAACAGCCAGCTCTCATGTGTTTTCAGGACTAGAACTTGGGCTGTGGGCATGACAAGACATTGCCTTATTGAGTAAACTATCTTCTCTTCCCTTTACATTAGTTTTCTATTGCAACTTTAACAAATTACCATTAATTTAGTGAGGATATATATATATATAATCTTACAACTCTATAAATTAGAAATGCAATATAGATGTCACTGAACTTAAATTCAGGTGTTGACAAGGTTACATTCATTTCTGAAACCTTTTTTTTTTTTTTTTTACCAGAGCACTGAGCAGCTCTGGCTTATGGTGGTGTGGGGGGATTGAACCAGGAACTTTGGAGCCTCAGGCATGAGAGTCTCTTTGAATAATCATTATGGTCTACCCCTGTCCTATGGAAACCATTGTTATTTTTTTCATTTCTGGAAACATTAGGGGGAAATTTATACTACAGACTCTATAATCCTAAATTCAAGGCCCCTTTGTTCTGTCTTCAAAGTCATTCCTCTACTGTCATATTATTTCTGACCAGAGGAAAAGTTTATCCACTTCATAGGATGTGACTAGAAAGAGTCCAGTTGATAAAATCCTTAATCTTAGTCAAACTTGTCAAGTTTCATTTACGATGTTACCATATAAGAGAACATACTGATGAGGTTGAGAAATAAGCATGGTTGAGGAGTCACTATATTTGATTTGTTATGTGTGTTTTTAATTATATAATATTCATAACCATATGAAAATATTCTTGTATGAGGGTCAGGAGGTGGTACATTCAGTAGAGCATACCTGTTACCATGTGTAAGGACGCAGGTTTCAAGCCCACACTCTCCACCTAAAGGAAGAAGTTCCATGAACAGTGAGGCAGTGCTGCATTTTCCCTTCCTTCTCAATTTCTGTCTCTTAAATATATAGAGGAGGGGCGGGTGGTGGTGCACCTGGTTAAGCACACAGTTACAATGTGCAAGCACCCAGGTTCAAGTCCTCGGTCCCCACCTGCAGGGGAAAGCTTCATGAGTGGTGAAGCAGTATTGCAGGTGTCTCTCTGTCTCTCTGTCTCTCCCTCCTTATCTCCCCCTTCACTCTTGATTTCTGGCTGTCTCCATCCAATAAAAAAGATAATAAAAAATAAATTTAAAAAAATTGATAAAGACAGAACCACCCTACTGCTCAGCTCTGGCTTATGTTGGCGCTGGGGATTGAACCTGGGAGCTTGGAGCCTGAGGTGTGAAAGTCTTTTACATAACCATTATGCTATCTCCCCAGCCCTCAATTTCTGTCTCCATTAAAAAAAAAAAAAAAAAGGAGTCGGGGGGGCGGTAGCGCAACAGGTTAAGCGCATGTGGCGTGAAGCGCAAGGACTGGGGTAAAGATGCCAGTTCAAGCCTGTGGCTCCTCACCTACAGGAGAGTAGCTTCACAGGTGGTGAAGCAGGTCTGTAGGTGGCTTTCTCTCCCCCTCTGTCTTCCCCTCCTCTCTCCATTTCTCGCTATCCTATCCAACAACGACGACAACAATAATAACTACAACAGTAAAACAAGGGCAACGAAAGGGAATAAATAAATAAAAACTGCCAGGAGTAGTAGATTCATCATGTAGGCACTCGTGTCCCCAAAATAACTTGGTGGCAATTAAAAAAAAAATTCCTGCACCACAATCTAGTACTGATTCCCAAGAACATTGTTTTATTTTATTTTATTTTATTTATTTATTTTTGCCTCCAGGGTTATCGCTGGGGCTCAATGCCGGGACTACAAATCCACTGCTCCTGGAGGCCATTTTTCCCATTTTTTGTTGCCCTTGTTGTAATTATTGTTGCCACTGAGGTTGTTGTTGGATAGAACAGATAAAAATAGAGAGAGAAGGAGAAGACAGGGAGAAAGACACCTGCAGACCAGTCCTTGTGCTTCCCACCGTGTGCACTTAACCCACTGTGCTACTGCCCGACTCCCCCCCCCCCATTGTTTAAGTTTTAAGGACAAGTTCACAGAAAATACCTTGAGTAAAGCTAGACTTTGAATAGTATCCTTTCTTAGACCCTTTAATGACTGTATTTTGTTGACATGGAATACTACTAATGTAACATAATTATGTTATTACACAGCCAACTTTATTATCTTAATGAATGTAGTTATGCATTCAAACATAGTAGCAGCTATAATCTGAGGGGAGAGTTTGTAAATAATTGCTACTACATACTGAACTCTATCATGAGTCTCATGTTCATTATTTTGATTGCTAATCCCATTTTTAAAATATTTTCTGTAGTTTTTAATGAAAGAGATGTACAGAGATCAGAGGCACTGATCAGCTCTGGTTTAAGGTAGTGTTGGAGATTGAACCTGTGAGCTCAGTGCCTCAAGCATGAAAGTCGTTTGCATAACCATTATACTGTCTCCCCAGCTGTGCTAATCCCATTTTTCAGAGAAATAAATTCTTCCAGTATCTCACTACCAGTAGTCCCAGGGTAACACATTCAAATATGTTTCTTTCTGATTCTAAAACATGTAGATGTTCTACTGTCTTCTATTAAATTTCCATAAACACTGAATAAATTTACAGGCAGAGATGTATTATTTCCTGCATGAATGGAACCATTTATGAATCCTTAATTTTATAGAAATCATATCCAATGGTTTACATAGTGACCTTGGGCTATTAAAACTCCTCTCTCTCTCTCCCTCTCCTCCCCCCTTTTCTTCAGACAGAGAGGCAGAGAAAGAGACAACACTGAAACTGTCTTCACCGTAGTAGAGGCTGAGCTCAAATTGGATCATGTACGTGGCAAAGCAGCACACTACCCAAGTGAGTTATTTTTCTAGCCTTCCATCAATACTTTTCAAAATGCATAAGTGACATAGTTCAAAATATCCTAGGCAGAAGCAAACTGACAAACAACAAAACACAATATTTTATTTTATCATTTTATTGGGGGGCTATTATTTACAGTATAGTTGTTGACACATGGTTGCAATTTCTCATCTCTTCCAAGACAGATATCTGTAAAACACTCTTACTCCCAATTTAGGTCCTTTTCCACCATCATATACCAAGACCCCAAAGCCACTCCCATGTCCCCCACCACCACCCTGACATGCTCCCTTCCCAGACAGAGTCCTTTGTTTTAGTGCAATACATCAAGTTCAGTCCAAGTCTTACTGTTTTCCCTTTCTGTTCTTGTTTCTTAAATCCCGTCATAAGTCCTCTTTTTGACTTATCTCACTTAATATGATTTCTTTTTTTAATTTTTTAAATTATATCTATTTGATAGAGACAGTCATAAATTGAGAGGAAGGGGGAGACAGAGAGGGAAAGAGACAGAAAGACACCTGCAAACCTGCTTCACCACTCGCAAAGCTTTCCCCCGGCAGGTGGGGACTGAGGGCTCGAACCTGGGTCCTTGCACATTGCAACATGCGCACTCAATGAGGTATGCCACTACCAGGCCCTTAATATGATTTCTTTAAACTCTGTTCAAGATGAAGGAAATGAATTCACCATTTTTAACAACTATGTAGTATTCCTTTGTACATATATACCACAACTTTCTTAGCCACTCATCTGTCATTGGATATCTATGCTACCTCCAAGTTTAGACCTGTTACAAATTGTACTTCTATCAGCATAGGCATATTTTCTTCCTTTGGACATATGCTCAATAAAGGATTTGCCAGCCCATAGGGTAGGCCCATTTCTAGCATTCTGAAAATTCTCCAGACTGCTTTCCACAGGGGTTAAACTAGTTTACACACCCACCAGCAGTGTACGTTTCCTTGATCCCCACGACCTCTCTAGCATTTGTTAACTATCCTTTTTTTTTTTTTTTAATTTTTCCTTTTTGTTGCCCTTGTTTTTTATTGTTGTAGTTATTGTTGTTATTGATGTCGTCATTGTTGGACAGGACAGAGAGAAATGGAGAGAGGAGGGGAAGACAGACAGGGGGAAAGATAGACACCTGCAGACCTGTTTCACCACTTGTGAAGCGACTCCCCTACAGGTGGGGAGCCAGGGGCTCAAACTGGGATTCTTATGCCGGTCCTTGCACTTCACACCATGTGTGCTTAACCTGCTGCGCTACCGCCCGACTCCCTTAACTATTCTTTCTAATGTATGACATTCTCACAGGTGTAGAGAGGTTATCTCATTGTTACCTTTATTTACATTTACCTAATAATCAGTGACTTTGAGAATGTTTTCATATGTCTACTGGTGAAGAGACTTTCCATAACCTCTCATCATTTTTAGGTAGAGTTGTTAGTTCTTTTGCTATTAAGTCTAGTGAGCTCTTTGTATACCTTGGTTATTAGCTATTTGTCTTATGAATGGCATGTAAAGATCTCTCATTTAGTAAGGAGTCTCCCTATCTCAGTGGTGGTTCTTTTCACTGTGAAGAAGCTTTTCAGTTTGCTATGACCCTATTGGTTTGCCCTTGTTTTTGTTTCCCTTGCAATTGAAGTCACTGAATATGCCTTTAAAACGTAGAAGAGTTCTGAAAATGTTTTTCTCTGAAAAATATTTTATGGCTTTTTAAAGCCAGTGATCCAATATCCAAATCTTCGATACATTTTGGAGTTTACTCTAATGAATGGTGAAATTCAGTGGTCCACTTTCATTCTTCTGCATATTTCAACCCAGTTTTCCTGACACCTTTTGCTGAAGAGAGTGTCTCCTTTCTTCACCTAATATCTTGGACCTCTTTGTCTAAAATGACAAGTTCATAGATATGGGTAAATACTTTTTTTTATAAAATCACTAAATTTGTTTTATCATCTTTGTTGTCTTCCAATTTGTCTGATCTGTAGTACCTTATTGTTTTGAGATGTATGGAAGTATCTTTCCATGGAAAATGTATTCTTTAAGACCTGCTGTTTTCATTTATCTAAGACTATGTGAACAGTTTAAATCTTTTCCTTATATAAGTCCAAATGAAGAGGTTAGTCCCAATAGAAAATATAAATAATTCAGTCCTCTCTTGGAAGAGAACAGAGTAATCTCTCTGAAGTCTATGTATTTGCAGAGTCACTAAATCATGACACAACTATCCACTTCACTTTGATATGTAGATTCTTAAGATCTGGGGGCAACCAGTAAATTGTTCACATTACTATGAGGACCAGGTTCAAATTCTTAGACTTCACCTGCAATGGAGAAGTCTCATGGCTGTTGGTACTACTGTCTCTCCTCTATCTCTTTCTCCCTACACCCCACAGCTCTTTCTGTCTCTGTCTCCATCAGAGAAAAAAGAAAAAATCAAGTTTTTTTCAAGAACACTTTAAAAACTTTGCATAAAAATAATAAAACATTATCAAGTAGATGATACTAGAATTAAAATTAGTATTTTGATTAATTTAATCTTTTTTTTAACTTTTTTTCCCCTTTTGTTGCCCTTGTTATTGTTGTTATTGTTATTGCTGTCCTTGTTGGATAGGGCAGAGAGAAATCGAGAGAGGAGGAGAAGACAGAGAGGAGGAAGAGACAGACACCTGCAGATCTGCTTCACCAATTGTGAAGCAACTCTCCCCCCCACAGGTGGGGAACCTCGGGCTCGAACCTGGGTCCTTATGCCAGTCCTTGTGCTTCGTGCCATGCACCCTTTTAAAACAAAAGGTCAGGGCCAGGGAGATAGCTCAGCCTGTCAGAGCACCAACTTGTATGTCTGAGGTCCCAGAGGCTACAGGTTTAATCCCGGGCATCACCTTGTAACAGAACTGAGAAGTGTTCTGGTCCACTCCCCCAACTCCTTCCCCATAAATAAATAAATTTTTTTTAAGATCAATGTATTTGAAATGACTTAATTTTCTTTTTTTTTTAAGATTTTATTTATTTAGAATGAAAAAGACATCATGAAAGAAATAGAAATATTAAGTAGCCCCTGTAGCCCTTCCCAAGATTCATACTAATGTATAGATTGTAGAAAATTAGGTCATTTCGTGGTCCAGGAGGTGGCGCATCGGGTAAAGTACTGGACCCATAAACAAAAAAAAGTCTGTGGTATCTTCCCTAAGTTTAGTTTTATTATTACTTAGGTTGTACCAATTAATTAATAATATGATATCAATCTTCAAGGTAGTGTCAATCTTCACAAAATTTCATGTATGCTGCTGAGAGAGAAAATCCAGTAACAACCTAGATTAATCAATTTTCAGGCTTCATGCCTATGTTAAAATTAAACTTTCTTGATTCATAATGGTAGGAGATATAACTTGTTTATTCCAATGTTTAGAAATATTTTATTTATTTATGAGAGAGAGAGAAAGAGTGTCACTCTGGTACATGGGATGCCAGGGACTGAACTCAGGTCCTCATGCTTCCTAGTTCAGGAAGCTGCTCTCTGTGCCACTTACTAAGTCCTGTTTATTCTAATTTTTAATTTAAATAACTTATTCTAGTCTGACAGTTCATTAGAGTTCTCATTACTCCTTACCATTTTACAACAGACTTGTTTTATCCATTTGTTAGCAAAATTTAACCCTTGTCAACATTTGGGTTTAAATTCCAGAATAATGAATCACCTTGTGTTAGAGAGTGAAAACTAATGCTTACGGAGTTGAAATGAGTCGGCCAAGGATGCCCAGCTTGTGGCACTGACATAAATTTAAAGACCAAGTACAGCCCTTTGTATAAAACCCTGTACTCATTTTACTATTTCTTTATTATCATCAGGGCCTAGTATTTGTCTGAAATAAGGAACTTTTCTTAAGTTTTAAAAACAGCATCATTATATTTAAAATTTTATTCATATCTGAAGTTTCAAAATACCAACAGATTAAGCATTTAACTACATGCTGTTTTGGTGTTTGTACTATATCCCTCTCTTTCCACTGACTCTCAGATCTTCAGAGAACTAGTAAAAGAAGAAAGAAGTTATAAAACTACAAAAGAGAACAGATTGAAGAAGAGAAACATAAGAAAAGTTGGGGGGAGGGCTGGTGGTGGTGCATGAGCACATGCTGATGGTTGAGCACATGTTGTAGTGTGCAAGGACCCAGGTTCGAGCCCCTGGTCCCCACCTGCAGAGGGGAAGCTTTGCAAGTGGTGAGGCAGTGTTGCAGGTGTCTCCCTTCATCTCTACTACCCCCTTCTCTCTCAATTTCTGGCTGTCTCTATCTAATAAATAAATAATAATAAAGATATTTTAATAAAAAATTTAAACAAGAACTGGGGATAAAATTTGAAATAATCATAAAGGGAGGACAAGGGTAAAAAAAAAAGTGAAACTATTCTAAAAAACCAAAAACAGGAAGAGTTGAGCAACACAGATAGCTAAGTCATCAGTCATTGTTCTTTTAGGGGATATGCTGATTCTAGCAAATTTTTCCTTAAGCTAATGTAGCCAGCACAAAACGAAACTGAAAAGTAGCCAGAAGTTGTCCTGGAATTCTTCATGTTTATTCACATAAGCTCTATTAATCCAGCTTTCTGGTCCTATTCTCAACCTTGACACCATCTTCCTAGACAATATTTTTGTCCACCTCCATGTTAGCTATCAAACTCAGGCAAAAATTACAAAAGTCATAGGTACCTAGGAACATACCTAAAATAGACTTCAATTCTTTCCACCCTAAGATCCTTATTCTCATCTGGTCTATTTCTGATTTTTGGTTCCTGTTCATTAATCATTTTTTTTCCTGCTTCTTATCTTACCATCTTTTAGCCATCAAGTTGCAGGTGCTATCGTGATTCCATCCTTGTTTTTAGGCAAGTTCATATGAATCAGATGTATAGATTCCACATGTGAAATCATATGGTAGTTGTCTTTAATCTCTTTACTTATTTTGCTAAGCATAGTCATCGCCAGTTTCATCCATTTTGTCCCAAAGTACACAATATCGTCCTTTTGGATTCCAGAGTAGTATTCCATGGAATATATATCTCATAACTTCTTGAGCCAGTCACCTGTTGATGGGAATTTAGGCTATTGTGAATAATGCAGCTATGGACATAGGGGGGCATATATCCCTCCTAAATTTGAGCGTCCCCTGGATAAATGTCCAAGCGTAATTATTACTGGATCATAAAGTAATTATACTTTTAATTACTTAAGGACTGTCCATACAGACCTCCAAAGAGGTGGGCAAAGGGTAGATAGCATAACTGTTATGCAAACAGATTCATGCCTGAGGCTCCAAAGTCCCAGGTTCAATCTCCCGCACCACCATAAACTAAAAAGTGCTCTGGTAAAAAAAAAAAAAAAATCAGACCTCCAAAGGGGCTGTACCAGTTTGCATTCCCACCAGCAATGTAGCAAAGTCCTTTTTTCTTCATAACCTCTTCAACACCTGTCACTTCCTGGTTTGTTAATGTAATGTTAATGTAAGCCATTCTTTCAGGAGTGAAATGGTATCTCAGTGTAGTTTTAATTTGCATTTCTCTAATGATAAGTACAGCATTTCTTCATGTATCAGTGGGGCATATGTATCTCTTCTTTAGACAACTGGTTAGTTCTTTGGCCCACATTTTTACTGGGTTCTTTTGTAGATCTGCACCAATTTTGTATAGATGTTTGATTATCAGTCATTTGTCTGATGTGTGATGTGCAAATATGATAGATCATTTCTTGATGTTTACTAAAAAATAATATATTCTGCCTCCAAAATCTGGAACACTTTTCCCCAACAGCTTTGAAACTTACTTTTTTTTAAATTAGTTTTTTAAAAAATAATTCATCTCTGTTTTGGACAGAGACAGGGAGATATGGGGGGAGACACCTACAGCACTGCTTCACCACTTGTGAAGCTCCTCCTCTGCAGGTGGGTACTGGGGATTTGAACTGGATCCTTGAATATGTGTGCTCAAGCAAGTGTGCCACTGCCCCGCCTCTGAGACTTAAGTTACATAGTATAGCATTTCTCCAGGCACCAGCAAACATTATATTCCAGGTAATGAATACATATTGTTACAATTAGTCTTTTAAAAAATCCTTTAAGGTAAGTATTACTGTCTCTAGTTTTGTGATTAAGCTAAGAGCTAAGTACTTAGTGACATGCTGAGGTGAGGTTTGAACACATCACCTTTATTATATTACTATATAATATTAGAGTTTATATGACTCTTAATATTTTCCCCTTACCATCTTTCCTTTCTTTGTAAAATTAAGTTGTTTTCTTTCACATCTTGGGTGGAAAAGGGTGTGTGACTCTTTGATGGCATTCATCTGGAACCTTTTTTTCTTTTTGTCACCAAAATGATCTCTAGGACTCCGTGCCTGTATAGCTTCACTGTTCCTGGAAGTCATCCCCCCCACACACACACACACCCTGCATTTTCTTCTTTTTTAATAAAAGGCAAGAGACAGAGAGAAAGGAAGAAGCAGAGAAGAGAGACACCCGCAGTATTGCTTTACCACTAATGAAGCTTCCCCCCACTGTAGATGAGGATCAGGGGCTTGAACTCTGGTTCTTGCAAATTCTACTTTTAGAAACATCAGAAGGCATGTCAAATAATATAAGAAATAGCAGTAACAGGAAGCTGTTTACAGACTCTCAACTAAAAAATGAAACATAATGTAAAATAGTACTATGGTGAAGAAAATAAACGTCATAATTCTGACATACATAAGTCATATGCTGATATGTACTGCTTTTTTTTTTTTTTTTGCCTGCAGGGTTATGGCTGAAGCTCAGTAACAGCACTACTAATCTTTGCTCCTGGCGGCCATTTTTTGCATTTTATTCGATAGGACAGAGAGAAATTGAGTGGGGAGAGGGAGAGAGAAAGACGCTGCTTGTGAAGCGTCCTCCCTGCAGATAGCAAGCCAGGGCTCGAACTTGGGTCCTGTGCTTAGTACTATGTGCGCCACTGCCGGGATGCCCTGATATGTACTTTAACTGGAAGGGATCAGCTCTAATTATCAGCCCATTACCCACATTTACTGCATTCCCACTCCAGTGAGTTAGCGGAGATGCTAAAAATGAGGAAATGGAGGACACCACGGAGGATTTGAATTCGTATTTTAGATTTTTTTTTTTTTTACATCATTCATTTAAACTTAAATCACTGGCCACCTTCATGCCTGGAAATTCTGTAGCAGTTTTGCCACACATTATTTATTAAGAACTGACTGAGTGGTCCTTGAAGGCAAGGCAGCATCCTACCACCAAGTGAACAGACTTGGTGGCAGCCTACTTGATATTTTAGTTCACGGTTTGGTAAGGGAGGCAGCGAGCACGTGGGCTTTGTCACCTGGGTTTTAAATTTGCCTCTCCGCGGGCATTTGACTCAATTGCCCCACCAGAAAGAAAATAATAACAATAATAAAAGAACTGACTTGGAATAATAAGCCTGTATCTTTATGTGGATTCTGCGTACACTCCGCGGGCAGATGGGGCGAGCGGAAGCTGTCGTGGCACCGAGGAGAAAGGGTCTTTCTCTCTCACAAGCCTCCCGGCCCCACCGTGCACGGAGTCTCCCGGCTGTACCGGAAACCTCGCTGACTGCTGAGCGAGGAAGTGCGGCGTGTTTGCACCGCAGCTCGGCGGCCTGGGTGTGCCCGGGGAGGCGTCACAAAGAGCCTCGCCAAGGTCTCCGCCGCCCTCAGGAACAGGAGCGCTGCAAAGAGCGCGCCAAGGGCCGAAGCTTCGGCCACACGTTCCATCTCCGATTGTTCTTTGTCTGGGCCCCTGCTCACCGGCTTCGGGTTCTGCTTCTCGCAACCCTGAAGAGTCACACAGCTGTTAGAATCTTCCGCCCTCTCTTGGCTGTCCCCACGCCCCCCTGCCCCACCCCACCCACAAGCGCGAGTGGATGCGCAAATAAGGGCTCTCGGGCGTCTGCGGGCAAGAGGGAGGGGGAGCAAGGTACAAGTGGAGAGCCGAGCGGGCGGGGACGGCGCTCCAGCCATGGCGGACCGAGCCCTTCCCCTCCCCCCCAAGGACAGTGTTGAAACCTGGTGGCGCCGGGCCCGGAGGAGGCCGAGGCGAGATGCTGGACGGGCGGGGACCGGTGGGGGGCAGCAGACCACGCAAGCTCCCTCAGGCGGCCCCCGAGGCTAAACTCTTGTCAGGAAGCGCGCCGCGACAGCCCCCTCTCCCCACCGTCACCCCCCCCCCACCCCCACCTTACGTCGCTTTTGGTTTCGACCTGCCGACTGGGAGGGGCTGCGGAACGCCATTCCCACAATGCTCTGGGGCGTGCCGCCGCCGCCGCCGCCGTCGCTGCTGCCTCCGCTGCCGCTAGTGGAAGAAGATGGCGGAAGGCGGAGCGGCGGATCTGGACATCCAGCGGTCTGACATCGCGACGCTGCTCAAAATCTCGCTCCGGAAAGGGGACACCTGGTGAGGGAGAGGAGTTGGGGCGGTCGCGGTTGCCCGAGGATGGTGGAGAAGTGGGCGGGAACCACGGGGCCAGGGTCTTTTTCGCGAGTGACAGGTGCGGGCAGGTCAGGCGGCGGCCGCCCGGGGCAGCAGGGTTTGGAGCGCTCCCGGAGTGCTGGGTCGGAGATGGGACGCGGGCGGAGAGGTCGGGCTCGTGGCTGGCCGGCGCATGCAGAGAGGCGGGCGAGGAGCGGCGGCGGCGGCGGCGGCAGCTAGTGCAGTTCTCTTCGTCTTCCTTCCTCCCGAAGAGCCGCTCCCACCCCAGGCCTTTTCCCCCGCGATGGGTTGCGGCGGTTCGGCGTGAGTCTCGGGGCTTTTGACAGGTCCCAGTCCCGCGCTGTATCGCCCTCTCGCCTACTTCCCCATCATTTCCTTGCCCGGCGTTGTAGGCGTCCAAGTTACCTATTATTCCTGATCCTCCTTGAATTCTTCCGGGAGGCAGGCTGCAGGTTTGCGCTTGGTACTACACAGGTGGCATGTGTCAGGGCGCCACTCCAGAGAAAGAAACCGTAGTTTCGAGTTCCTTTTCAAAAGGAGGGAGAGGAGTAGGGTGCCTTAGGCTTTGGAGGCGTACCACGTGGTCTTGTGCTGCTGTAGTGGAGGCTTCTTGATAAAAACCGGCAGCGTTTCTCTAGAAGTGCAGCCCTTCCCTCCTGTTTGAAGGCTATTGCAGGCCTGCAGAAAGTAGATAAGTCTACGTGAAGCTGAAGTCACTTGCTGATAATTAGGACTGTGAAATACTAAAGCATGTATTCAGGCTACCGAAGGGAATATGTGGAGATTTTAATACTTTTCCTGCCATGCTAAGTAATATCCAGACCAACTTATATGTAAATATATCATTTAAATCGGACGAACTCTACTTATTGAGGATAATGTGCCTCATCATAATGAAAATCATTTGCATTTCCTACTGTTAACAGTAAAAGTAGTAGGTAATTTCGGAGTTCCCAGCCTCCAAGACACACACACACACACACACACACACACACACACACACACACTGTAGTTTAATGGAAGTTAACTTGGAGTATACATTGAGGAAAGGTCATTTAAATCGTTACTATTCAATGTTTTCGTGTATGAAGCGGACAATATTTTCATGGTAGAGTTTTGAATTAACGAAATACTCAGATTACTTTAGATAACATTAAATTTTAGTTGCCTTATCACAGCATTTTGCTAAAATGCTGTATGATACTAGGGTTACTTTTAAGTAATAAAATGGAGGACTTGAAATTAAGTACTTTGATCTAAATCTTGTTTTTTTCCCCCCTACTTTGTTAAGTTACATGTGATGTTTAAATTGTAAAAACCCTAAGGATATAGACATATACTAGCTGCCTTACAGGAAGAACTATGACCTAAGAATGATTTAGTAACTTAGAAATTGGAGTGTTTCTAAGATGTTTATGACGGGGGTGGGGGGGGACGACTGGGCTTTTCCTTGGACACTTATTTTTTTACCTTGGTTTGTAGATTAAGATTGTTAATTAAAATCAATTCTTGATTCTTCCTCTTGTTTGTTAAAGAACTATTTAAAGATCTTATTTACTTAGCCTACTACTACTCGGTGGAAAGACAAATGTGGACTTTGATAAAAATAGCAATTCGTGAGTTAAAATATGGTTATTTGTGTATAGATACTTTCTTTAGTGTCATGTCTTTGATGTATTGAGTAATAGTTGGTATTGTTGGCACTGCAGGATAATAGAGCAAGATGTGTATTTTGGCATTAAACTTTTTAAAGTTTGGGTGTTTTCAAATGAAAGTATCTCTGTTTTTGGACACTTAGTTACTGTAGATAATTTTAAAGATATATTTTTAAAAATACTGAAAAGTTCTTGAATTTGAGTTATTTCAATGCTTTCATTTTAAAGTACACAGAAAGCCCTGTCATTTAGGTAATAGCTTACTATGCACATTTTTATCCTTGTATTGATTTTCTATCACTGAAGGAGGGTGGCAGGAACAAGATACTGAAAAGTTGTAGAAACCAGTTTGATTTATATGTGCACTAATTTACTAGTAATTATGTGAAACTCATCAGAAGAGGAAATAGTCTTAGAGCAAAAGTTAGATTCAGAATTTTGGGAGTGATATAATAAATATAAACTTGATAATGTACTCAAAGGTATAGTCAAATGCATTAAAATGAATAAATTTTATTAATTAGCTTGTGAGCACTTTGAAGATAAGGGCTGTTTCCTAGGTAGTTAAAAAAACATTTTTAAAAGATTTGTTTCTTAATGAGAAGGGGAAGGAAAGGAAGAGAAGGGAAGGAAAGGAAGAGAAGGAAAGAGAATCAGTATCACTCTGGCACTTTGGGTAGAAACTTCATATAGGAGGGTCTAAAGCTCTGTCCACTGAGCCTGCTCCTGGATTCATGGCACATGATGATTTATTTGTGCGTGGGTATTAGAGTTTCTGTTTATGTGTAAATAGTGATTTTATCCTGCAAACTCACTTTCTGGAGCTGAAAATGTATTCACAAGTCTGAGATGAGAATAAAGTTAGGGTATGCATGGTACTAAACTTTATAGTGACAAAAAAGGTCAAAGTGATACAAAGTAGTTATGTATCTTTAAAAAGTAAACTATGATGCTAGAGGCCCAGGTGGTTACAAATTCAATCCACAGTGGTTGTAATTCCAGAGCTCAGCAATGCCATGATTTTTTCTTTCTTTCATGAAATATATGAGGGTCTTATAATGCTGATTTTTTGATCCCAGAAGAGATTCAGAAAACCATGAACAAAATTGTGAGAATTTAAGAATTATAGAAAAGGCAGAAGTTGAAAAACAAGATCAGAAGAAAAAAAAAATCAACCACAAGTAGAACCTGAACTGGAATTGGTGTATAGCACCAAAGTAAAAGACTCTGGGGTGGAGGTGGGTGGGTGGGGAGAATACAGGTCCAAGAAGGATGACAGAGGACCTAGTGGGGGTTGTATTGTTATATGGGAAAAAGGGGAATGTTATGCATGTACAGACTATTGTATTTACTGTTGAATGTAAAACATTAATTCCCCAATAAAGAAATAAAAAAAAGAAAGAAAGAAAAAGAATTACAGAAAAAGGATAAAAAGCTAGAATTGTTTAGCTAAGAATGAAGGAAAGATAATTTGCTTTTCGATACATAGTAGCTTCTGATGAGACAAAAAGGAAATGTATGTTAGGTCAGTGCTAGAGAAACAGCATAATGGTTATGCAAAGACTTTCATGCCCGAGGTCCCAGGTTTAGTTCTTGGCACCACCATAAGCCAGAGCTGAGCAGTGCTCTGATTTAAAAAAAAAAGGAAATTATATAAGGACCTGAAGGTATTTCACTTGGTAGGGCACATGCCTTGCCATGAATGACCTACTTTGAACCCTGATGCTATGGGCACACTCTCACTGAAAAAAAAAATTTTTTTTTTAATACGATAGTTAGATCTACCAGCAGTAAAACTGCATGTATGAGACCCCAGTGTCACAATAATTATAATAATAAGTACATGATATTGGTATTTCAAGGATGGAGATTCCTATTTTAGGGGCTGATAGTTAAATGAGTTACAAAGAAAAGGTGTGAGCTAAGTTTGGTATTTTTCTGAGACATTTTGAATAGAACCATTGTGAGTAAACAGATAACAATAAATTGCTAAAATCACTGCTTTACTTTCCTTATATTTTATTCATCCACCAGATACTGATTCAGCCAAAACTCATACCTAATTTTACAAATTGATGCAACTATGTATGTTGTTTTTATGTAATTCCTAATCATTCTAATAGAATACAGTGACTTCATAAATTGATTTTAAATTATACCTTGTTATTTATTTGTTAGAGGGGCTGAGTGGTGGCACACTCGTTGAGCACACCCATTAAGAACCTGGCTACAACCCCCTGGCCCCATCTGCATAGGGAAAGCCTTATGAGTGGTGAAGCAGTGCTGCATGTGTCTCTCTGTCCTCTCAAACTAAAATAAATGAAAATAAAAAAATTTTAAGAGTAAGTTTTTGAGGCTTTATTTTATATGCCTACCATGTTTCTACAACTTTGCGTCATGTTCACAGAAACATAATCACAAGTCAGTTAATGTAAAGGGATTCAGTCAATGTGAACTCCAAATTGCTTAGTACATACTTGGTTAAATTACTATGGAAATTAATTTTAGTTATGTTTACCACTAAAATAGGGTATGTATTACATCATTTGTAGGAAACAAAACCAGAAAGCAAGACCTTTTTCAGTGTTGGTAAATTGCTGAAAATAGGGACAGAAAGGGTGACATTTACATATCTTTCACACCTCAGTTGTTTAAAATCTAGATAAACAGTTTTTCTTAATTTAAGTATTTTTATGTTTCTCAACTGCTTATCTTTACAAATCCAGGACTTATGAACCCTATTTGGTTAAAAAGATATGGAACTTTAGTTATTGATTTCATTTTCTATTTAGTGACACTCAGGCTTTATTTTTTATTTTATTTTATTTTTTTTTAATAATTTATTTCTTTATTGGGGAATTAATGTTTTACATTCAACAGTAAATACAATAGTTTGTACATGCATAACATTCCCCAGATAGGCTTTATTTTTTAAATTACACCATCATCCCATTAGTATATGTTAATTAATTATTATTAAATGAGTTTTTAAAAACAAAAAATAGTTTTGTGACACTAGTAATTTTTTATGAGTATATAGATAAAATAGTTGATTAGGTTTTGAACTGTATGTTACATTTAAAACACCATGTAAGGGACTGAGTAGATTGCACTAAGGATTTGTGGGATGTCTCAGGCTAGAGCTGAACAGTGCTCTGGTTAAAAACAATAAAACCACTTACCTAGTGGGGCTGGGTGGTGGCCCTAGTTTAGTGCACATGTTACAATGTACTGGGTTTGATTCCCCCACCCCTCCCCCCACCAGCAGTGCTCTTGTTAAAAAGAAAAAAATAAGCCATGATAGGGGGCTGGGCGGTGGCACACAGGGTTAAGTGCACATGACACAAAACACAAGGACCAGTGCAACAATCCCAGTTAGAGCCCCAGGCCCCCCACCTGCAGGGGGGTTGCTTCACAAGCAATGAAGCAAGTTTGTGGGTATCTATAGTTCTCTTCTCTCCTCTGTCTTCCCCTCTTTCGATTTATTTCTGTCCTGTCCAACAACAGAGATAAACAAGGGCAACAAAAGGGGAAAAAATGGCCTCCAAGGGCAGTGGATTTGTAGTGTAGGTACCAAGTCCCAGCGATAACCCTGGAGGCAGAAAAAAATGTATATGCCATGACATTTCCAACAAACCAATAGTAACATAGTTCAGCTTTAAAAAGAAATGAACTCAAGGAAGTCCAGTTGGCATCATGGTTGTGCCTGGAACCTGGTGGCTGAAAAAAGTGAACATATGAAGCCAAATTGCTGATTAACAATGAACCTAAAGACAAGAATATTGCAGATGAAGATTTGGGGTCTCCATTTTGGAAATAGCTAGTAGGTATATTTTAGGTATATTCCAAGGGGCCCATGACTTTACTAGTTTTTGCCTGAGCCTGACATCTGATATGCAGGTGTACCCAAGTTATTGTCTGGAGAGATGATGTCATGGCTGGAAAAAGGACTAGAAAGCTGGATCAGGGAAGAGAGTAGCTCCCAAATATGGGAAAAGTGTATAGCCCCACCAATGTGTCCTGGACCCCTCCTTCCCCAGAGCTCTGCCCCACTAGGGAAAGAGAGAGGCTGAGAGTATGGATTGACCTGTCAACACCCATGTTCAGTGGGGAAGCAATTATAGAAGCCAGACCTTCCACCACCTGCACCCCATAATGACCCTGGGTCCATACTTCCAGAGGGTTAAAGAATAGGAAAGCTACCAGGGGAGGAGATGGGATACGGAGTTCTGGTGGTGGGAACTGTGTGGAATTGTACCCCTCTTATCCTATGGTCTTGTCAGTGTTTCCATTTTATAAATAAAAAATTTTTTAAATAATGTATGCTCATGGAAATATGCAAATCATATTTCCAAAAACTACCTCGGATATAGGTCAGCAATTCTGAATCTATGCTACGTGTATACTAGAACTGGTGAATAAATAAATGCATTTTAAATTTAAAAAATGAAACTTTGCAAAGCGCAAGGACCAGCATAAGGATCCTGGTTCGAGCCCCTGGTTTCCCACCTGCAGGGGAGTCGCTTCACAGGTGGTGAAGCAGGTCTGCAGGTGTCTGTCTTTCTCTCCTTCTCTCTGTCTTCCTTTCCTCTCCATGTCTCTTTGTCCTATCTAACAACAGCAACTACAACAATAAATAACAAGGGCAACAAAAAGGAAAATAAATATTAAATTTTTTTTTTAAAAATTAACTTTTTCCCCCTTAAATGACATCTATTATGCTTTGTGGCAGAATTCAGCCGTATGATCCCACATTTGTAACTATTCAATGTAGACAAGAGACTGTCTAGAAAATGTTATTGAGATTTTTATTTTATTATTATTTAATTATTTTACCAGAGCAGTGCTCAGCTCTAGTTTATAGTGGTGCTGGGGACTGAATTTGGGACCTTTGGTGCCTTGGCCAATGGAAGTTTTTTGTTTTTGTTTTTGCATAACAGGTATACTCTCTCCCCTTAGATTGTGTAGAAAATTTTAACATCTTGCTTCTGGGAATTGAAATGTGCTTGGGGCTGGGAGATAGCTCAGAGTGAGAGGGTTCATCTTATAGTATATGAAAACTTGGGCTCTAGTCCAGGCAATGCAGTGTTCTGGTGGTGTCTTTTACTCTTGCATTTCTCTCTCTCTCTCTCTCTCTCTCTGTTTGTTGGTTTGTTTTCTCTATTTGGGCTGGTAAGGCTGTTCAGCAGCCCTCCATATGTGAGACCTTGATTCATTCTTTGTTGCCACATAAAAATATGTTTAAAGGTTAATAGGTGATTAAATATATAGAATAAATATTTTGACTAAAAATATATTTACACAAAATAAACTGGAACAACTTTTGTGAGATTTTGAGTTTTAACTGTTTATTAGACATTGTAAGTCTTACTAGAGGCTATATAGCCCTTCTCATACAGATTTATAGAAATAATCAAATTAAAAAAAATAATAATACATCAAGCATATAGTAAGAGCTTATAGGACATTTTGCCTTAGTGCATTTTCTTTGTTTTATTTTGTTTTGATTTTAAATGTTGCTTTACAGTGTGCCTCAAATACATAGGACTTTTTTTGGACGATGAACTTTCAGTAATAGCCAGAAAATACAAATAGGAATGTTTGTTATTTTATATATTTACTAACATTTAAAAAAATATCTTTTAGTTAACTTTCAGAGTTCAAGAACATTATATTTAGAATAGACATGGTCATGTTGGTAGCTCTTTAATGATTTCCTGAAACCTGACAGTTTGATTAGTACTACTACCAGTAAATAGTGCAATCAACTTTGCTAGCATTAAATACATGTTATTACAGATTTTGGAATAAATTTTCTTTTCCTAAGAATCTCTTCTAATAATCCATGGTTATTGATAAATGTGATTTGAAATCAGAAAGTATGTTCCCAGGGAGATAAGGATACAGTTAAAAATGACAAGCAAACATGTTAAAGCTCATCTGACTTGATCTTCAAAATAGGGATCAAGGTGTATGTCTCTCCCACTTCTTTGGTCATAGCTGGGGACTTTACTGCTCTATTCTGACTTTTTTCAGATAGAAAGAGGGAGCCACTCAGAAATCCTGACCCCCCCCCCACACACACACACACATACCATTTCATCCTGGTACTACATGATGTGGAACCTGGGTTGCACCCACGGTAAAGCAGATGCTCTCCCAGTTGAGCTGTGTCATTAGCCCCTATATTTCCCTTCTTATAGAATAATGTGCTTAGAGAAATCAGTTTGCTTACAGGTGATATATTACCACTAATGAGCATATGTTGATTGTTTAACACTTATGTTGCTTTTGAAATAAGTACTTGTATTACTCAGTTTACAGATGTTAGATGACTTCAGACCGGTTTTTTAATAGTTTGAAAGTATCTTTGAAGTCCCAGGTTCAATCACCAATACCATCATAAACCAGAGCTTAGCAGTAGTACTCTGATAAAAAAAAATAATAAAATAAGTGCAAGGACTGGCTTAAGGATCCCAGTTCAAGCCCCTGGCTCCCTATCTGCAGGGGAGTCCCTTCACAGGAGGTGAAGGAGATAAAAAGAATAATAAGAATAATAATACAGTAATTCATAAAATAATAATTTGAAAGTAATAAGATACCCTTTATACTTAGCACTAAAATGTGTTAGTACAAGTCAAATATTATTAAGATACTTAATTAAACCTTGAGATTTCTCCTTCATAGTACCTTTATAGAAATTTTTACAATTACTGTTTTTCTTACCTGAAAATGTCATTTCAACTTCTAGCTTTTATTTTCTTGTCCTTAGTTACCACAGTATAACACATTCTATATCTTATGTTTATTCACTTCATTTCCAAGACTACATTTATTCTTAAGGGAACATAGTTCCTTTCAGTTTTTATCATCCAGTTTACATTTAAGTTCATGGGAAAAACAAAAACAACCCTAGTATAAGACTGGTATTAAGGAGCCATTGTTTGAATGCAAACTAAAATGACATATCTGAGATAATCGCTCTTCAAAAAGAAGTTTAAAAGTTCACATTGCGTAAGACTATTCTAAGTTTTAGAAAGCCATTTAAATCAGAAAATTAGAGACCAGATTAATTATTTGAATGAAAAGAGCATCAAGTTCCTTAGCAAGAAAGATAAGAGGTAAGTGATCCTGGTTAGGTGGTAATTTTGGTTGCTTTATATTTAACAATATATTTTAATGCTTGACATTTGACAATTAAGATATTTTGTCTTTGATATAGGAGGAAATTTTATGTTCATAAATTTGAGTGATTTCATATTAAAGAAATTTGATTCTCAAGAGAGGTGTAGCTAGTAGTTGCATATGTTAGTTAGTTGTTGCTATGATTACAGAAATTTCCACCTATTTATCATGTTTAGAGCTTTTCTTGAACATATGGAATAAGTGGTTGTATTTTTGTTACCAGAAAAAGGTGTGATCACCCTGGCTCTTCTTAGGAGAAAGGATTCACCCTAGATATAGAAGCTTGTAAGCCTCAAGGATTTATATACCAAAGAGAAAATAAACATTGGTTTGTTACAGACAGTAAGTACAACCCAAAGAAATGGGGAGTGGGCTAGTCCCAAGATTGAAGAATATTCAGGGTTTATTAGCAAAGTGGAAGAAGTTTACTTCCAAGAGGGGAGAGGTCAAAGTTGGCTGTTCCAATCTAGGAGGAAGCCTCTCTAACTATTGAGTGCCCCCCACCATAAGGGTTTTTTTTTCAGGGTTTCCTCCCACTGTTTACTTCTCCCACCTCATGCATATGGATGTGTGATGGTCATCTTGCTCATGTTCTCTCCTTGAGCAGTCAGATGCACATTATCTGAGCATCCTCAGTTATTGGGAAAGATGCCTTTATCTTTATCTTCCTTCTTATCTGGAATATTTTTGGCCTCAGGCTATCTGCTCTGACCTGGTTGTGCTTGCCTTAGAGGTATCTTGGGGGCAGGACCTGAGGTGGGGCATTAGTGCTGAATGTAGTGATCTTGGAATTTTTTATTCAAGCTTCCCTCTTCCTTCCCACTTATTTCTGCCAGCATGTCTTTCTTTTTTTTAAAGATTTTGTTTATTAATGAGAAAGATAGGAGGGGAGAGAGAAGAAACCAGACATCACTCTGGTATATGTGTTGCCAGGGACTGAATTTGGGATCTCATGCTTGAGAGTCCGGTGCTTTATCCACTGCACCACCTCCCAGACCACCACCTACAACATTTCCATTTTAACTGAGGTAGAAAGTTAAGTGTTAGTGGTCTTAACATTTGGTCTGTGGTAAAGCAGAGGTTCTAACCTAAGTATCAGATCTAAATTTTATAATTTTTAAAAGTTTTATTTTAAATATTTTACTAAGAGATACATAGAGACCAGAGCACTGCTCAGCTCTAGTTTATAGTGGTGCTGGAGACTGAACCTGGGACCTGGAGCCTCAGGCATGAAAGTCCTTTGCATAACCATTATACTGTCTCCTCAACTCTTACTTATTTATTGTATGTGAGAAAGAAGCCAGAGTGCAGTTCTTTCTAGCATATGGGGTGCTGAGGATCACACTTAAAGCTCCATGCATGTAGGCCCTGTGCTCTACTGCTGAACCGTGACCACAAAATGTCCACGTTAAACTGTACCATGTGTCATAGAGTTAGACTAATATTACGAAAGCAACATTTTGAGAGGTGAATTCTTGGCAGTATGAAAATCAAGTGATTTTTAAACTTTGCCATATTTGTCAATTTCATATATTACCCATATAAGGAACCCTGTGCAATTTTCTGTTTCCATGGCTTAGCACTTTAATCTCACTGATCTCATTTCTTTTTCATTTTTTTATCATTTTATTGTGGGTTAATGGTTTACAGTACAGCTTTTTTTTTTAACTATTTAAATATTTACTTGTTATTTATTTGTATGAGGTAGATGAGAGATTGATTTTGTCACTTTAAACATACTGAATTTAGGACTTGCACTTATTTCAGAACTTAGCTCAAAATCAACATAACATCAGCTCTAAAATCCCATCCAGATTTGTAGACCTTCCATTCTTTTCTTTTACTGTCGTAGCTTTATTGTGAAATAACTTGAGTACACTTTGCCCACTTAAATTTACTGGGTTTGTGTATGTTCAGTATAGTTGTGCAACTACCACCACAATCAAATTTGTGATATATTTATCATTCTCAAAAGAAATCCCCGTATCTATTAACAGCTCCCTCACCCCAGTTTCTCCCCAAACGTCTCTGCTATAGATATCTGCTAATATATTTTTCTGTACTGCAGATTTATTTGTTCCAAATACTAATGTAAGTGGAATCGTATATTTGTGATTTTGTGTTTGGTTTCTTTCACTTCATGATTTGTTTTAGGTTCATCCATGATGTAGCATATAGTAGTACTTTGCTACTTTTAGTTATTGGTTAATATACCACTATACAGATATGTCACATTGAGATCATCCCTTTATCAGCTGCTATGCACATTCAGGTTATTCACACTATTTAATTGTATGAGTAATTCAAATTATGAAAATTCATGTATAAATCTTTGTGTGGACATACTTTGTCTCCTATCTTGGTTATATACTTCTGTCTTGGTTATATACCTGGTATATGGGTCTTTGAATCTCTGTGTTTTTTTTTTAAGATATATTAATTTGTTAATGAGAGAACCAGATATCAGTCTGGCATTGGGATGCCAGGAATTGAACTCAAAACCTCATGCTTGAGAGTCCAACACTTTATCTGTGGTGCTATCTCCTAGGCCCCTCTATCTGCATTGTGTATAAAGACCCCACTTTATCCACATTTTTGTGAGTAATTATTATTGCATGACATTTTGATTATAGTCATCTTAATATATAAGAACTAATATCTCGGGGCCAAGTGGTGGCGTACCTGGTTAAGTGCAAACCTTACAGTGTCCAAGGACCTGGGCTTAAGCCCCTGGTCCCCACCTGCAGGAGGAAAGCTTCACAAGATGTGAAGCAGTGCTGCAGGTATCTCTCTGTCTTTCCCCTCTCTTATCTCCCCATCCCGTCAGTTTCTTTCTGTCCCTATCCAGTCATAAATAAATAAGAACTAATATCTCTTTGAGATTTCAATGTGCATTTCCTTACTAGGTAATGATGTTGCATTTCTTTCCATATATGCTTGTTGGCCATTTGTGTATCTTCTGTGAAGAAATAGACAGGTCCTTTACCCATTTAAAAAAACGAGTTGTCTTTTTGTTACTGAGCTTTAGGAGTTCTTTATATAATCTAGATACAGTTCTTTATCAGAATTTTTGCAAATTTTTCTCCCATTCTGTGAGTTTCCTTTTACACTTTCAAAGTGAAATTTGGCCTTCTTCATGAGTTCCTTTTTTGTTTCTTAGTTTCAGTATAAAAAGAGGTCATAAAAAAGTAGTTCTTGCTAACTGATGAATTTAATGTACAGAGCAGAAAATAGGTTGAAAATTCACAGAATGTAAAAATCAAGATATAAATAGAAGATTAATCAAGCTATGGTTTATTTGAAAGAACTTCTAAGTTTTCTTTAGTTATATTTTACTTAAACAATGAGATTCAGAGTTGTAGATTGTAGTACTTGAGAAGTCAGTGAAATGTCTGGACTGTCTCTCTCTCTGCCAGGGTTCTTGCTATAGCACAGTCCCTCCATGACGCCACTGGTCCCAGTGGCCATTTATCTTTTCCTGTAAATAGAGGCTGAGAGAGAGACAGTAGGGGATAAACAGGATACCAAAGCACCTCTCCAATGTTTGTGAAGCTTCCCCCCCACCCCCTCACAGGTGCTCCCATGTGATGACTTGGGGCTCAAGATAAGGTCCTTGTGCATAGTAGCATGTGTGCTTTACTGGGTGAACCACCTGCCAGCCCCGTATAATGATTCCCGGTGCTAAATATTATCAACATATTGGTATTAAAACGATTTCGTACTGTCACTAGTCAAACATAAATGATATTTCATGAAAACTTTGATTGTAAAAGTGAGTTAGCACCCATTTAAATATATCAATTCTTTTTTAAAGATATCTTTAGTATTTTACTTACTTATTTTTAATGAGATACACAATTTTTAATGAGAGAAGGATACAGACACAGATGCCAGAGCACTACATGATGGCTTATGGTGGTGCTGGAGATTGAATCTGGGACCTCAGAGCTTCATGAGTGAAGCATTCCCTCCTGCAGGGGGCCTTTGAACCTGGTTCCTTGCACATGGTAATGTGTGCACTCAACTGAGTGCACCATTGCCCAGCAGGTTTTTTTTTTTTCCTGCCAAGGTTATTGCTGGGGCTCAGTGCTGCTTGTCATTGTTGTCGTTGTTGGGTAGTACAGAGAAAAATAGAGAAGAAGACAGAGGAGGAGAGAAAGATAGACACCTACAGCCCCACTTCACCACCCTTGAAGCAACCTTCCTGCAGGTGGGGAGCTGGGGGCTCCAACCAGGATCCCTGTGCTGGTCCTTGTGTTTTGCGCCTGGGCGCTTAACCCGCTGCGCTACTGCTCTAACACAACCCCACCCCCAGGCAGTTTTTTTGTAATACATGAACTGTCTTTTCATTTTTTCACTGACCCTTAACTCAGTTTTGTTTACCTCAATTTTTTTTTTTTTAGTTTATTGAGGGATTAATGGTTTACAGTCAACAATAAAGTTCAGTAGTTTGTATATGTGTAACATTTCTCAGTTTTCTTTCTTTTTTCTTTTTTCTGCTTCTCAGTTATCCACATAACAATTCAACCCTCTCTAGGTCCTCCTCTGCCATCATGTTCCTGAGCCCTCCCTCCCCACCCCAGTCTTTTACTTTGGTGCAATACACCAAACCCCAATGTTTTTTATAGTCTACATTTGGCAACAATTCATTTTTGTGCCTGTGTATGAATATGTATATTCTACATTAAGCAGGAAACATGAATCTCATTTAGTGTTAAAAAGCAAAAAGAGTATAACAGTGGTCACACCTTAATTTAAATTAAAACCTGTGAGAAATGTTATGCATATACAAAGTATTGTATTCACTGTCAAATGTAAAACATTAACCCCCTAATAAAGGAAAAAAAAAATCAAAGAACCAGAGAGTGATGGTTATGCTAAAGACTTTTCTCCCAAGGTTCTACCTGCAGTCTCTAGCACCACCAGAAGCCAGAGTTGAGCAGTACTCGGGCAAAATGAATAAATAAAGTATTTTAAAATATGAATAATAAAATAGGGGAAGAAGTATGCATGGGGGGGTAGGGAAGGAGGGGAGAAAACTAAGAAAGAAGAGGGGCCGGGTGGTGGCACACCTGTTAGAGGGCACATGTTACAATGCGCAAGGACCCAGGTTCCAGCCCCTGGTCCCCACCTGCAAGGGGAAGCTTCGTGAGTGATGAAGCAGTGCTGCAGGTGTCTCTCCCTCTCTGTCTCCCCCTTCCCTCTAGATTTCTGGCTGTTTGTATCCAATAAATAAATAAAGATAATAATTTTAAAAAATGAAAGCATGCGCTTGTAGAGAGCTCACCTTGTGAGGGTACCTATTTCGCCATATGCACCATCCGGCTTCAAGCCCAGCCCCCACTGCATAGCAGAAACTTTAATGCTGTAGTGATCTCTCTCTGTCTGAAAAGGTCAACCCAGAGGGGTGAAGCACTAGCAATGACCCTTCCCAAATATATTTACTTATTCACGGCATTTTTTTTTTCATTTTCCCCCCTATAATTGGGACCTAGGAGCTAGCTTATTCCATAGAGAGCATTCCTTGCCATAAGACCAGGGTTCAAGCTCAGTATCACACAGGAGCTCTGTCGATGGCACCAGGTGAAACTTACAGACCAAGAGTGGCGCTGTGGTATTTCACATTCTCCCTCCCCTTCCCCCTTCCCCTCCTGTGTGTCTCTCTCTCCCTCTCTCTTCCTCTCCTTCCCTCCCCCATCTCCTCCCCTCCCTCCCTCCCTCCGTGGCTCAATAGAATGAAAAACTTGACCTGGGAACAGTGGAATCACACATATGCAAAGTCCCAGTGCTGCTTTTTAAAAAAGTTTTTCTATAGTTGTATTGTGTATACTTGTGTTATTTTTGTATATTTGTGTTATATTGCATGTATTCTGTTAAAGTTTGGTCCCTCCCCCCAACATTACAGTTGCACTTTATTTTCTTTTATTTAAATGGGGACAGGAGGGGTAAGGGTAAGGAGATCATGGATCAACTCCATTGTTTTATACTGTTTTGAGGATAAAACCCAAATCCTCATCCATGCGAGGTAGGTATTCTACTGCAGAGTCACCTTCCAGACCCATTTCTTTTTTCCCTTTTCCTTTCATAACTAACCTCCTACATAAAAAGAATGGAATAGTTAGCCTAGGAGCAGTGGATTTGTGCTTGTGTAATACTCTGTGTCTCTAAAAAAAAAAAGATTAAATCTTTCTATAACATCTCAACTGTGTAAATAGTGAACATGTATACACATGCCTTTTTGGAATTTCTGGGTTTTTTTATTTCTTTATTGGGGAATTAATGTTTTACATTCAACAGTAAATACAATAGTTTGTACTTGCATAACATTTCTCAGTTTTCCATATAACAATACAACCCCCACTAGGTCCTCTGAAGGACCTGTAATTTCCCACCACCCACCCCTGAGTCTTTTAATTTGGTGCAATATGCAGGAATTTCTGTTTTTGTGTTATTTATCACTGGGGCTTGGTGCCTACTCAACAAATTGGTTCCTGTGGCCATTTCCTCCTCTTCCTTGTTTGTTCCTTCCTTCCTCCTCTTCTTTTCCCTCTTCCTATGCCTGTTTTTGTTTTGTTTGTTTGTTTTTGTTTTTTGGATAGAGAGAAATTGAGGGGGTAGGGAGTAGGAAAAGACTAAGCTTCTCCCCTATAAGTGAATGTTCGGGGGCTTGAACTAGGTCCTTGTGGTTGGTAATGCATACACCCTACTGGATGTGCCACTGACCAACTCTTTTTGTCTTCTAAATGTGGAATTGCTGGGTCATAAGGCTAGCTCTATTTAGCTGTATCTCTACTGTTTTCTGTAGAGGTTGGGTCAGTTTATGTTCCCACCACCAGTGTATAAGGGTTCTTATTTTTCTACACCCTCAACAGCATTTGTTATTTTTAACTTTTTTTTGATCTAGAACATTCTCACAGCTGTGAGAGGTAGTATCATAAGATGCTGTCTTGATTTGTATTTTTATAATAAATAATGCTGGTTGAGCATTTTTTCTTGTGCCTATTGGCCATCTGTATGTTGTCTTTAGTGAATTGTCAAGCTCTCCCCATATTTTTTGATGTGGGTGTTTATTCTTGTTACTGAGTTTTGTGACTACTTTATATATTTTGCATATTATTCTCTTGTCAGATGTATGCTGTACAAATATTTCCTCCCAGGGGGTGAGGCAGTATCGCAGTGGGTTAAGTGCACATGGCGCAAAGCGCAAGGACCAGCCTAAGTATACTGGTTCGAGCCCCTGGGGGTTTGAGCAGGGGGTCGCTTCGCAAGTGGTGAAGCAGGTCTGCAGGTGTCTTTCTTTCCTCCTCTCTGTCTATCCCTCCTCTCTCCGTTTCTCTCTGTCCTATCCAACAGCAGTAAAAAAGGGGGCAACAAAAGGGGGATAAATGGCCTCCAGGAGCAGTGGATTTAGGCATGGAGCCCCAGCGATAACCCTGGAGGCAAAAAAAAAAAAAAGGAAAGAAAAAAACAATCTCTTCCCATTCATTAGGATTCAAAACACACACACACACACACACACACACACACACACACACACACACACACACACACCCACCCACCCACCCCACTGAGTAGCTCTGATTTATGGTGACACGGGATTAAACCTGGGATTTCCAGATCCTCAGGCATGAATCTTTTTGCATAACCATTATGCTTTCTGCCCTTATCCAGTAGGTTGTCTTTTTGTTTCAATAATAGTTTATTTGGCTGTCCACATTTTAAATTTGATATGATACCATTTGTTCATTCTTCCTTTGGTTTCCCTTGTCTTTGGAGTTGTGTCTTTTAATACATTTATGAATTATATTTTCTTCAGTTTGCCTGTTTTGGGTTTAACATCAAAGTTTTTTTATCCATTTTGAATTAACTTTAGTGAGCTACTGATCCAGTTTTTATTCTTTTGCAGTTTTCCCAACACCATTTATTGAAGAAACTTTTTGTTCTCTATTTTATGCTCTTGGCACATTTATCACAAACTGGTTTCTTTGTAATAGGCAAACTGTCTATATGTAGAATTATTTAGTTCAGGATTCTCAATTCTGCTCCATTGATCTGCATGCCTATCTTTATTCTAATACCACACTGTTTTGATTAATATATATTTGTAATATGTTGAACTTGGGGAAGGTGATGTCTCTATATTCGTATTAGTATTATTTCCAGAGCACAGATCAGCTCTGGTTTATGATGGTGACAATCATCGAACCTGGAACTTTGTAGCCTCAGGAATGAGTGACTCTTTGCATAATAATTATGCTGTCTGACCCCTCCCATGATTTCTCTATTTTTTAAAAATTTATTTTAATATTTATTTTATTTATTCCCTTTTGTTGCCCTTGTTGTTTTATTGTTGTTGTTGTTGGATAGGACAGAAATGGAGAGAGGAGGGGAAGACAGAGAGGAGGAAAGAAAGATAGACACCTGCAGACCTGCTTCACCGCCTGTGAAGCGACTCCCCTGCAGGTGGGGAGCCGGGGTTCGAACCGGGATCCTTATGATGCCGGTCCTTGTGCTTTGCGACAGCCCAACTCCCTGATTTCTCTATTCTAATTTCGTTCTTGGGATTGTTTTTGGTTATTCTGGGGTTTTTTGTTTGTTTGTTTTTGTGATTAAAAACAAGTTTTTAGTCATCTTGGTTCTATTTCATTAAAGAAGTCCTTGGGATTTTGAAAAAGATTGCATTGAATCTGTGTAATGGATTGGGTAAGATGATCATTTGAATGTTAATTCTATCAATTGGTGAGCCTGGACTGTCTTTCCTTTTCTTGGGCTTCCTATTGCTTTTAACAGTAACTTGTAGTTTTTGGTATACATTTATGTCTTTTATTTATTGGCTAGAGACCGTCAGAAATCGAGAGGGAATGAGTTAAGAGAGGGTGAAAGACAGAGAGACACCTGCAACACTGCTTCACCACTCGTGAAGCTTTCCCCCTGCAGGTGGGGACTGGGGGCTTGAACCTAGGTCCTTGCACATTGTAACATATGCGCTCAATCAGGTGCGCCACCACCCGGCCCCATAAGGTTTATTCCTTTTTTTTTTTTTTTTTTTTTTTTTTTTACCGGAGCACTGCTCAGCTCTGGCTTATGGTGGTACAGGGGGGGATTGAACCTGGGACTTTGGAATCTCAGGCATGAAAGTCTCTTTGCATAACCATTATGCTATCTACCCCTGCCCAAGGTTTATTCTTAAGCACCTAATTTCAGGTTTGCTCCCCCCTCCCCCAACAGGGTTATTGCTGGGGCTTGGTGCCTGCAGAGTTCACTGCTCCTGGGAGCTATTTTTCCATCCCCTCTGCCCTTCGTTTAATAGGACAGAAAGAAACTGAGTGTGAAGGAAGATGAGAGAAAGAGACATCTGCAACATTGCTTCACCACTTATGAAACTTACCCCCTGCAGGTGGGGAACAGGGGCTTGAACCCTGGTCCCTGAGCATAGTAACACATATATACTCAACCAGGTGTGCCAACATCCAGCCCCTCATATCATTAATCCTTAATGAATCAGTTTCTTAACTTATTTTTCTTCTAGTTTGTTACACATAGAAATTACACTGGGGGTGGGGTGGGTAGCAGAATGGGTATGCAAACGAGTTTCATGCCTGAGGCTCTAAGTCCCAGGTTTCATCTCTTGTACTCCAGAGCTAGGCAGTGCTCTGGTCTCTCTGTATTTCTCTCTCATTGAAATAAAATAAATAAAGGGGGTTGGGCAGTAGTGCACCGAGTTAAGCACACATAGTATGAAGTGTAAGGACAGTCTCAAGGATCCCAGTTCGAGTCCCAGCTCCCTATCTACATGGGGATTGCCTCACAAGTGGTGAAGCATTTCTGCAGGTTTATCTCTGTCTCTCCCTCTGTCTTCCCCTCCTCTCTCAGTTTCTCTCTGTCCTATCCAAAAAAAAAAATGGCTGCAGGAGCAGTGGATTCATAGTGCAGGCACCAAGCCCCAGAGATAACCCTGGAGATAATAATACTAATAATAATACAATAAATAAAATATTTAAAAAGAAGGGGGCAGGTGTTGGTGCACCTAGTTGAATGCACATGGGTCCAGATTCAATCCCTCAGTTTCCACCTACAGGGAAAAGGTTAAGAGCAAGTGCTGCATGTGTGTCTCTCTACCTCCCCTATCCCTCTAGATTTCTCTGTCTCTATTTTAAATACTGTGTTAAATAATAGGTGACGGGATTGGACATCTTTGTTTGTTTTTTTTTTTTTTTCCTGATTGCAGAGAAAAAACTTTGTCACTTAGTATGCTGTTAGCTATTAGTTTATCAAATATAATTTTATTATATTGAGGGTTACATTCCTTCTGTGCCTATTTTGTTTAGATTTTTTTCAGAAGCTTTTTCTGCATCTGTTTATGTGACCATGGGTTTTATATTTTCCTTTGTTGATGTATATCACATTCTTCTTCTTCTTCTAGCATTTGCCCTTCTTCCGTAGCCAGTCAACAGCGTCAGGTTGAGCCTGATGTCAAGTTTCGAGACCTCCTTTGAATCTGGAGAGGTGGCAGTCGTTGACTATGTGGGTCATAGTCTGTCTGGAGCCGCAGGGGCAGTTCGGGTCGTCTCTGGCTCCCCAGCGATGGAACATAGCGGCGCACCGGCCATGGCCTGTTCGATAGCGATTGAGGAGGGCCCAATCATAACATGCCAGGTCAAAGCCGGGTTGACCTTGCAGGGGTCTGTGATGAGGTGTTTGTTCTTTACCTCAGCTGACTGCCAACTCTGTTTCCAAGAGACTGGAACAGAGAAGTTCAGTGTAGGCATAGGGGACCAGATTTGGTGACGAGACGTCAAGCGTTGGACAGGGTGGGCGAAGATATCCGCGTATATTGGCAGGTCCGGTCGAGCGTAGACGTGGGAAATGAACTTAGATGCTGCCGCATCCCGACGAATATCTGGCAGGGCGATGTTGCTAAGAACTGGCAGCCATGGAACCGGGATGGAACGGATGGTTCCAGAAATTATCCTCATGGAGGAATATAATTTGGAATCGACCAAGTGGACATGGGGGCTACGGAACCATACTGGGGCACAGTATTCTGCAGTGGAATAGCATAATGCCAGAGATGATGATCGTAGTGTGGAAGCGCTCGCGCCCCATGAGGAGCTGGCCAGTCTTGCAATGATGTTATTCCTCGCGCCCTCCTTTGTTGCAGTTTTTATGAGATGTTTGTGAAATGACAGAGTGCGATCGAGAGTAACGCCAAGATAGACTGGCTGGGCTTCATGCTGGGTTCTCCTACCGCCAAGCTGCACATTAAGCTCACGCGAGGCCGAGGCATGGTGTAGATGGAAAACAGATGATACCGTTTTTGCAGTGCTAGGGATTAGTCACCATTTTTTACAGTAATCAGATATCAGAGACATGTCTTTTTTGAGTGTTTCCTCGAGGATGTTGAACTTTGATGCCTGAGTTGCACAGCAGATGTCATCGGCGTAGATGAACTTCCTTGAAGAAGATGTATATCACATTAATTTAATGTATTTCAGAATTCAGTTAGGTAAAGGTTTTGTTGATCTAGGTTCATCAAGTCTATTGACTTGTTTTCTTTGTTTCTTTTTGTGATATTTCTTTTCTTTTCTTTTTTTATTTTTTTTAGGTAGTAAGACTCCGAAAAGTTATTTTCAGTAATTTTCTGGGCCTCATGCAGTTATGCGCAAGGACCTGGGTTCAAACCCTGGCTCCCCACCTGCAGTGGCAGACACTTCACAAGTAGTGAAGTAGGTCTGCAGGTGTCTCTTCTTTTTTCTCTCCTCTATATCTCTCCCCTCTTAATTTCTCTCTGACATATTAAATTAAAAAAAAAAAAGAAAAAAAGAAGGGTGGGGAGTCAGTGTCCACAATAACCCTGGAGGCAATTTTTAAAAAGAAAGAAATGAATGTTTAGCTGCTGAGATCTCTAAGCAGAGAATTAAAGGAGCTACCTGGTGCTACAAAGGGGCCCCCACAATAATTCTGGTGGCTGGAAAAAAAATTTTTTTTTTAATTTCCTTTGTTTTTGGTAAGAAATTGAGAAAGGTAGTTATCAGGAAATCTTGGAAAGTTTTTTTTATCTTTTACCTTTTTCTTATTAAACCATTTTTATTTGATTAATAGTGGTTACAAGATTATAAGATAGGGAGTCGGGCGGTAGCGCAGCCGTTTAAGCGCAGGTGGCGCCAAGCACAAGGACGGGCCTAAGAATCCCGGTTCAAGCCGCCAGCTCCCCACCTACAGGGGAGTGACTTCACAAGCGGTCTTCTTCTTCTAGCGTTTGCCCTTCTTCCGTAGCCAGTCAACAGCATCAGGTTGAGCCTGATGTCAAGTTTCGAGACCTCCTTTGAATCTGGAGAGGTGGCAGTCGTTGACTATGTGGGTCATAGTCTGTCTGTAGCCCCAGGGGCAGTTCAGGTCGTCTCTGGCTCCCTAGCGATGGAACATAGCGGCGCACCGGCCATGGCCTGTTCGATAGCGATTGAGGAGGGCCCAATCATAACGTGCTAGGTCAAAGCCGGGTTGATGCTTGCAGGGGTCTGTGATGAGGTGTTTGTTCTTTACCTCAGCTGACTGCCAACTCTGTTTCCAAGAGTCTGGAACAGAGAAGTTCAGTGTAGGCGTAGGGGACCAGATTGGGTGACGAGACGTCAAGCGTTGGACAGGGTGGGCGAAGATATCTGCGTATATTGGCGTATATTCACAAGCGGTAAAGCAGGCCTACAGGTGCCTGCCTTTCTCTTCCCCTCTCTGTCTTCCCTTCCTCTCTCCATTTCTCTCTGTCCTATCCAACAACATCAGTAATAACTACAACAATAAAACAACAAGGGCAATAAAAGGAAATTAAAAAATCAAAAATTATTTAAAAAAAGAAAACAAAATTATAAGATTATTGAGTATCGCTGCATACCACACCACCAAAATGAAACTTTATTACTATTTTTTTACCTCCAGGGTTATTGGTGGGGCTCAGTGTCTGCACTACGAATCCACTACTCCTGGAGGCCATTTTTTCCCTTTTGTTGCCCTTGTTGTTTATCAGTGTTGTCGTTGCTATTATTGTTGTCGTTATTGTTGGATAGGACAGAGAGAAATGGAGAGAGGAGGGGAAGACAGAGAGGAGGAGAGATAGACACCTGCAGACCTGCTTCACCGCCTATGAAGCAACTTCCCTGCAGGTGGGGAGCCGGGGGCTCGAACCTGGATTCTTAAGCCAGTCCTTTCGCTTTGCACCACGTGCTCTTAACCCGCTGAGCTACTGACGGACTCCCTGAAGCTTTATTTTTTTAGAACGCACTAGTAAAGCTATCTAGTTCTGGGCAGTGTTTTTTTGGGGATACTTCTACTTACTGTTTTTTTTTCTTAGCTTGCAATTGTTAAGATTTTTTATTTCCGCCTGGTTGAATATTTAGAGATTGTATGATTCTAACAATTTGTCCATTTCTTGTTAGACTTCCTGTTGGGTTGTCAGAAAGGTCATGATGTTTGTTTTTTTTTTATGTTTATGCAGAAATGTATCATGACTTTCCTGACAGTCTAGTAATTTAGGAGTGTAAAGTTGTTTGAAATACTTAGTTGCTAATGTTACCTGATTCTAAAATTCATCAGGGAAAGCAGATGTGTAAGGATAGCTAAAACAGTTGGCAGCAACAGTAGTATTGGGGAACATACCTTTAAAAAAAAATCAAAATTAGGGCCTAGGAGATAGGTCACCCAGTAGTGTCTGCCTTACCATGCATGCCACCATGAATTTAAGCTCCAGAACCACAGGAGAGCACCATGGGTAGCAGCAGAGAGGATGGAGCTCCATTGATGGGATGGTGCTGTGGTGTCTTTCTGCTCATTTGTTACCTCTCTCTTCTTTCCTTTTTCCCTCATAAACTTTAGGTTTATGATATGACTTTCCTGGGTTAATTCTGTGGGTTTAGGGTACTAGTGCAAAAATGGTTCTGACGTACTCATTTTCAGGGGATAAACTGCCCTTGAAGAAGTATCCTTTTAGGAATTGTGTGGAGCTATTATATTCAAACAAAAATCAGACTAGATACAAGTTTTTCTTTCTATGTACTAAGAACAGAAACATTAGGATGGTGATATGAAAACAGCTGTATTAAAAAAAAAAGAAAACACCTGTATTAATACTTGCACACTATTTTAAACAACTTGCTTGCCTTTACTTTTGATATTTTTGCCATTGAATTTAGTTAAATGTGGGGGCAATTCATTGTTGAAATGATTTTAAATTAGTCATGAATCAGAGGAGAAACATCATTTCAAAGTAGGCATAATGTAACTAGGATAAATCTGCTAGAGAATTATTATTTTTTACTGTTTCTGTCACTAATCAGCTGACTAGAAGCTAATTCTAGGAACTTGAAAATATCTGGTTTCAATAATACTTGGTGTTTCACACTTTTTCCCCCTACCCTCTAGGGCCTTGCACTTGTGCAAATCCAAAGCTCCCATCATCCCCCCTCCCCATTTTGATTTCAGATAGAGAGCAGGAAAGGCACCACAACATTGCTTTGCTGTTCATACTGCTCCCATGTGGTGCCACAGGTTTAAACCCCGGTCATTGTATGTGATAAAATGTATTCATCTCCCTGCTCTGTATGGCATTATTTAAATCACTTTAAATCAGTTATGCTTGCCCCAGAAGATGTAACTACTGTATGAGTAGACAGTCAGAAGCAATATTGGTTTTATGAATTTTTGATGGTAGGCTAATTGTAAAGTTTTATTATAATTAGTCTTCTAAAGCTTAAATTTATTTATTTTTTTTTTTTTGTTTAATATTTTATTCTTTTTTTTTTATTTAAGAAAGGATTAATTAACAAAACCATAGGGTAGGAGGGGTACAACTCCACACAATTCCCACCGCCCAATCTCCATATCCCACCCCCTCCCCCGATAGCTTTCCCATTCTCTATCCCTCTGGGAGCATGGACCCAGGGTCATTGAGGGTTGCAGAAGGTAGAAGGTCTGGCTTCTGTAATTGCTTCCTCGCTGAACATGGGCGTTGACTGGTTGGTTCATACTCCCAGTCTGCCTCTCTCTTTCCCTAGTAGGATGGGTCTCTGGGGAAGCTGAGCTCCAGGACACATTGGTGGTGTCTTCAATCCAGGGAAGTCTGGCCGGCATCCTGATGATACCTGGAACCTGGTGACTGAAAAGAGAGTTAACATACAAAGCCAAACAAATTGTTGAGCAATCATGGACCCAAAGCTTGGAAAAGTGGAGAGGAAGTATTAGGGAGGTACTCACTGCAAACTCTAGTATACTTCTGCTTTCTTACTTTGGTGCCATACTCCAAACTCAGTCAATTTCTGCTTTGCGTTTCTACTTCTTTTTTTTTTTTTTTTTACATGCATAACATTCCCCAGATTCCCATTTAGCAATACAACCCCCACTATTTCATTCATCATTTTTCATGGACCTGTATTCTCCCCACCCACCCACCCACCCCAGAGTCTTTTGCTTTGGTGTAATACTCCAATTCCATTTCAGGTTCGACTTGTGTTTTCTTTTCTAATCTTGTTTTTCAACTTCGGCCTGAGAGTGAGATCATCCCATATTCATCCTTCTGTTTCTGACTTATTTCACTCAACATGATTTTTTTCAAGGTCCATCCAAGATCGGCTGAAAACGGTGAAGTCACCATTTTTTACAGCTGAGTAGTATTCCATTGTGTATATATACCACAACTTGCTCTGAATGACTCTGAAAATGTCCAATAGTTCTAGGTTATCTATCTCTTCATTTAGCTCCCTTATGTCTTTACTGATTTTCTTCCTGGATGATCTGTCAAGTTGAGATAGTGGGGTGTTGAAGTCCCCTACTATGATTGTGTTACTGTTAATATATTGCTGTAGCTCTTTCAGTAGAAGTTTGATGTATTTAGATGGCTTCTCATTGGGTGCATAGATGTTAATAATTGTTAAGTCCTCTTGATTGACTGATCCTCTGAGCATTAAGTAGTGTCCATTCCTATCTTTTTTAATCTTATCTATTTTAAAGTCTATCATGTCAGATATGAGAATAGCTGTTCCTGCCCTTTTTTTTGTGGGCCATTGGCTTGAATGATAGTTTTCCATCCTTTCACTTTAAGTCTGTGTTTGTCTTGTTGCGTTAGGTGAGTTTCCTGTAGACAACATATTGTTGGGTTGTGTTTTCTGATCCATCTTCCTACTCTGTGTCTTTTAATAGGTGAATTCAGGCCATTCACATTTATTGATATCAAAGATTGAAGATATTTTAACGCCATTCTTGTAGAGTTTTAGAGTGTTTTGATATATGTTCTATTTGTGGTGGTCTGGTTGTTTATAGGAAACCTTTCAGAACTTCTTTCAAGGCAGGCTTGGTGATGGTTGCTTCCTTCAACTGTTGCTTGTCTGAGAAGGTTTTGATGCTTCCATCTAGTCTGAATGACAGTCTAGCAGGATATAGTATTCTTGGCTGAAAGCCTTTCTCATTGAGCACTCGATAGATATCTTGCCATTCTCTTCTGGCCTGTAGTGTTTGTATGGAGAAGTCTGCTGCTAATCTTATGGGTTTTCCTTTGTAGGTGACTCTTTGTTTTTCTCTTGCAGCCTTGAGGATCCTTTCTTTATCCTTATTCCTTTCCAATCTAAGTATGACATGTCTTGGTGTCTTTAGGTCTGGGTTAATTCTGTTTGGGACCCTCTGGGCTTCTTGAATCTTTATGTCTTTGGTGTTGTCTAGACTAGAGAAATTTTCAGCTATTATGGCCTGGAGAACGCTTTCTTCCTCCCCTTCTCTTTCTTCCTCTGGTAAGCCAATAATGCGTATATTGTTTCTTTTGAAGTCATCCCATAGGACTCTGTTGTTGTTTTCAGCATCTCTTAATCTCTTTTTGAGATCTCTTACTTCTTCTTTAGTTGTCTCTAATTCATCCTCAATCTTGCTAATTCTGTCTTCAGCCTCATTGATTCTATTCTCTCTGCCCTCTACTGCTTTCTGGAGTTCATCTATTTTGTTGCCCTGCTCTGATACTGTTTTAGCTTGTTCAGCTAGTTGCCTTCTTAGCTCAGCAATTTCAGCTTTCAGCTCTCTAATAACCATGAGATAATTAGAATTTTCTTCCATATTCTCATTTGTTGTTCCTGCAGTTCTGATTACAATTTTTTCAAATTCTTTACTCACTCCTGTTATTATTTCCTTAGCTAATGTTTGGATGTTGAACTCGTTGTTTTGTGCTTTGCCCTCTGGAGGACTTTTAGCTGGACTCTTGTCCTGGTTCGAGTCTCCATTATTTTTTCTTGTTGTTTTAACCATTTTATATAAGTTAAGAGGTTTTTCAATCCCTGAGTTGGAGTTCAGTGGTGTAAAAGCCTTTTTTTTTCTTCCCCTGTAGGCTATGGTAGCCTGAGGGCTTTTAAACTATCAATAGGCTTCTTGGCTTAATCAATGACTCCTGACCAAGAGATAAAGCAGGGTGTGGCAGAGATAATCCAGTGGTTATGCAAAGAGACTTTCACAGCCCTTCAGCTATGCCACCGAGGTATAGGTCTTCTTCTGAGTTTCCCGGTTAGATCTCTGTGCCCTGGTGTCCCTCCCTGTTGCTGCTCCAGATTCTGAGGGTAGTAGCAATGGAGACTCAGAGTTGTACTTGGTGAGTCTCTGGGGAGTCCTTTCCTCCCTTCAGCTGTCCCCTTGTTGGTGGAGCAGACTGGAGGTGTTGTCTCCACTAACAAACTGTCGAACTGTTAGCAGTCACTTAATCTCTCCTTAGGCCCCTCTCTCCTCTCTGTCACCAGCCACGCGTGTTTGTACTCACGGGTGATTTACTGGGTTTCTGTGGTCATTCTAGTCCTGTCTTGTTTCGGTCCGGGTGGTCTCCTTTGGTATTCCTAGTTGATCCGGGAGAGGAGATTAAATTTATTTTTTATTAACCCTAGAAAAATGCTGTGAAATGTATAAAGTTGCCATAATTGTTGGTTTTTTTGCAAAAGAGCCATTTTTATTTATATTTGTAATATCTATATGAATATATGTGGTTTTGGTGCAAATATTTTTTATATTTTTATTTATTTATTTATTGGGTAGAGACAGAGAGAAATTGAAAGGAAAGGGGGAGATAAAGAACAGGGACACCTGCAGCACTGCTTCACCATTTGTAAAGCTTTCCCCCCAGCAGGTGGAGACAAGGGGCTTGAACCTGGGTCTTTGCATACTGAAGTGTGTGTGCTTAACCAGGTGTACCACCACTTGGCCCCCTGGTGTAAGTAAATACTTATATTTTACCATGTTATATTTAAAGTTTTGACCTATTTTGTTCTTATATTTAAGATGTAAAATTTTATATTAGAAAATGTTATTGAATAAGGGCTACTATGATTTTTAAAATGTATAGATAATACTTGTTCTCAAGTTGCAGATATTTCTATAACAATAGAAACACATTTCATAAGTGGAAGATCTTTCCTCCAAGTAATAAGTGGTCTAACTGTTATGTTCAGTCCTATGAAATACACTTTAATATAAAATAATATATTAAGCATAGATAACTTTCCTGCTTTTTTTTTTTTAAATAGTTGCTGATGTTTTCCTTTATTGATTTTATTTTTCTTTTTAGGTACTTAGTTGATAGCCGCTGGTTCAAACAGTGGAAAAAATATGTTGGCTTTGACAGTTGGGACAAATACCAGATGGGAGATCAAAATGTGTATCCTGGACCCATTGATAACTCTGGACTTCTCAAAGGTCATTATTCCACCAGTGAAACTGTACTTGTATTTGTTTCAGTATGTTAAACATGTAATATACAAAATTACTATAAGTAAACAGCTGTATTAAGAAATTTCTCCACATTTATAACTTTGACAAGTACCTAGATTATTTCTATCATAATTCTTATTATCTGTCATTATAAGTTGTTTCCCATTAATGAAATTCTAAGGGTTATTGTTTAAACTTTTAGATGAAGATCATGAATTAGAACGCAGTATCTTACTATTTTAGGAAAATGTGATGTGTATTGTTTCCCTGAATGGACATAAGACTATATTTTTTAAGTTTGTGAGGTACTGGTATATGTTTATCTTCTATAATATCAGTACTTGAGAGTCATTAAATATTTCTGAATACATTTAAAGAAAATTAAACATAAATGCCAGAACTTCCATTTCTGACAATAGATTGATAGGGACTAGATTTGTCTTCCCAACTGAATAAACTAAAACCTTGAGTAGACATATATATATATGAAACATTGGTTCTCAAAACAAGAAAGAATGGTGATAAGAGAAAAAAAACTTTTTGTCAAAGTTTGTCAGTTTTAAAAGCAGATTCTTGGAAAGAAGCAAGCAGCACTAGAGAGGGAGATTCGGTGAACTGGAGAACTTCTCTGAAGTCTTCAACTGATTTTGTTCAATGTTTGCATATGAAGAAGCTGCCTAAGACTTAACTGACTTCCCGCAAAAAGAGGAAAAACAATCATCGGCACTTGTATATGACCAAGAATAATTTGTGTTCCTTAACAGCCAGAATAGAAAACCTTATATTTCATGGGATAAACTACTGAATGTTTTTTGGTTTTTGGTTTTTGTTTTTTGGGTTTTTTTTTTTTTTTTTTTTTTGTCATCTAGTTTGTCTTTGGGGCTTGGTGCCTACACTATACATCCACTGCTTCTGACAGCCATTTTGTTTCTTTTTGATAGACAGAAATTGAGAGGTTAAAGGGAGATAGGGATAGAGAAAAAGGTATCTGCAGCATTGCTTCATCACCCACAGAATTTCCTCTCTGCAGGCGGGGACTTGGTGCTTGCACACTTTAATGTATATGATCTATCTGGTTTGCCATGCCCAGCCCCTGCTTTTACTTTTTCGTAAGACAAAAGAAAATTTAAAAAAAAAATTTTTTTTATTTCCTTTTGTTTCCCTTGTTTTATTATAGTTATTATTAATGTCATCATTGTTGGATAGGACCGAGAGAAATGGAGAGAGGAGGGGAAGACAGAGAGTGGGAGAGAAAGATAGACACCTGCAGACCTGCTTCACCACTTGTGAAGTGACTCCCCTACAGGTGGGGAGCTGGGGGCTCGAACCGGGATCCTTACGGGTCCTTGCGCTTTGTGCCACCTGCACTTAACCCGCTGCGCTACCGCCCAACTCCCAAAAGAAAATTTTTAATCCTCCTAAAATAAAAGCATATATTGCCTTCAGGGCTGCACCATGAATCCATTTTCCTGGAGGCCATTTTTTTCCCATGTTTGTTGCCCTTGTTGTTGTTATTATTGGTGGTGGTGTTGGATAGGACAAATAGAAATCGAGAGAGGAGGGGAGAGAAAGACACCTGCAGACCTGCTTCACCACTTGTGAAGTGACACCACCACCACCCCCCGCAGGTGGGAAGCTGAGGGCTCAAATCGGGATCCTTACTCTGGTCCTGGTGCTTATCCCGCTGCACCACCACTCAGCCCCCCAAACTATTTTAAGTTAGGTTAATCACCTCTTAGAGCAAAAAGCTGCAATGTATGTGTGTATATATATATGTGTGTGTGTGTGTATGTATGTATATACCCAGTAAGATGCAATTTATGTATACCTATATTTGTATATACCTGTGTGGTTTAAAAAGAATAGAATATTGCCCCATAGTACAAATATCATTGTTTTCTTTCATAATTTTTTTACTATATTTATTGGATAGAGACAGGCAGAAATCAAGAGGAACGGGGGAGATAGAGACAGAGAGATACCTGCAGCACTGTTTACCACTCACAGAGCTTTCCCTTTACAGGTGGAGGCCAAGGGCTTGAACCCGGGTCATTATGCACTATAACATATGCACTCAACCAGGTGTGCCAACCCAACCCCTCATTGTTTTATTTTTCTTTTGTTCTGAATGAATAAAAGCAACAAAGAACAAGAAGCAAATAGTGAAGTGGTGAATTTGAACTTATTTTTATAAATAACCACATTGAATATGATCAAAATTTGAATCTTTTATATACAGGTGTTTTGTTCAGTCTGTTGCACCACCTCCTGGACTGCTTGATACTAAAATCTGATAGAAACTTATCAATTGGTTAACAGTGCAAAAAAGTATACACAGGGTAGAGGGTGAATTAAAAAATAACATTAAGTAAGTGAAGAGTAAAGTACAAGGAAACTTCTTTAACCTTAAAACGTCATGAATGGAAAACCTACAAACATGCTTGATGGTGAAAGACTTGAATGTTGCCCTTCTAAAATCAGGAAAAGGCACAGTTGTCCACTCTCAACTCTCCCAACCAATATTATATTGGAGATTCAAACTAGTGTAGTAGGGTAAAAAGAAATGAAAAATGTACAGGTTGTACAAGAAGTAATAAATCTACCTTTAATGATACAGCTATATCTATGTAAAAGTTCAGTGACCTGCTACTCCAGAAAAAACTTCTAATAAGTGAGGTCATTTTACAGAATATAAGATCATATTTAAAAACTAGTTGTATTTTATATATTTAATAATAAACTCATGTGAATTGAAATTTTAAAAACATTTTATAGTAGCATCAAAAATTTTTAAAGTTTGACAAAATATATATAAGACCTGTACTCTAAAAACTATAAAACTTTGTTGACAGAAAATAAATGAAGAAAGTTACATTAGTGACTAACAAAACTTACTGTTGCTAAATTATCCAATTTAATCTATAGATTCAACAAAATTATCAGTCAGATTTTGACTAGGCACTTGAAAAAATTAAAATAACATTCATCTCCTTAAACTGAACAATACAGTGACTCAGTATATTTGCAATCTAATTTCACACTATTTTCATCTCATCTGAGATGTAAGTAGGTATTCTAATAAACCAAACTATCTTCAAATATTGATTGATTGATTGATTGATTTGCTTATTAGAAAGGGAGAGACCTAGAGTATTGCTCTAGCATTTGCAGTGCTTGGTCTCAAACCCGGTACCTCTGTGTTCTAGGCACTGAGCCACCTCCCTGGCTGCTATGAGTTCACATTACAACATGCCATTTTGTGGTTATGGAATACGTAGATTTTTTTATCATTTTTTATTGAGGGGCTTGGTAAATACTTTGCAGCATTTTTGTTGATACATTAGTTGTTTCTTATCTCTTCAGAAACATTCTTTGCAAAATACCCTCACCCACAACTTAGATCCTTTTACGTCATCATCATACAACAGGAACCCAAGATTCTCATCATCTCTTCTCTCCCTCTCCTTCCTCCTTCCCTAGAGACCTTTGGTTTGGTGCAATACACCATGTCCAGTCCAGTTTTGCATTGTGTTTTCTCTCTCTATTCCTACTTCTTAAGTGCCACCTATAGTGAGATCATTCAGTATTTGTCTTCTTTTTGGCTTATCTTAATTAACATGAGGGCTTCAGGTTCCACCAAAGATGAGGCAGAGGAGATGACTTCAGAGTTTGTTATTTCTAATGTATTCAACCAGATTGTTTGAAGATATGTACAATTCTTTGTATGTAATTAATTTATTATTCCTTCTGTAGATGGAGATGCCCAATCACTTAAGGAACATCTTATTGATGAACTAGACTACATACTGTTGCCAACTGAGGGCTGGAATAAACTTGTAAGCTGGTACACACTAATGGAAGGACAGGAACCAATAGCACGAAAGGTACAGATTAATAATTGAATAAAAATACTTCACTAAAGTAGTTTATATATGGAAAAATTATTTTTTTAATGAGAAAGAACTAGAGCACCACTCTGGCATGTATGGTGCTGAGGATAAGCTCAGGACCTTGTGCTTCTGAGTATATTTCACTATCTACCACCTCCCAGGCATCAGAATATTTCATTTTTTACCCTTATCATTTATTTTGAAGAAAAAGATAGCAGAATGTTACTGTACATTATGTTCTATTAACAGCTAAGACATATAGATGTTTATTCTAGAAACTGTTATAAAAACTTAACACGTTATTTAATTCTCACAGAAAATTCTGTGAAGTGAGTAGTATTACCCCATTTCATAGATGAAGAAGTAAAGACAGAAACAGGTAGGCTCAGAATCTTTTAGGAAGTTATATTAGTATTCAAACTTAGTCAACCCAATTATGTTTTCTTTATCATTGTACCATATTGCTTTTACAATACAACCATTAGAAAATAGTGAAGAGGTCAAGGTAGGTAGTATAATGGTCATGCAAAGAGACTCTTATGCCTCAGGCTCCAAAGTCCCAGTTCAATTTCCCATACCACCATAAGACAGAGCTGAGACGTACTCTGGTTAAGAGAAGTGTAGGGGTTTGGGCAGTGGCACAGCAGGCTAAGATCACATGATGCAAAGCACAAGGACCAGCACAAGGATCCCAGTTGGAGCCCCCAGCTCCTCACCTCCAGAGGGGTCACTTCACAGGTTGTGCAGCAGGTCTGCAGGTGTCTATCTTTCTTTTCCCTTCCTCTCTTGATTTCTCTCTGTCCTTACCAACAAGGACAGCAACAACAACAATAGTAACAACAATGGCAAAAAAGGGGGGAAAAAATAGCCTCCAGGAGGAGCAGTGGATTCATAGTGCAAGCACAGAATCCCAGCAATAACCTTGAAGGGGGTTTGAAGCGTGAAGAAACTAAAAGAAGTACTTATCTGATGTAATTTTTTTTTTTAGATTTAAATATATAGATACTGAATTATCCCTTAAAGTCTTGCGGTTAAAATAGCCTAGTAACATTACAACATGGTGCATGTTCTTTACTTTTGGACCAAAAACCACTTATAAAAAATAGAATTTTGCTATAGAGCAATGCCAGCTACTCAAAGTAAACATGCCAAAATTCAGGCTTGCAAGATAGTTCACTATGTGAGAGCACTAACTTAAATGCCTGGGTTCCAATTTCAATCCCTAACACCACCTTATGCAAGAGCTGAGAGCTGTTCTTTGTTTCTTTCTCCCTATCCCATACACTTTCTCTTTCATGAACAGTTTGTTAAATAGATTGGTTAGTCCAATAAACTATATTTGAATTTATTTGAAGCACATAATACAATGTTGCTTTATTTTGTATTTTTACGTATGACTTGACTCTTCTAAATAGAATGTTTATTTGTCTTTGATTTAGGTTTAGCTTAGGTTAATTTTGGTTTGGTCACTTAGGCATTTCAAAATTAGAATTCCTTGTTTATAGGGCTCCTGCTTAAGAGTTCTACTGAAGGTCTCTCTATCTCTTTGCTTCTCTATCTCCCCCACTCAATTTCTCTCTATCGCTATCCAAAAAAAGAACTCAAATACTTAAGATACTCTACCCAAGCATCCTCATTTGCACTGGTCAGATAGAGATGACAGTTTCTGAACTTAGAGTTGATGGTATCATAAAATGAGGCTAGTGTAGAAAGGTCGACCATATGCCACACATTAGAGGAAGGAGCTGTAATTTACTGAGGGCTGGAGGTCAACTCTGATAGCCAGGCTCTTAAGATGCTCCCAGTGGTAACCACTTCTTTGTACCTACACTCTTGTATACTTTCCCACATTGTAACAGAGCTATTCTATCTGACTAATAGGATGTGACACTTCTGAAATTAATTTATAGTAGATACTGGTACTTCTAACTTAGAGGTACATTCTCTTGAATCAGCAGCTGGATGAAGCCATATGCTCTAAGGCAACCAATGGAGAGACTCACACAATGAGGAACTAAAGTCTCTGCCAACAACTGGAGTGGGACTGAATCAGGCCAATAAGCCCATAAATGAGCTTGGAAGCAGATAATGTGATAAAACACCATAACTTAATTAATAATCATTGTATGTAGTGTAAAATACTAATTTTAAGTAGAGCTTTTACTAAAATCAACATATGTTGGATGAGAAGATAATGCCCAGTGTTTTTCTGATAGGAATTATTCAGTCTGTTTTTTGTTCCCAGTATAATTTACAAATTAGTGACAAAAGATAGTTAGATTTATCTTCCAGCTACCTAAAAGTAGAAGAGTATGCTTTTGAGTTATCCTGAGGTCAAAAAAAGCAATCAACTGAATTATATATACAAAATGAAAAAGAATAAAGTGTTTTTTTGTAGCAATAAACATGTAATTCTGTTTTTAAAAATTAAGAAATGGAAATTAAACCTAATCAAGAAATAGAAAAATTAGAAAATATATACATATATGTGATTCTTTTTTTTTTTCTTTACTCACTGTAAAGGACAGTGAAATTAGACAAGTGAAATAAAAATGCACTTTGACAAGGCTAGTTAAGAATAAAAAGAAATTGATCGACCAGTCAACGCCCACGTTGAGCGGGGAAGCAATTACAGAAGCCAGACCTTCCACGTTCTGCATCCCATAATGACCTTGGGTCCATACTCCCAGAGGGATAAAGAATAAGAAAGCTATCAGGGGAGGGGATGGGATATGGAGATCTGGTGGTGGGAATTGTGTGGAGTTGTACCCCTCTTGTCCTATGGTTTTGTTAATGTCTCCTTTTTTAAATAAATAAATAAGTAAGTAAAAAGAAAAGAAGAGATGGCCTGTATTATGAGTGAAGAAAGTAGTATCATAGTTTGGAGATTTCAAAAATATATATATTTTGAACAACTTTTGTAATAATTTGAATATCTTGATGCTTCAAACACATTTGTAGAAAAATCCAGTTGAATGTTGAACCAATAAGAAATAAAAGGTCTGAACTGTCCTTTATAAATAAGGAAATTAAATTACTAAATTAAAATCTTCCCACAAAAAAAAAAAAATGTTTACAGAAAACTTGATCAATATACTCAACCAAGTGTTTAAGAAAGAATTATGGGGGTCGGGCGGTGTCGCAGTGGGTTAAGCGCATGTGGCGCAAAGCTCAGGGACCGGCGTAAGGATCCCGGTTCGAGCCCCCGGCTCCCCACCTTCAGGGGAGTCGCTTCACAGGCGGTGAAGCAGGTCTGCAGGTGTCTATCTTTCTCTCCCCTTCTCTGTCTTCCCCTCCTCTCTCCATTTCTCTCTGTCCTATCCAACAACGAATTGCGTCAACAAGGGCAATAATAATAGCCACAACGAAGCTACAACAAGGGCAACGAGAGGGGGGATAAATGGCCTCCAGTAGCGGTGGATTCATGGTGCAGGCACCGAGCCCAGCAATAACCCTGGAGGAGGGGAAAAAAAAAAAAAAAGAAAAGAAAGAATTACATTAATCCTATAATACTATCTCAGAGTACTAGAGATTGAATACTTACCGGATAATCTTGTGAGGCTAGCATAAATGTTGCACAGTCCTCAATAACAGTAATAAGAAAAATTTACAGGCAATTTTAACTTATAAATATAGATTCTCAATTTCCAAGTACAACAATATGTTTAAAAAAAAAAAAAGCAGGGAGTTGGGCACTAGCGCAGTGGGTTGAGTGCAGGTGGCACAAAGTGCAAGGACTGGTGTAAGGATCCCGGTTCGAGCCCCCAGCAGGGAAGTCGCTTCACAGGCAGTGAAGCAAGTCTGCAGGTGTCTATCTTTCTCTCCCCCTCTCTGTCTTCCCCTCCTCTCTCCATTTCTCTCTGTCCTATCCAACAACAACATCAGTAACAACAACTACAACAATAGAACAAGGGCAATAAAGGGAATAAATAAATATTTTTAAAAGCAATAAAAATGACATTTTAAAGTTAAATTTAAGTTTGAAAATCATCTCATAATTTTGGTATTGGTCAAACATAGTAGGAAATTATCTTAAGATGCAGAAAAAGTATATCATAAAAATATCTGTATAGTGATTTAGAATTTTTGGAAGTAGAAATAACTACAGACATAATTATTGCTAAAGTATTAAAAGCTCTCCCTCTGAGATTAGTCACAAGATAAGATTAGCTGTTTTAGAGGACTGTGCCAGTATAGAGCTGAAAGAATAAAGATTGAAAACAATAGTACCTCAGTGTTCTAGAGGATATATTTTATATGTTGACAAGTCCAAAATTGTATTGATAATTAGAATTAGTAATTGCTTTGCATTGTAGCTGATTAGAAGCTCAATATAGAAAAAGCAGTTAGGGGAGTCGGGCTGTAGCACAGTGGGTGTAGTGCAGGTGGCACAAAGTGCAAGGACTGGCGTAAGGATCCCAGTTCAAGCCCCCAGCTCCCCACCTGCAGGGGAGTTTTTTCACAAGTGGTAAAGCAGGTCTGCAGGTGTCTATCTTTCTCTTCTCCTCTGTCTTCCCCCTCCTCTTTCCATTTCTCTCTCTGTCCTATCCAACAATGATGACAATAATAATAACTACAATAAAACTACAAGGACAACAAAAGAGAATAAATAAAATAAATATTTAAAAGAAAAAGCAGTTATATATTTATAATACAACAAAGCTAAATTTTAAAGTAATGTTCATAGTGCCAGAAAGATAGCTCATAGAGAAGGATACATGCCTTACTATATGCACAGCCCAGGTCTGACTCTGCTGTTGTGAGGATAGGCTCTGTGGTGTTTCTCTCTCTTTATGTTTCTTTCCTTCTCTTTCTACCTGAATAATACAGTTGGCTGGTGGATGTAGATAGCATAATGGTTATGCAAAGAGACTCATGCCTCAGGCTCCCAAGTTCCAGGTTCAATTCCCCATACCACTATAAGCCAGAGCTGAGCAGTGCTCTAGTTTAAAGAAAAAAATGCTGGGATAGTGAAATTGTGTAAGCATGAAACCCTGGCTACATACACAAAAATAATGGTAATAAAATATTATTTACAATGATCAAAATACTTAGGTCTAAACAAAACAAAAAAAACTACCTTTTTCTACACTGAAAGTTACAGAAAGTTGTTGAGCAAAATTAAAGACCTAATGAATTAGTCTGGATGAGAACTGTAGGGGAAGGATTGTCAACAAATGTTTTCTGTGAAAAGTCAGATAGTGAATATCTTCAGCTTTGTAAGCTAACATAACTTTTGTGGACTCTACTTTGCTGTTTTGCGCATAAAAGCAGTCATACTGAGTAGTATTCCATTGTGTATATATATATCACTACTTTCTTAGCTACTTATCTGTTGCTGGACACTAGGTTGTTTTCAGTTTGGGAGTATTACAAATTGTGGCTCTATGAACATAGGTATACACACATCTCTTTGAATCGTTGTGTTTATTTCCTTAGGATAGATCTCCAGAAGAGGAATTGCAGGGTCATAGTATAGGTTCATTTCTAGCCTCTAAGAGTTCTCTAGGCTGAGTCAGGGTGTTTTGCAGATACCTCTCTTGGTGAGGTGAGAAATTGTACCATGTGCCAACAAGTAATAAACCATTAACCTCCTAATAAAAAAAGTAACGGGGGTAGGGGGGGAAGCAACCATAGATTATACATATGGGTATGGCTGTGTTTTGATAAAATGTTATTTACAGAAATATGAACTGTGTTGAATTTAGCCTGTTGACCATAGTTTGCCTACCATTAATCTAAGCACTGACTAGTTAAGGCCTACTAATATTACAAAAAGGAGCAACTAAAATAGGTGGGGGTGGAGGACTCAACTAGATGGCTGCATTTTGTTAAGAATATATGTCACCATCTCTGTCTTATTAAAAGGTACAAAAGTAAAAATAGGGTTGGTGAACATTTCAGTTAATGGTCTTACTAGTCAGTTGAAGTGTATTGGCTTTATTTGAATCCTGATACAAGCAATATATTAAAAATGAAATAGCAGAGACAATTTGAGTATGACTAGATATATGTTATAAGGAATTAATTTTAATTTTGGGGACTAGATGTTGGCTCACCTGGTTAAGCATTGCACATTACCTTGTGCAGGGACCCGGGTTCAAAGCCTCTGGTCCCCACCTGCAGGGGAAAGCTTACGAGAGGTGAAGCAGGGCTGCAGGAGTCTCTCTGTCTCTTTCCCTTTATCACCCACCCCCACCCCTCTCAATTTCTATCTAGTAATAAATAAATATATTTAAAAAATTAAAGGGAGGTGGGGTGGTAGTGCAATGGGTTAAGTGCACATGGCACAAAGTGCAAGGACCGCTGTAAGAATCTTGGTTGAGTGTCTGTCTCCCCACCTGTGGGGGGGAGGGGGGGTAGGTTGCTTCACAAGTGGTGAAGCAGGTCTGCAAATGTCTAGCTTTCTCTCCCCCTCTCTGTCTTCCTCTCCTCTCTCTTCCTCTGTCCTACTCAACAATGACAGCAACAACAACAGTAATAAAAAACAAGGGCAACAAAAGGTAAAAAATAGCCTCCAGTAGCAGTGGATTCGTAGTGCAGACACCAAGCCCCAGCAATAACCCTGGAGGGGAAAAAAAAAATTTTTTTTTAAAGCGTTAGTTTTAATTTTTTACATGTGACAATGATGTTATGGTTATATTCTTGGTTTTGAGGAAATGAATCCAGCAGTCTTTGTGTTTGGAATATAAAAGGGTTCGTTTCTTATGCATTGATACTGGTAATTTCAATACTCCTGTTATATAATAGTTAACCTACTTGTCTGTCTCTATCACTAGTGTTCTTTCTCTAATTCCAGAGATATATGTTCCAATTATTAGACATAAATCCTACCAAAAATGAAAGAAAAAAAGAATGTAACCAACTAACTCCTTGAAATAAATAACCATGTCAATTAGACCCTATGCTTCCAAATTGTGTTAGCATACTGGGTTTTCAGGGTAATCACTTGGAATAAAGGAAAATTTCTTTGAAACATTTCTTTGCTGATAAAGCACATCATGTTAAAGTTTATCAAATATATTTTATGGCTATATACAAAATGCTGTTAATATTCACAATAAAATAAACACATAAAACCTATTTCATTCTGCATAAAATTGCATTGCCTTCAATAAGTAAAGGCACCTTTATCTTTGTGACCATAAATTAATAAAGCTATACACACACATTCATATATAAAATGGTGGACAAGAAGCCAGATTTTACCTTGTGATTACGCCTCATTTATAGAATTATAACAATGTTGTAATAGCAAAGTATGCAGTTTGAAAAATATATTTTGTTTCTTTACTCACTTTATTATAGTTAAATTACCCAGTTTTTCCCAAGATATATTGGTTTTATGAAAATAGGTTATTATTAAAAGTAACTGTGGAACTGCTTATTTAGAAAGTATATACTGGGGACAAGTGGTGGTATACCTGGTTGAGTACATACATTACAGTGCACAAGGACCCATGTTCGAGCCCTGGTTTCTCACCTGTAAGGGGGGAAGAAAGCTTTGCTAGTGGTGAAGCAGGACTTCAGGTGTCTCGCCCTCTCTATCTCCCCTTTCCCTCTCAATTTCTGGCTATCTCTATCAAATAAAGATAACGAAAACATTTTAGTAAAAAAGAAATACACAATGTAAATCTTAATGAGTGATTTTCTTAATTTTTTGATTAATTACCTACTTTACTGTATTATTTTAGGAGCCTTACTAGGATATTGAGCCCTAGAGCCAATATTTCTGATTGATAGACATATTTGATTCCTAGTTTTCTGCTTAAATATAGTTGGAAATAATCTTACAAAATTAAATGACATGATGTCTTTTACTACACCTCAAACCTCAAAATATGTAATAGATTTTAGCCAAATCTCATTAGTTAAGAGGTAAAAAAAGGTTATATAATAGTTTGTAAAGTCAAGTAAATAGAGGTGCAGACTTTCAACAGTTTTAGAACTTTGTAACAGTTATAACTAGGAAGAGATATAACAAAATATCCTCACAATATTGTTGAATACCAGATAAATTGCTTTTGAAATTTTTGAGCTGAAATAATTTCCCAGCAAGTGAAAAGCAAATTTGTAAGTCCCTGGCTGAATTGAAGCTGAGCTTATGAGTACAAGTCATTTGGAGCCTCCCTTTTGCCATATTTGTCTAATGTATCACGTATCAGGCTGATTACTATTTTCAGAAACAGTATTCATGACTGAAATCCTACAGTTAACCTTTGGAAGATCAAAAGGAAATATACTTGTTAAAAGGTGATCTAATATATGTGTGTGTGTGTGTGTGTGTGTGTGTGTGTGTGTGTGTACATATATATAATTGTTCTTTCTCCTTTATAGCTTGTTTACTTAACAGCTTTCTGTTATGTTTGTTGCATAGAATGACTAAGTGTGCATATAAAGGTCAAACAAAGTCATCGTATAGATGGAAAACTAACATATCAATTACAGGACTAGCTGAATATTTTGGCAGCAGTAATTAGTTATGTTTCAGTGGTGATCTGTTGTTTTATTTTAAAGTCTTTTAGGAAAATGTTAGATTGGTGAAATGTGTATTGCTATAGCTGACATGGATTTGTTTTGTTTTTCAGGTAGTTGAACAGGGTATGTTTGTAAAGCACTGCAAAGTAGAAGTATATCTCACAGAATTGAAACTTTGTGAAAATGGAAACATGAATAATGTTGTAACTCGAAGATTTAGCAAAGCTGATACTATAGGTAATACAAGATCCTGCAACTTTGTTAAGCCATTGCTAAAAGTAATTATGATTCTGTATGCTGTTAAATATCTTAGCTTAGAATTGAATTAACCTATTTCTAGCACTACTTGAAACTCATCTACTAGATGAGTTTGATATTTGTTTCATTTTGCTTATTTAAAAAGAATAGACTTAATTTACTTAATAGAAAATGTGTGTCATTTAAGTAAAAACATGCTCAAATCTTGTCAGCTAGTCTCCAGTGCAGTAATAATCTTTCTCCTTCATAGCATGGAAAGTAATTATTTCCTCTTTCTGTTCTTTAAATTGTATGTCTAGTTACCTAATGTAACAGACTTAGCACTATTTTAGTATGATAATTTTTCTTCCTATTTTATTTAATAGGACAGAGAGAAACAGAGAGGAAGAGGGAGAGAGAAAGACACCTACAGACCTGCTTTACCACTTGTGAAGTGTATCCACTCACTGCAGGTGGGGGGTGGGATCTCAAACCCAGGACCTTACACTGTGCTTAACCCAGCAGCCCTGCTTGTTAGTTTTTTAAATGAGTAGTTTGGGAAATAATAGTTTCAAATATAAGTATACTTAAAAATACATATGTATGGAACAAAATAGACTAAATAGATTAAACTGAAAAATATCATGCTTAATGAAGTAAATAAAGAAGTGAAGGAAAGCTACCAGATTATTTCACTCATATGTAAATAGAATATAGAGAACTAAAACACATGAACTTGGCGGGGCATGGGGGGGGGGAGTTGATCCATATCTAAGACCTTAGGAAAATTAGGGTGGTTATCATTAGGGGGGTGGAGGCATGGGACTTTTGTGAGATGTATGTTGTGGAACTATATACTTATTATCTTATTGTAAATCACTATTAAATTTACAAATTTAAATTAAAAAGTACATATGTATATGTCTACATATAAGTATATGGTTAAAACACATAAATTGTTTCTGATTATATAAAGCACACATTAAATTTAATATAAGGAATGTGTTGAATAAAATGTTTTTAAAATAAATGATTATTTATTGGAAAATAAGATTATAGCATTTATATTGATCTTGTTCAGAAGTGTAGACTGGAGAATACAGAATACAGAATACAGCAAGGATGAGATACTAACAAACCTATGAATAAAAATTCATAGACTTCCATTTTGAAGCCATTCAAGTGTTCTTTGAATAAAAGTCAATAAGAGTGTTTCTAAATTTTAAACTGCATTTGAGTTTCACAGTCTTCCTATTCAGAGCTAGAAAAAATAGCCTTAAGCTGTGCTTTTCATGAAATACGTACTAAATACCCAGTGCTTGGTTAATCCTAATTCACTGAAATAAAGTGTTATATATGAATTTTCTCCATCTTTATTTAGCTGTAAGTTTGAGGTGTGGTTTTAGTGCACTCATGTACTCCTTTCTTAAAGCTGAGTATTTGAAATATTAGCAATTCCATATGTAAATGTCATTTTATTATGGTCTTTAAAGATAAGTGCTTCACTTTATTATTAGTGATTTACAAAATTACAGGATAATGTGTGTATAATTCCACACCACTCCTCCTCCACCACCACCACCAGTGTTCCATGCCCCCATACCCCTCCAGCATAAAACTGACATAGTTCTCACAAGTTCACATATATGGGCTGAATATATATATATATATATATATATATATTCAGTCCTGCCTTCACTGCCTCTCTAAGTCAATATAAATACTATAATCTTATTTTCCAATAAATAACCATTTATTTTAAAAACCTCTGGTGGGGCAAAAACAAAGGTTCCTGGTCACAAACATTTCAAGTCTCAGTGGAATTAAGGTTCAGAGACCTCTGGTCATCTTCTACTAACTCCTAGGAGTTTGGATCAAAATTCTTTTTCTTTTATAAATATGTAAATTTTAAATTTTTCAATAAGCATAAATAAGAGACAATAGCTTTAAATGGGGGGTAAATTTTTTATTAAAAAGGACTAAAGTGACCAGTGTTTTCTAGCTTCATCATGAACTCTATTTTTCTTCCTTGGTAATGTTCTATTTCTTAATATAGGTGCTAGTTACTTGGGTGTATTATGATATACTGATGACTTGTGCATTTTTCTTTATACATGTTACATATTAGTGAAAACAACATCATACACCCTTTCAAAATAGAATAATACAGTGTATGTTTTCATTACTTAAATATCTGGCCAATTGAATTTAAATTTTTAAATATACTATATTTACTCATGTAGTGCCTTCATCAAAAACTCATTGACTACAAGATTACTGTAGAATGTTGAATAGAGTATAAATAATATTGGTGTACTAAATTTTTATAATAATGAATTTTTATATTTATGGGAAATATGATTGCTAGGTTGGTGTTTTATTAGTTTTTTTTCTTAAAACTAAGTATTCTAAAATTTAGAAAAATGTGTTCCTTTTGTCATATAGTATCTCATCTACAGCGTTTTAAGTCTGCAGTAGGCAAATTATTGACGAGAATTATATACATTTAATGGTGGGTTCTGCTAGCTCTCATGTTTGACATTTTTTTTTCTTTTTTAAGATTTTATTTATTCATGACAAAGAGAGGAGGAGAAAGAGAAATGACTAGACATCACTCAGGACCTCATGCTTGAGAGTCCAATGTTTTATCAACTGTGCCACCTCCCGGACCACTTTTTGACATTTTTAAAGATTTGTTAAACTGTTATACTGAAACTTAATTACATCTGTAATTGCAAATGTATAGATACTCCTGTGCCATATTATAGCAGATTAAACTGCTCAGGTTAAGAAAAAAAATTTTTTTTCATCCTGTTTTTGCCTCTCAATCAGAATCAAAAAGACATGAACACACACACACACACACACACACACACACACACACACATATATATATATTATTTCTTTATTGGGGAATTAATGTTTTACATTCAACAGTAAATATAATAGTTTGCACATGCATAACATTCCCCAGTTTCCCATATAACAATACAGCCCCCACTAGGTCCTCTGTCATCCTTCATGGACCTGTATTGTCCCCACCCACCCACCCCAGAATCTTTTTTACTTTGGTGCGATATGCCAAATCCATTTCAGGTTCTACTTGTGTTTTCTTTTCTGATCTTGTTTTTCAACTTATGCCTGAGAGTGAGATCATCCCATATTCATCCATGAACACATATATTTTTTTAAAAAAATGACCAAAGTTATATATTGTGGTATTTTAAATGAATAAACCATTAATCAGAATGCAAGAAGAGAGCCTCTTGTTGTTCACTTATTTACTATACAAATATTTATTGTGTTTCTACTATGTCTCTGGTGAAGTTTTGGAAAAGTGACAATGAAAAAACCTAGCATATTGAAAGCTTTTGATAAGAAAACATTATCTTCCTCTCAGATAATAGGAAAATATATGACTTTATGTTGGCAATAAAGAATTTTAACCAATGGATATATCCCTTTAAAAAGGACATTTCATTTTCTTTTGTGTTCATATACTCAAATTTAGATAGCTATTTAAATTGTTCAGCTTGTTATGAATTATTAATTTGGTTGTTATAATTGAACATACTTTCATTTATAACATCTGTGAATCATACTACAACTTGTATTTCATATCATCTGAAAATATATATAGTTTATAGTATAAAAATATATATATAGTTTATAATATAAAAAATAAAGTTTATTCTGTATAACATAAGTTATACATTAATATTGTATATTTGAACTCTTTGAACTCCCACATATTTGCTCATCTGTTCTTGGCCCTGTGTGACTTTTTTTTTTTTTTCCCTCCAGGGTTATTGCTGGGCTCGGTGCCTGCACTATGAATCCACCGCTCCTGGAGGCCATTTTCCCCCCTTTTTGTTGCTCTTGTTGTTGTAGCCTCTTTGTGGTTATTATTATTGCCATTGTTGATGTTGTTCGTTGTTGGATAGGACAGAGAGAAATGGAGAGAGGAGGGGAAGACAGAGAGGGGGAGAGAAAGATAGACACCTGCAGATCTGCTTCACCGCCTGTGAAGCGACTCCCCTGCAGGTGGGGAGCCGGGGGCTCGAACCAGGATCCTTATGCCAGTCCCTATGCCTTGTGCCACATGCGCTTAACCTGCGCTACCACCCGACCCCCCTGTATGACTTTTTAAGTTTAGAAATTTTATTCTAGTGAGCACTTATTTCCATGTGATGTATTTAAAATATTAATTATAATTACATATTTTTCCACTTTAAATCTAGATACAATTGAAAAGGAAATAAGAAAAATCTTCAATATTCCAGATGAAAAGGAGACCAGATTGTGGAACAAATACATGAGTAATACATTTGAACCACTGAATAAACCAGATAGCACCATTCAAGATGCTGGTTTATACCAAGGACAGGTATTGTTTAGCAGTGCTGTTTATTTTATGCATACAACACTAGAATTTTTTTTTAACTCACAAGCATTATGAATATTCTTTTTTTAATGGGTCCTTCAGTCTCTAGCTTCCTCTAACTCATCTCTAATAAATACCTACTCACCTTTTGCTTATACCTTTTGCTTCAATTTTTTATCTTGAGTATAATGTACTTTTTAAAGGATTATTTTCAGTGAATAAAGACAGATCAGCAAACTTTATGTATGGATCAAAGAATAAATATTTCTGGCTCCATAGTCCTTATGATACATCACAAATATAATCCTGCTATTGTACCATAAAAGTAATTCTAGATACCTAAATGGATATGACTGACTCAGCAAAATTCATAAGCAATGAGCCGGGTTGAAAATAATTTGCCAGTTGCTGCCAGGGATGACATGAAACCCCCAATTTGGTCTTTTTCATATCAAGTAGTGAGTATGGTGATAAATGAAGGTCCTTAGACTTAATCTGAAAATCTTACTAATTTTCACATACATATTTTTTAATTGGGGAATTAATGGTTTATAATCAATAGTTAATATAATTATTGGTACATGTGTAAAATTACTCAATTTTCTGCAGAACACTCATCTCCATCTAGGTCCTCATCTACTGCAAACTCCAGAGTCCTTTACTTTGGTGCAGTACACCAAACCCAGTCCAAGTTCTGCTTTGTGTTTTGCCCTTCTGTTCATATTTCTCAGCTTCTGTGAGTGAGATCACCGCATTATCATCCTTCTCTTTCTGGCTTATCTTACTTATCTTGATTCCTTCAAGCTCCATTCAAGATGAGGTGAAGAAGGTAAATACATCATTTTTAATGACTGAGTAATATGCCACTGTGTATATATATACCACTACTTTCTCAGCCACTCATCTGTTGTTGGACACCTAGGTTGCTCCCAGGTTTTGGCTATTACAAAGCTGCTGCTATGAACATAGGTATACACAGTTATTCTTGGATGGGTGTGGTTGATTCCTTAGGATATGTCTCCAGGAGAGGAATTGCAGGGTTGAAGGGTAGGTCTACTTCTAGCCTTCTGAGAGTTCTTTGCTCTGCTTTCCATGAGGATTGGGCCAATTTACATTCCCACCATCAGTGCAGGAGGGTTCCTTTGCCCTTACAACCTCTCCAGCATTTGTTGTTGCTGTCATTTTTTTTTTCATCCAGGGTTATCGCTGCATTATGAATCCACTGCTCCTGGCAGCCATTTTTTCCCTTTTTTTTTGGGGGGGGGGGATAGGACAGAGAGAAATGGAGAGGGGAGTGGAGGGGAAGACAGACAGGAAGAAAAAGATAGACACCTGCAGACCTGCTTCACCACTTGCGAACTGATCCCCCCCTGCAGGTGGGGAGCTGGGGGCTCAAACTGGCATCCTTGCACTTTGCACTATGTGCATTTAACCAGGTGTGCTACTGCCCAGCCCCCTGCTATCATTTCCGATGCATGACATTCTTAGGGTGGTAAAGTGGTATCTCACTGTTGTCTTTATTTGCATTTCATTGACAGTCAGTGACTTGGGACATTCTTTCCATATGTCTATTGGCCTTTTGGATCTCTTCCTTAGTGAATATTTTGTTCATATCCTCTCCCCATTTTTGGACGGGATCAAGTGTTTTATCTGTTCCTGAGTTTGATGAGCTCTTTATCCATCACATCAATAAAAGAAAAGCCAAAAACCACATGATCTTCTCAGTAAATGCCCTTGACAAAATGTAACATCCCAGCGCCAGGCAGTAGTACACCTGGTTAAGCACAAACATGACAAAATCTAACATACTTTCATGATCAAAACACTACAAAAAATGGGAATAAATGGAAAATTCCTTAGCCTAGTAAAGTTCATATACAGCAGACCTTCAGTCAACATCATAGTCAATAGTGAGAAACTGAAAGCATTCCCACTTCGATCAGTTACTAGATAAGCCTGCCCATTATCCTTGTGATTGTTCAACATGGTGATGAAGTTCTTGCCATAACAATCAGGGAAGAAGAGGGAATTAAAGGAATACAGACAGATTGGAATAGAAAAAGTCAAACTCTCACTATTTACAGGTGATAATGTACATAGAAAAACCTGAAGAATCCAGCAGGAAGCTCCTGTAAATTATCAAGCAATATAGTAAACTACAAAATTAACGTACAAAAATGGTGGTATTCCTTTATGCAAACACTAAGTCAGAAGAAAAGAAATTGAGAAATCAGTCCTATTTTACTATAGCAGTAAAAAAATCAATAAAATATCTAGGAATATCTTGGGGATATATCCTAAGGAACCCAACACACCCATCCAAAAAGATCTGTGTACACATATGTTCTTAGCAGTACTATTTGTAATAGCCAAAACCTGGAAGCAACCCAGGTGTCCAACAACAGATGAGTGGCTGAGTAAGTTGTGGTCTATATACACAATGGAATACTACTCAGCTATAAAAAATGGTGACTTCACCATTTTCAGCCAATCCTGATGGACCTTGAAAAATTCATATTAAGTGAAATAAGTCAGAAAGAGAAGGATGAATATGAGATGATCTCACTCTCAGACAGAAGTTGAAAAATAAGATCAGAAGAGCAAACACAAGTAGAACCTGAACTGGAATTGGCATATTACACCAAAGTAAAAGACTCTGAGGTGGGTTTGTGGGGAGGGGGAGAATACAGGTCCTTCAGAGGACCTAGTGGGGGTTGTATTATCATATGGAAAACTGAGAAATGTTATGCATGTACAAACTATTATATTTACTGTCGAATGTAAAACATTAATTCACAGTAAAGAAATTTAAAAAATATATCTAGGAATAAACCTAACCTAAGAAGTGAAAGACTTGTATACTATCAATGGTGAACCACTACTGAAAGAAATAGGAAAAGATACAAAGAAATGGAAAGATATTCCATATTCATGGATTGTAAGAATTAACATTATCAAAATGAATATTCTACCCAGAACCATATACAAATTTAATGTAATTCCCATCAAGGCTCCACCAATCTTTTTAAAGACAATAGAACAAAAGCTACAAAAGTTTTGTCTGGAATGAGAAAATACCTAGAATTGCCAAAACAATCTTGAGAAACAAGAACAGAACAGGAAGCATCACACTCCCAGATCTCAAACTATAATACAGGGCCATTGTAATAAAAATTGCCTGGTACTCAAACAAAAACAGACACACTGACCAGTGTAATAAAACTGAGAGCCCAGAAATAAACCCCCACACATGTGGACACCTAATTTTCCATCTAGAAGAGGTGGAATCGTCATGCACGCATTGAGCCCCAGTGATAACCTTCATGGCAATAAAAAAAAAAAGTTTCTCCCCTAAAAATTTAGATGTTAACTTCTTAGGATGATCACATACTCCTTTTTTTTTTTAAATATTTATTTATTTATTTCCTTTTTGTTGCCCTTGTTATTGTTGATGTCGTTGTTGGATAGGACAGAGAGAGATGGGGAAGACAGAGAGGGGGAGAGAAAGATAGACACCTGCAAATCTGCTTCACCACCTGTGAAATGACTCCCCTGTAGGTGGGGAGCTGGCGGCTTGAACTGGAATCCTTATGCCAGACCTTGTGCTTTGTGCCACATGTGCTTAACCTGCTGCGCTACTGCCCAACTCCCCACGTACTCCATTTTGTGAAGTTAATTATTTGTGTTTAGTTTTTCTTCTTTACAGTCTTACCCACTTGAAGAGGAAAAATAATTCTTATTTAAACTGAAAGGAGTTAAAATACTAAGCCTTTTTAAATAAAAATATAGTCTGCCTTAGCCTGTAATTTTCATGTGTTAGAGGTGATTTTTGTCTATCTTAAACATGCTATAATAGCCTGATTTTCATAAATGCAATGCTATTATTTATATTTTGAGATTCTATAACTTAAATAATGTTAATGTTAATAAAGACTAACTTCATAGACTCAAATAAATGTTGAGTAACATATAATCTGGAATTATCTGTGCCACTGCTCCTCAGTATTTGCACAATAATAGTTATATACTAAGATTAGCCTTAGTATATTAAACAATTATAACTTTTTATTAAGCATCTGAGTTTTTTTTTGGTTGCACAGTACTATGTTTTGTGCTACAGATGCATAAAAATACTAAAAGTATTCCTTAGACTCAGTATATTCCTGAGATTCCCTATAGTCACTTAGTAAATTCTTTCTTATGCTTAACATCATAGAATTAATGTTTTTTTTCATAGTTCCCTCTTTCTGACTATCACTACTGACTTGTTATATTTGAGTTCTTTTGTCTCTGTTGCCCAGCTTTGTAATTCAAGTGCAAACATCTATTATCATGTTTACTATGTCATTTAATCGTAGAGGTCTTTGTAGCCTAGTATATTCAATTAATATTCTATAGCTATTTTAACTTAAGACAAAATATTGTGTCATATTTCCAGGTGTTAGTGATAGAACAAAAAAACGAAGACGGAACATGGCCAAGGGGTCCTTCTACTCCTAAGTAAGTGCCTCCAATTTTTATCACTTACAACATGATTTTGATATCAGATAACGGAACCTAGAATGATAGAATTTCATTGTGTACTGCAAACTTATGTTCTTCATATTTTAGCATTTTTCTCAGTATATAGGCTATTCAAATTAATATCCTATGATTACAAAGGGTTCCAATCTAGCTCATTTAAGATTAAGTACAGTATGGGGAGTCGGGCGGTAGCGCAGCAGGTTAAGCACATGTGACACAAAGCGCAAGGACCAGCGTAAGGATCCCGGTTCCAGTCCCCGGTTCCCCCATATGTAGGGGAGTCGCTTCACAAGCGGTGAAGCAGGTCTGCAGGTGTTTATTTTTCTCTCCCCCTCTTTGTCTTCCTCTCCTCTCTCCATTTCTTTATCCTATCTAACAATAACGACATCAATAACAACAATAATAACTACAACAACAATAAAAACAAGGGCAACAAAAGGGAAAATAAATAAATAAAATTAAAAAAATATTAAGTACAGTATAAATGTTTTAAATATTTTGTTGCATTGCCAAATACAGTAAGCCACTGAACAATTTAATATTTTAAGCTCTTTGTGATTTTTAAAGTACTGTTAAAAATGTACTTTGTGAAAGTGAGTTTACTGTCATTTAGTTATCTAAGTCCTTGTTTTAAAATAGAAAAGCACAAGTAGAGATAGTTAAGTAAAAGACTTATTTTTGGTGGCAAAGGCAAAATAAGAAGTAAGAAATCCTTAACTTTTTTTTGATATTTATTTTATTTATTCCCTTTTGCTGCCCTTGTTGTTTTATTGTTGTTGTCGTTGTTGGATAGGACAGAGAGAAATGGAGAGAGGAGGGGAAGACAGAGGAGGAGAGAAAGACAGACACCTGCAGACCTGCTTCACCGCCTGTGAAGCGACTCCCCTGCAGGTAGGGAGCCGGGGTTCGAACCGGGATCCTTATGCCGGTCCTTGTGCTTTGCGCCACCTGTGCTTAGCCCTCTGCGCTATACAGCCCGACTCCCAGAAATCCTTAACTTCTTAATAGTACAAAGAACACAACTTGAGATCTACCCTGGTAAATTTACAAATGATCAAGAGTGTGGGTGTATACAGCAGGTCTCTGTATCTGATTCATTTTTTTATAACTGAAAATATTTCTACTAAATAGTAATATTCTATTTCTCCTGCCCCCTAACCCTGACAGCCACCATTCTACTTCTGTGAGTTTTGCTACTTATCTTAAGTAAACTGAATCATCCAGTATTTGCTTTTCTATCACTGGTTTACTTAGCATAATATCTCTCTAGATCATCGATATTGTCCTGTATGGTAGTTTTTTGTTTGTTTTTTCATTTTTAAGGCTAAATATTTCATTATGAATACATACCACATTGTCTTATCTTAATGTAAATAGGAACTATAAATAACCTCATTTCAGTTTAGGCTGACTTCAAATAATTTTTAGATATTGTAGTTTTGGGGATTTCATGAGTTCTTCCTCGCCAACCTTGTTATTTCTTGTTTTTTTGATAATAGGTATATTATAGTTTTGACTTGCATTTTTCTGATGATTACTCATGTTGAAAATGTTTTCATGTGCCTACTGGCCATTTATATCTTTGGGGAAAAATGTCTATTTAGGTCTTCTACCCATTTTTCAGTTGCTTTTGTTTTTGTTGTAAGCCATATGAGTTCTTTGTATATTCTTGGTATTAACTTCTTATTAAGTTATTTGCAAATATTTTCTCACATGTACTAGATACCTTTTCATTTTGTTCATATGGCTTAAGATTTTAGTGTTTGAGGGGTTATAAAGGTTGTTTGTACTGATAGTGGGATTTCAAACAAGTCTGCCAATTTTAATTAACAATGTTAAAGCAGGAATGCCTATTCTCTCTGACCCAGCCCTTAGTGGAACTTTTGAGCAGATCTCTAAAGGTACAGTCTTTATAGCTAAATTCTTTTTGGTAGTGGGAGTTGAAGACATGATAACTAAATATTGCTGGTAGAAATGAATAATAAGAAATGAATGGTGTTATTATACTTGTACAACAGATAGAAGTAACAGTGGTGAAAAATATTGACAAAAGTGACTAAATATTTGGTAAAGAAAAAAATTAAAGAGCATGTTTGTAAAGAAGCTGTTTTCTTGATACAAAAATGTTTGCAGAAGAATCCAACTTAAACTACATAAGGCATGATAGACGGAAAGAAATCAAATGGAAAGTAAGCCAGTAGATCTTAATCATAGACTGTCCCTTTGCCATCTGTGTTTTTCTGATTAGTATAATTCCAGTTGGTAACTGAAATGCCAAGTATAAACTTTATATAATGCCATGTTGATATTTTATAGTAATTTGTCCCTAAATGCTCTGCTTGGAGAAGGAAAACACTTTATAAATAAAATCATTGCTCACTAATGATTAGGATAAATAATAATAAACATCTAAGTGGTTGCCACATTGTGGTTGGTTTTTTTTTAATACCATCTGTTTCTTGTCATCAGTTTTAAATACTAGGCATATGCAGCCTTAGATTTTTAGAGAGTAATTTAACCCAGTTTGCAAATTGCAAGGTTAACTATAAGTAGATTCAGAAATGATACATAAGCCTGTTTGATTGAAGATAATTAAAATACTATGATTTTTTTACTATGTAAAGTATAGATTTTAATTCAGTGACAAATCAAGACTTTTAAAATATGAGCACATCAGTTCAGGTACATTACTGACTAGTGTTAAGATTCTGTATTTTAAAACTATAGCCTATGTTGGATTAAATAATACATTATCAGAAAAATTTTAAAGCATGTTCAGATTTATTGAAGTTGAAAAATGTAAGTAAGTGGTATATTTCATGCATATGTTGATCACTTGAGTACTTGTATATGTTTGCAAATTACATAAAAAGTTGAATATAAAAAATGGATTGCAGTACTGTGATTCACATAATTAGAGAAAAGCAACTAATTCAATTTTTCAAGAAGAGCCTTAAGTGTTATGTACAGGAGTTACATTAAGGAACAAAAACAGTCATAAGAATTAATGTATATATGTTATTCCTAAAACTTTTGTTTATATTAAAGTATCTAGTACTCACGCTCACCTAAAGATGAACATAAAGATGTTATACAACAAAATGCTTGTTGAACTAAACTTACTCACAATAGTAAAAGTCTTCAATTTTTTTTCAAAACGGTAATTTTTTTTGTTTATTATAAGAATTTGTCTTGGACTGATTTTTAGAAATTAGAAAAGTTTGAGATTGGTCTTGTTTTCCTTAAGATAATTTCTCATTTAGTGTTAGATTTTATAAAGTTGGGTTGTTTTGTGTCAGATTTTAAAATTATAAAAATCATTTAAATAATATATTGTGCTATGTTGGTTTCATATATTTTAGTTGCTTCATATAGTTTTAGATTTTTGTGGTATATTTGTGATGTATTGAATACTCTTGTTATTTACCAAAAATGTACTTTTTTGTTGTTGTTGTTCTTGAGGAAGTTTAACTTAGCTTTAAACTGCCTATTAGTGAAACATTGAAGAGGGCAATTCAAATACTGCATTCAGTTATTAGCAATGAAGTTTAATTTTTTCCACGAATTTATCTCACCCTAGTGTTTTTTTTTTCCTTTAGGTAGTCACTATAGCAGTTTTGATAAGGAACAGTGTACTTTCTAAATTACATCCAAATATGGAGGATAATACATAGGATAATTAGTTGAAATCCTCTAAGTCAGCTCCACAGATACTAGATTGGGCGATATTTAACTAGCACCAAAAGTTGGAATTAGAATAGAAAAGATCTCCTATTAGAAGGCCTAGGAAGAAGCAGGATAGCGATTGGTAGATTGTACCTAAATACAATATTTATCAAGAAGAGTAGATATAGTTTATCTCCAAAGGTAAATTTAAAATGTGATAATACTTGTAGTATCCTATTACTGATGAATGACAATAGATCACTGTTCTATCCTGATTCCAGTTGTTTTGAATCCTTTCTTTGATGTAGTTTATATATTACACTGTTCATTAACAAAAGTGCTAGTGGGGACCAATGTCATATGTGATTTATCATTGACTCAAACATTAAGCTACTGTAAATATATTGTTTCAATCCTTGCTGTTGGCAGCATTACCCATCATTGTTTTTGCACTTTGTGTTTATAGTGGATATATCTACTCTGTAAAGACTTCATCTATCACCTTAGTGTTACTTTTAAAATAGTTTTGACCTCATGGACAGGTATCCTGAAAAAATCTTTTAACTCCCTAAAGGTCCATAGGTCATACTTTGAGAACTGCTTCCTAAACTTTCCCTTAAGTGCTCCGCTCCACTTCTTGTCTTTAACTGTTGTGTCTCAAGACATCTCCTAATTTTCTGCCTCCATCTTTATAGAAATCAAATCTGATTTTGTTGATATGTGTATGTGTTGAAATCTTTAAATATAGCCCAGTGCATGTGAATAAAATTCAAATTCCATTACAAAACACGTAAGATTGGGGGTCAGACAGTGACGCAGCAGGCTAAGCGCACTTAGTATCAAGTGTAAGGATCTCTGTTGGAGCCTCCAGCTCCCCACCTGCAGGGGGTCGCCTCACAAGCAGTGAAGCAGATCTGCAGGTGTCTGTCTTTCTCTCTCCTCTTGATTTTTCTCTGTCTTATCCAAAAAGTGAAGGAAGGAAGGAAGATAGGAAGATCGTGGATTCGTAGTACAGGCCATGAGCCCCAGCGATAACCCTGACAGCAAAAAAAAAAAAAAAAAAAAATCAAAACACAAAAGATCCTTTATTACTATCACATGTACCTCACTATTAACTTCTTTTCCTATCACTACATACTTCTTGCTCTTTCAGACAAGCTGAATCTGTTGACAGTTCCCTAAAAACATCATAGTTTCAAAGTCTCATATTTGCATGCATTTTTTTCACCACCTGAATTCTGTCATTTTTAGTTCCCACCATCTATATAAATCATTTTGAAGTCATCTCATATTAACACTCATAATTTTGTATTTCAGCATAATTTTAAAATTTGCTCTTGGGTGTATACTATTTTATAGTTAGGTTGCTTATTTGTCATTTCCCCCATTAGAGCCATTAAGATCAGGATCTCTAAACAGGGCAACAAAAAGGGAATATATATATATATATATATATATTTTTTTTTTTTTTTTTTTTTTTTTTTAAGACTTCTGATCATCCTTTCACAGGAGGACAGGACAGGAAGATCAGGATCTCTGGGGGTCAGGCAGTAGTGCAGCGGGTTAAACGCAAATGGCACGAAGCACAAGACCAGCGCAGGGTTCCCAGTTCAAGCCCCTGGCCCCCACCTGCAAGAGGGGTCACTTCACAGGTGGTGAAGCAGGTCTGTAGTTGTCTATCTTTCTCTCCCCTTCTGTTTCCCATGCTCTCTAGATCTCTCTCTGTCCTATCCAACAACAATGACAGTAACAACAACAATAATAATAACACCCGATAAACAAAAAGGGCAACAAAGGGGGGGGAATAGAGTCCAGGAGCAGTAGATTCGCAGTGCAGGGACTGAGCCCCGGCAATAACCCGGGGGAGGGGAGAGATCAGGATCTCTATCTGTCCTTATTACTACTTCTTTCTTTTTTTATATATATATTTATTTACTCCCTTTGTTGCCCTTGTTGTTTTATTGTTGTTGTTATTGATGCCGTTGTTGGGTAGGACAGAGAGAAATGGAGAGAAGAGGGGAAGACAGAAAGGGGGAGAGAAAGATAGACACCTGCAGACCTGCTTCACCACTTGTGAAGCGACTCCCTTGCAAGTGAGGAGCCAGGGGCTCAAACTGGATTCTTATGCAGGTCCTTGCGCTTTGCACCAATAGCACTTAACCCACTATACTACCGCCCCACTCCCTATTACTTATTTCTTAACAAAATTAAAGTGTGTAACCATTTAAGAAGTATTAGAGTGTTTCCAAAAAAAGCTCCCAATACTCCTTTCATTATAATTGTTTTAGTAATTTTTGCCTGAGCCTGATAGCTGACATGCAGGTTGACTAAAATTATTGTCTGGAATGATGGTGTCAGAGTTGAGAATAGAGCTAGAAAGCTGGATTAGAGCAGAGAGTAGCTCCCAAATATGAGAAAAGTATATAAGTACCATTAACTTTTTACCCCATCAATCTGATCTACGGCCCATATATATTCATATTTAGCTCAGGAACCTGTTGAGTCCCTGTCAGTCTATGCTTACAGTCTATGGTCACAGCCAGGTACATTCTAGGTTCTCATTTCAGGATCAGTCTTCTCTGAGTGGCAGAGTAGGCTGACCCAGCCTCCCTTCAGAGAATGGAGCAGTCTCTACTATTGCAGCTCTACAGTGAAGACAGGACCACAATTCTTTATAGGGTGCAGAAGGTGGAAGGTCTAGCTTCTGTAATTGCTTCTACACTGGACATGGACATTGGCAGGTTGATTCATACCCCTAGCGCTTCCTTCTCTCTCTCCCTCCCCTCCCCCCCCCCCCTTTCTCTCTTTTGCCTCCAGGGTTATTGCTAGGGCTTGGTGCTGGCACTAGAAGTCTACTACTCCTGGAGGCCATTTTTTCCTGTTTTTTATTGGATAGGACAGAGAGAAATTTAAAGGGGAGGCAAAGAGAGAGGAAGAAAGATAATCACCTTCAGACTTGCACTTAACTTGGTGTGCCACTGCTTGGCCCTGTTTCTGTCTTTCTGTAGTGGGATAATTAATGATTTATTTAAAATGCTACAGATGGGAGGCCAAGTGGTGATGCAGCTGGTCAAGTGCACAGATTACAGTGTGCAAGCCCCTGATCCCCAACTGTAGGGGGAAAACTTCATAAGTAGTGAAGCAGGGCTACAAGTGTCTCTCTGACTCTTTCTTTCTCTATTTCCCCCTCTCCTCTCAATTTCTCTCTGTCTCTATCCAATAATTAATTAATTAAAAGTAATTTTATAGTAATCATCTAGGCCTCACTAATTTGAAATTCATGATGACTGAAGAATTAGACTAAAAATTTTTATAGCCCATAGTCTAGATGTTATGTGGTAAATTAAAATTGTTTATGTGCTCGGACAGGGGTAGATAGCATAATGGTTATGCAAACAGACTGTCAAGCCTGAGGCTCCAAAGCCCCAGGTTCAATCCCCTGCACCACCATAAACCAGAGTTGATAAGTGCTCTGGTAAAAAAAAAAAAAAAAAGTTTATGTGATAACAGTCTTTTAAGTTCTGTAAAGCAGTCATTCCTATATAAGTTTATTTTTTCTAAATTTTGCCTTTAAAGCTTATTACTCCTAATTGACAGTTATTAGTAATAGTGTTATCCAAATAATACTCAGATTAGGGATGAGTACAATAAAAGGTTAGGTTTATGTCTTTTCCATTTATCAGCAATAACTGGCCAAAAAAAAAAAATCACCTCAAGGAATTTAGTTTGGATTTCTTTTATGTGATTCTATCCCTGTTACCTTACATTTCTTTTATTCTTAGGAATATATTTGAATTAACATTCTAACAATAAATTTCAGACTTTTCTTTGAAAATTTACATTCCTTTGTCCTGATTTACCTTCTCTACTTTCTCATTTTCCTTCTGGTAGCCACTAATTGACCTTACATGGTTAAGATTTGGCAAATTTTTATCTCTGCCAATTTTATGTATAATTAGAATCCCATGGTATCTGAGGCACAAATGAATTTCTTCTAGGTGCATCCTTTAAAAATTGATATTTTTATCCCACTGACTTAAATGGATTCATTGTAAATGTTAATAATGGTTACCTGAACTCAGAAATGGGTGTTTTGGGCTACTAGATTTATAGGATTAATATAAATTTGTATATTTCATTAGATAAATTTCTTTTGGTAGTATTTCCCTTCTGTATTCTGAACTATTTTTTATATGAAAGATTACATTGGATGTTGAAAACCAGAGGATATATAGTAAATATGCTCATATATCTGTTCTCCAGCATTCATTTACTACATACATTGTCATCTGTTCTTTTCTTTATTTCATAATTTTAAAATTCAGCGTTTTTTTATCTAATTTAACATTTTCATATTTTTGAAGGTCCCCAGGTGCATCCAATTTTTCAACTTTACCAAAGATCTCTCCTTCATCTCTATCAAATAATTATAACAACATCAACAACAGAAAGTAAGCACTGAATCTTAAAAACTCTTTGTTTAATTGATCACCCTATTGTGGTTACAAAAAATCTCTTGTATCTAAAATTTAGGATAAAAATGTTAATGCATTAAAACTGGTTCTCTTTTAAATTTCTAATCAGTTCTTCCAGGAATAACTTCATAAAGTATAGCTATAAACTTCTTGATCTAACACATATACTGCAATAGTTTATTAAAAGAAATAAAAACACTACATTCTAAACACTATTGAAATATATACATAGGAATATATCAGAATTAAGTTTTTGAGGACGAGTCTAAATTTCATGTGTCATTTTAGAGCCAGGTATGCAATCATATAATATAGTGGTAAAAAGTATTTATCAATGATTCTCAGTTGAAAAACAAACAACAAATGTTGATGTTATTAAAAAGACAATCACATATTCTTTTTTAAAAAGTTCAGGAACAATTTCCTTGACCCATCACAAATAATAGTAAGAATCTTAGACATTATAGTGCGTATACATAGCATAATGGTTATGCAAAGAGATTCTAATGCCTGAGACTCCAAAGTCCCAGGTTTAATCCCTTGCACCACTGTAAGTCAGAGCTGAGCAGTGCTCCAGATTTAAAATGTATATAATTGTGTGCTATATTACTATAAGCATAGGTGTGAAAATCATATCATCTTTCAAGTGTATATGACCTTGAAAATTGACATGGTTTCTACTTCACAAAAAAAGATAAAAGAAAAACTTTTATTATTTGTAATTAGTGCAGTCAAACTGTAAAGAACTTTGACTCAAACATGATTATTCATTTTTTAAAAAAAATTTTTGTTTATTGGCGATAGTTTGTGGTTCATGTCAGGTTAATGGTATATCTGTGCTTGAATATTTGCATAACTTGTCCAGCTTGTAAATGGCATGTGACTTTAACATATTACACAAGAAATGTTGAAAAAACTGGATTCAGGGTTTCTCTTTAGTACTTTTAAGTTCAAGCTAATTATCAGATACATAAAACTTAAATGGCAAACACATGAGGGAAAGAAAATAATTCCTATGAAAGACAAATATTGAATAACAGATATATTTGCACAGAATAACACAGAAAAGGAGACCAGGAAGTGGCATACCTACTTAAATATACCTGGTACAGTACAAGGACCTAGGTTCAAGCCACTGACCTCCACCTGCAGGTGGCAAGCTTCAAGAGTAGTGAAGCAGTACTATAGGTGTCTCTCTCTTCATCTCTCCTTTCCCTCAATTTCTGTCTGTATCCAAAATAAATAAGTAAATATAAAAGAAAAAAATACATCATGCCTTTTCTGATATATACAGCAGAAGTTTTTAAGTCAGTTAGCAAAGTAGGCAAATGACATAGCTGAGCAATAACAAATATATATATATATATATACATTGATTAAACATTTTTTAATAAGATAAAAACATGCACATTGTAAGAATTAAAATTCACCAGTAATTAGAGTGATACACATTGAGGTAAACAAATAACACCATCCACTTTTCCACTTTGTTATATCAGTGGAAAAAAGTAAATGGTAAAATCTCTTCATATGAGAATTCCGGAAGTCCAGGAGCTAGATAAAACACTAAACTCTAAAATATTAGGTCTTAAGTTCAATTTCTGACTTTGCCAGAGTGATGCTCTGGTTATCTTCCTCCTCTCCCCACCTTCATAGTAATTAGATATAAAGAGAGATAGCACAAGAGGGGTGTGGGGAGCCTGCTGATGGAATACCAGTACTCTAGTTAGAATATTACTCTTTTTCCAAAAAAATGTTTTGTTGTATGTTCTCTTCTATTTTAAAATTGTGGGGGCCAGACGGGTTAGGCAGGAATGGCACTAAGCGCTAGGACCATGTAAGGATCATCACTCCAGATGGACTTCAGATACACAGAGAGCGAAAGACACTATAGCATCAAAACTGGCTCCAATGGGGTGGGAACTGAGCTCAACACATTCATTTTCTATGGCCACTGTTAAGAAATCATCACAGGGGAACCAGGCAGTAGCGCAGCGGGTTAAGCGCAGGTGGCGCAAAGTGCAAGGACCAGTGTAAGGATCCTGGTTCAAGCCCCCGGTTCCCCATCTGCAGGGGAGTCACTTCACAGGCGGTGAAGCAGGTCTGCAGGTGTCTATCTTTCTCTACCCCTCTCTGTCTTTCCCTTCTCTCTCCATTTCTCTCTGTCCTATCCAATAATGATGACATCAATTAGAACAGCAATAAAAAAACAAGGGCAACAAAAAAAAAAAAGGGAAAATATTTTTTTTAAAAAAGCTTTAAAAAAAAAGAGAAATCACAGGGAATTGGGTAATGGCACAGCAGGTTAAGCACACATGTCACGAAGCGCAAGGACCGCTAGCATAAGGATCCGGTTCCAAACCCCCGGCTCCCTACCTGCAGGGGGGTTGCTTCACAAGTGGTGAAGCAGGTCAGTAAGGTGTCTTATCTTTCTCTCTCCCTCACTGTCTCCCCTCCTCGATTTCCCTCTTTCCTGTCCAACAACAACAGCAGCAGTAGCAACAATAACAACAAGGGCAATAAAATGGGGAAAAAATGGCTTCCAGAAGTATTGGGTTTGTAGTGCAGGCACCAAGCCCCAAGGATAACCCCGGAGGCAAAAAAAAAAAAATGTGTACATAGGCCAAAAAAAAAATAGCCCTATTGATTTGCTTTTTATATTTACCCTTTGATTAAATTCATCAAAAGCAATTTCTCTTTGGCATAAACTACTACTCTACCAATTTCAGATGGCTCCCACATTTACTATCAAAGTAAAACATGTATTTATAGTAATTCTTTGGAGAGATTGCCATAATGTACATATACTCTATTGAATGCAGGCTGTTTTCACCAGTCTTCATATTATTCAATAGTATATGTGAACCTGCAGCATTTGTTTTTGTCTTTTCACTTCTCATTAAAAACTTTGTAGTATAATCCCAAAACATATATTCTGACTGCAGAAAATACTTCTTAAGTTAAAGGATTAATGATTCTGCTTCTATGACTAACATTTTTAACTATGTCTTTCTACTTAAGTACTAAAACAGTTATTTCACGCTAGTGATAAAAGACATCACCTTGCTTAAAAATAAATTTATTTAATAATTCAATTTAACAAAATTCAATAATTTATGCAGAACATTATTTTAATTTTAAAAACTTAAATTGGGAAGTCGGGCGGTAGCGCAGTGGGTTAAGCGCAGGTGGCGCAAAGAGCAAGGAACGGCACAAGGATCTCAGTTCGAGCCCCCGGTTCCCTATCTGCAGGAGTGTTGCTTCACAGGCGGTAAAGCAGGTTTGCAGCTGTCTGTCTTTCTCTCCCCTCTCTGTCTTCTCCTTTCTCCATTTCTCTCTGTCCTATCCAACAACAATGACATCAATAATAACTACAACAATAAAACAGCAAGGGCACCAAAAGGGAATTAGTAAATAAATATTTTTTTTTTAATTAAATTTAAAAAAAACTTAAATTGGAGGTTAGGGTATACAGCATAATGGTTATGCAAAAGACTTTCATGCCTAGGCTCCCAGGTCCCAGGTTCAATCCCCAGCACTACCATAAGCCAGAGGTGATCACTGCTCTGGTCTAGGTATCTCTCTTTCTCTCTCTCTCTCTCTCTCTCTCTCTCTCTCTCTCTCTCACACACACACACACACACACACACACACACACACTCACACACTCACTTTCTCTCCCCCCTCCTTTCCTTCCCTATCTCTCTCATGAAAAATAAGGTAAATAAAATGTTTTTAAAAAATAAAAACTTGGGGCCTGGGAGATAGCATAATGGTTATGCAAAAGGATTTTCATGCCTGAAGCTCCAGGGTCCCAAGTTCAATCCACAGCACCACCATAAAACCAGAGTTGAGTTAGTGCTCTGGTAAAAATAAACAAACAAATAAATAAATAAAATAATACACAAAAACTTATTTTGGTAAAGGGTTTAGTATGCCAATACCTGTCATGAGTAGATGTGCTGTTCTGCACCTGTGACAATAGTAATCTTAGTCTTGTGCTTCAGTGTTTCCCTAATCAAGTAATCTGTTTATAAAACTTCAATTATCCTCATAATAATTACTTAATTATTTCATATGAAATTATTTCTTTTCTTGTGGAAATAAGTAGAAACTTAAGCCTTCACATGGAAACAGCCAGTTCTATAGCGTATATAAATTGAGATTAAGTACACACAAATTTACCCAGAATTTACTTGAAACTCAAGTCTTGAACAGTCCTATGCCGATATGCCAAGATTAAAAAAAAAAAAAATTCCTGGAGCACTCATATTAATTATCAGGTACTAGAATGTTGTTTCTTTGCCTTGTATAGTATTTCCACTTGTTAGTTTATTTAGCATGGTCTTTTTTGTTTGTTTTTGGGTTTTGTTTCTTTTTCCTTAGAACTTGTGAAGATTTCCCACCACCACCACCAATGTTATTATTAGAACTTGTTCCTGCCTTTAAAAAAAAAAAATCTGTTAAATGTGTTATCTTAATTCTTGGCATCCTTTAGAAAAAGCACATTTCTGCTTATTTACTAATTTGAAGCTCTTTTCTTTGAGGTATATTTTGGAGGCTACCAGAATTTACTGGCTCTTGATAAGTTACTGAGATGAAAGCATCATACCATGAACTCTGCAAATTGAATATAGTTATAATAAGTAAGACTAAACTATAGGTTTATGATGTTTTAATTATCAAATGTATAATTGTTAAAAAATTTGTTAAATGAAAACTAGAATTCAGGATTTTTTGGTTTTTGGGTTTTTTTAGTTGCATATTTAAATGTATCTCCACTTAAGATGATGAATTTATAATGCAGAATGAACCTATTAAAATTCCTATTAAGACTACTGGCAAATTTATTTATGCAAAGTAACATGAATTTCTAGAATGAGGATTGGCTTAAAGTCCATAGGAAAAATAGCTGAAATAATCATGAAGTTAATCAATAGAAGCAGCCTATTGATTTCATATAGTTGATCTAAATATTAAAGTACTGATGGTCAATTTTGTCTGTTATTTCCATAATAGAATTTTAACACTTGATCTCGAGAGCACATAAAATGTAGATTATGAGACACCAATCAAGATTTTATTGAAAAAATTTTAATTTGTTAGTTTAGATTATCTCAGTCTTTAAGCAAAACATCCTATAACTTAAACTGAAATGTAAATTTAAGGATTCAGATTTTAAAATCTTTGCAAATAAATATTTTATTAATTTCTGAGTAAATAGGAGTCCCTGTCCCAGCAAATTCTATCTTGTTGCCACAAAGTAGAGTTCCTAGCATCCATTCATTTATGTTACATGTGAGAAGAGAGATCTCATTCACAAACACAATTATGAACATATATATGTGCTTTTAATTTTTGTGAGTGCCGTGAGCATGTATTTGGTCATATGTTTCCTGTGTATTGTGCTTAATTTTTGTTATAATTTCATAACAGGAATATATGCTTTTTCCTTATTGTATAGAAAATGTAGGGCTTGCATTTTTATAAATAAGTAGCAGACTTTGACTTTTAGCTTTTCTTATAGGAATTAAAGAAAAACAGGATACAACTTCTTTTACATGTCCATGAAGTTAGATTCAGAATTCCAATCACTGGGTGAACATATATCGCATTGCTAATTGGTGCCTGGTACTTATTAGTTACTGGAACCATAAAATAAATTGTGAATCATAAGGCTAGTGATCTGCAAAACCAAAAGGTGCTTGACTTTTTTTTTATATTTTTAAGATTAAGACAAGTATATAAGTCCTCAGTTCTGAATTTAAGTTGATCAAGATTGCACTTTACAGAACCCTGCTGTTTTTGTTTAATAACAGGATAGATTTATTTTTTTCTAGTCCACGAGTTGGTCTGTTGCTTATGGCAGGGGTGGTGCTTTCTTTTTAATGAAATAATACTAGTGGTCTAGCATTGTGTGTGTAATTTTTGGTTGGTAGTTTGTGTTTTGTAGTGGTGGTGGACATGTATGTTTGTGTGTGCATTTACAAAATCTTTGTTAGAACAGGCAGTAGGATAGTTGACTTAAGTTACAAAAGTATACAAGCTACTGTTGACTGTATTTGAAAGTATAAGTGAACACTTAAAAACAAATAGCACCATATGTTTTGAAGGTAGATTTCCTTGGTAGCATACCTGTTTTGCATGCATGAGACCTGGGTTTCAACTCCCAGTACCATAAAAGATAAAAGTATTAATTTAAAAATAGTGCCAGGTAATTGTACCCAGTTGAGATTATGTGAGTTAACTGATTCATTGTGCTTATCTATAAGCACTATATTTTTTATATCATAATTTGCTTTTAGCAAATGAACTTGGTTCTCCTTCAGATTTGTTCTAGTAAATAAGAACAAAATGATTGAAAGTATACTTTTGAATTATAGCCAAAGTGGCTACCATAAATACTTTATTAAAAAGTCTATTAAAAACGAAGGGAAGGTCCCGTCTTTTCCACATTTTTAAAATCAGGTGTAGAAAGAAAGAGTGATCATTTAACCTATTGATCCACTTTTCTTAGTTTCTTTTTTCTTGGCTATTTTTTTAAGTAGCCCTGATTCTGTGAAGATAAGGTAGAGAGAGAGAGAGAGGGAGGGCGGGAGAGAGAGAGAGAGAGAGAGAGAGAGAGAGAGAGTGTGTGTGTGTGTGTGTGTGTCTGTCTCAATGAGAGAGACAGGTGAGAGAATGAATGAACTCTACACATAACTGATACATTTGCTTCCAGAGTTTGAACTCAGGACCTTATGCCTGAGAATCCTATGTCCTATCCACTGCTTCTGGCCGTCATTTTCCTTTCCTTTTTCTTTTTTTCTTTCTTTCTACTTTATTTGAGAAGGCAGAAAGAATTGAGAGGGAAGGGGGGAGAGAGAGAAAGAGATATCTGCAGACATGCTTCACTGCTTACAAAGTGTCCTCTCTACAGGTGGGAAGCGGGGGCTTGAACCTGGATCCTTCCCTGCACAATTTGATATGTGCACTTAACTGAGTGTGCCACCGTCTGGCCCCCAGTTTTATTTTGTTTTGTTTTTTACACTAGTTTTTATTATTCTGATAGTACAAATCATCTTGAGGTTATATTCACCTAATTAAGTAAATGGCAATATTCTGATGAACTGTAAGAATTGCCAAATCATATTGGGGTGTACTTGCTTAAAACAATTCTTGTTTTAAACATTGTTTAAAACATTCTGGGTTTTTTTGTTGTTATTGTTTGTTTTTCTTTTTTCTGCAATTGATTATTAGATTTTGCTGGTCTAGCATAGAAATTATAAATAGAATCTTTAGAGCATCAGGACAGTGATGTCACAGAGGCTATGGAAATCTCTGCTCTTATCTGTAACTAATGCACAGCTCTTCCTGTTTCTACTGTTCTCACCCTATTACAGTAGCAGAATATAAAAGGAACATAAATGAGATGATTTGTTGCTGCGGGTGGTGTTTGAAATGTGAATGTTTTAAATTTGAAGGAACAGTGAAGAATGGAGCAAGCTATGAAGCTGCTCCAGTTAATCAAGGGTAGAAAGATATAATAGTGTTGTATTGCATGGTGTGGTTTTGTTGGTTGAATGAAGTGTCTTCTTTCAAGTGGGCTATTTTGATTCAAGTTATTGTCTTCAGAAGTATCCATATTAAGTGTTTGATAAAAATGTGGTAGTGATTGACTACCTAAAACTAAGTGTGTGATAAAAATGTAGTAGTGATTGACTATCAAATAGGTTTAATCTGTTTGTTTTAATTGTCCATTGTGATAGTTGGCTGCATTATGACAAACATGTTTTATTTTCTTCCAGTGTGAAAAACTCAAACTATTGTCTCCCATCATATACTGCTTATAAGAGCTATGATTATTCAGAACCTGGAAGAAACAATGAACAGCCAGGTCTTTGTGGCCTAAGTAACTTGGGAAATACCTGTTTCATGAACTCAGCTATTCAGGTAGGTCTTTCCAAACAGTGAAACTCATATTTCATGGATATCAATAACACAAGAAGAATAGAACTGGGTCTTACATGTCATAATTACAGGTATTACTGTATTTGGAGAGTTTCTGTTTTCAGTGAACATTTAAGTGTACATATTTAACTCATTATCATGCTAGTAATAAAATACTACTTTTATATTCCTCAGTTAGCAGGCTTATCATTGACTGTTCCAAAGATTAAATTATTTTGTGAAGAAATACAGTTCCAAACAGACAACCTAAGCTATCTGAGAAGAAAAAGAAAACTAATGAGAACTCTCCTTTATATATTCAGTCTGTTGCTTTTTGAAACATGGTAAATGTTAGAGAACTACTGTTTCATGTTCATCAATCCTCTAGCTAGATAAAAACAAAAGTTGTCTTAATATAAAAATAAGATTTAAAAAATGGAAAGATTTTATGAATGTCCTTTTACTTTAAATATGCAGTTTTCCCTTAAAGCTCTTAATTTGGGCATTATTTACATGTGATTACAGCCCCCTTTTTCCTTTTTAAATTTTTGTCTCCAATAAACATCTCTTCTTACAGTGGTTTGTTTTCTCTTCCAACTTGTTGAATATGTTTATTGATTAATATTGAGGTAATTATATATATTTAATATTACAAGTAAATTAACTACTATAAAATTAGAAGTGATTATTTTATTCCCTTTTTAAATGTGTATCAGAAATCCAAAATAAGTAAACTACTTTTCGTATTAGAATATCAGCCACTTTCTGATATCCTATTTGTTTTGTTTTATAAATTCTGAATATTTAGTTTTAAATCTACAATTTTTTTTTTCTATATAGAAATTTTAACTCTGATACTCCTATGTATAAGGAAAGCTTTATAGATTATATACTGATGTGGTCCAGGAAGTGACACAGTAGATAAAAGTATTGGACTCTAATATTTGAGGCCCTGAGTTCAATCCCCGGCAGCACATATACCAGAGTGATGTCTGATTCTTTCTCTCTCTTCTCCTGTCTTTCTCACAAATAAATAAAATCTTTTAAAAAAAAATTATATACTGAGTATTAATTGACAAAGAGATTGTCTAGCTATACAGTTCTCACGGTTCAACATTTTTAGCTCTTTTGAACATTCTTTTTAATTCAATTATCTCTTAGATTAACCATTGCTATAGTAATCTTGGAAAAATTAAAATTTGGCTTTCAATTTTAGTGTAGGAGTTTCGAGTCTTAGAAATACATGAGGGAGTTTAATTGGCTAATTTCTATTTTTTTTGGATTAGAGTTGAATCATTCAGGAAATAGCCTATCTGCTCAAGCAGATATTATATAAGTTGATCAGTTCTTCCTTTAAACCTCCTTTGATGAGTAATTCTCTCATTCAAAACTTTAATGTGAATTTTTTTTTTTTCAGGACAGAGAGAAATGGAGAGGGGAGGGGAACACAGAGAGGGGGAGAGAAAGATAGACACCTGCAGACCTGCTTCACCACCTGTGAAGTGACTCCCCTGCAAGTAGGGAGCCAGGGGCTCGGTAATGTGAATTATTTAGTTGTTTTTCTAGGATCCTCTTGGGTTATTAGAAAATCATGGCATGCTTTTCTGTACAGAAATATGTCAGTGATTTTTCTAACAACCCTATGTTAAGTAAATTATTTAAACATTTTAAATTTAATTTTTTGAGAAGTAGACTAAGGAACCTCATTTGGAATGATCATGCTTAAATATGTGACCCTGATATGTAAATAACCAGCTCAGTAGAAATGGAGCTGTCAGAGATAAGGATAGGGCAGATAATTTGTAATTTTGTTTGCATCTCTTTTGTACTTTACTCTCAGTGATCAGGCAATCTGTAGTTTAATTTCTAGAAATTTATTTTTAAGATTCATTTGTTAATGAGACAGAGCTAGAGTAATACTTGCAAATACAGTGCAAGGGAGTAATTTCAGGACCTCAATTTCTACTCACATGCTCCCAGATTCTAGATAGATATTTGATATATAACTGGAAGTCTAAAAAAAAAAAAAAAAAAACAATCTCAGGTCTGTCCTTCCCTTCAGTCCTCCTGAGCATAGGGAGAAATTTTGTTACTGTGGTATTGTCTGCTGCTTCCTCTGTATCATTCTTTCTCTAAATCTGTAAAGGTCATTCCAAAGTAGTGAAGCCCCAGAAACAATAAGCACAGTTAAGTTCTAAGGAATGGCAATAGAGTTTACTAGGGAGGGTGCCTGCTTTGCCATGTATTCATTCTAGGTATGGATCCTTCCCCATTGTAATGGGGTTCTGTGCTCACAATTTCAATGCTATGGTATTTTCCCCTCTCTCCCTCCTCTCCTTTCTCTATATGAGAAAGTAGACCCAGTGCATTGAAGCCCTGGTGACGTGTGTGTGTGTGTGTGTGTGTGTAGACATTACATGTTTCAGTCTCAGGGAAAAAAAGGTTTTAATATTCATGCTACCTTTCATGGGAGAATCTAACTTGAGATTCAGCTTAAAAACTTTCTAAGACAGTATTTAGTTCTTGGAGTTTTTGATATAGTTGGCTTAATGTTTTGTCTTCATATAATTAAATTACCTGCTGTTTCTTACAAATATCAAAATAAGGATGATGGGTAGATAGCATAATGGTTATGCAAATAATCTTTCATGCCTGAGGTTCCAAAGTCCCAGGTTCAATCCCCCCGTACTACCATAAACTAGAGCTGAACAGTGTGCTGGTAACAAAAAATAAATAAATAAATAATAAAAATCAAATATCAAAATAATTTTTTAAAAAATATTTATTTCCTATTGTTGCCATTGTTGTTTTATTGTTGTAGCTATTATTGTTGTTGTTATTGATGTCATTGTTGTTAGGACAGAGAGAAATGGAGAGAGGAGGGGAAGACAGAAAGGGGGAGAGAAGCCACTCCTCTGCAGGTGGGGAGCCGGGGGCTTGAGCCAGGATCCATACGCCAGTCCTTGTGCTTCGCACCACGTGTGCTTAACCCGCTGTGCTACCACCTGACTCCCCAAAATAAATTTTCAAATCAGCTATATTGAGCTAGATTTGGCATTTGTTGAACATATATGTTTAAGTTGTCAGAAACTACATTCATTTTTGCTCCTGTTCAAAGCTGTTTTATTAGAATAAATGGATAAATCTAATGCTCTCTCTCATTTGCTATATTTTACCTTTACATATTCCATTTCAGCTGGCATGTGACCATCAGAGTAATATGTACTAAGGCTATAGTTTGATATTTCATGATAATCATAAAGTAAAAACTTTTCATGAAAATTTCAGCCAAGGGCAGGGATTATTGATAGGTTACATATTGGTTATGCAAAGAGACTAAGGCTCTAAAGGCCCAGGTTCAATCCCCTATACCACAATAAGCCAGAGCTGATTTTTACTCTGGTAAAAATGAGAAAGAAGGTGAGAAAATGAAACTTTAGTCAAGTATTTTAAGCATTTATTATTTCATGTCTATAACTTGGTTGAAAACTTCTTTCTCTAAAAAGAAACTAATCAAAGTGGAGAAATTAAGTGAGGGTTTTTTGTTGTTGTTGTTTTGTGGGGGTTTTGTTGTTGTTGTTCAAAATAAACAGGATATTTTATTTTATTTAAGCTTCTATGATTGAATTGGCTTAGCTGTCAACTTTCAGGCTGAAAATTCACCATGAGAGTAAACAAAGTGGTAGCAAAATCGTAGTGCTTCCTCTGTTTAAATTCACAAATAAAACATGTATTTTAAAAATAAATTTTAGAAATTGATTTTTTTTGAGTTATGCTTGTTTTCCTTTTAACTTTTCTGTTACAAGCTTCTATGAAATTGAAGATAATTCATGAACTTCAGAAAATACTATAGAATAACTTTTCTACTGATAATTTGATAATCTTGTATTAGTCAGTAATCCTTAAAATGTAAGTGAGCATCTTAATTCCTAGTATAATTACTCATGTATATTTTTTAAAGTGAAAATCTTATTATTTTTTCTATGTGAGAATGAGTAATACTTAAGCAACCAGTAACGTTAATATAGTGAATTTCTTGATCTCTCATGATTATAAGCTAAGTAACACCGGTGTGAATGTAACAGACGTCATTTTCCAATTTAATTATATTGTTGTTCAAGATTTTCTCTTGTGGGAGTCGGGCTGTAGCGCAGCGGGTTAAGTGCAGGTGGCGCAAAGCACAAGGACTGGCATAAGGATTCCGGTTCGAACCCCGGCTCCCCACCTGCAGGGGAGTCGCTTCACAGGCGGTGAAGCAGGTCTGCAGGCGTCTATCTTTCTCTCCCCCTCTCTGTCTTCCCCTCCTCTCTCCATTTCTCTCTGTCCTACCAACAACGACGACAACAACAATAATAACTACAACAATAAAACAACAAGGGCAACAAAAGGGAATAAATAAAATAAAATATTTTTTTAAAAAAAGACTTTCTCTTGTATTATGGTCAAGCATTAGATTCTTCTTTTTAGTATAGTATTGTCTAATAGTTTCAATTTATTGTGTTAATATTTAATAATACTAAACTTGTGAGATAGTTTTGGACATAGACCATGTCCTTATAAAGATTATAATATAGAGGAACAAGGCGGTGGCACATCTGATTGAGCACACATGTTATGATGCACAAGGACCCAGTTTCAACCCCCCACACACACACACACTTGCAGGGGTGCACTTCACAATTGGTGAAGCAGATCTGCAGGTGTCTTTCTCCCTCTCCTCTCAATTTCTCTCTGCCCTATCTAATAAAATAGAAAAGGGGGTGGCTGCCAGATGTGATGGATTTCTGTGCCAGCACCAAACCCCAGCAATAACCCTAGTGACAATTAAAAAAAAATTAGTCCAAATATTATGATTGACAGACCTTTTATTTTGCTTTATAACATCCAGTCTTTCAAAGATTATGATTATATGTCTAATTGTATCTACAATATTTAAACAAAAATAGTGAAGTTGCTTCAGTTGGATAAAGAACTCAGAGTCCTATTTGATTTCTTTCATTTTCTTTAGTGGCTCTAGAAGCATTCTCCTGGGATCCCAGCAGTCTTAAATAATGATTTTAAAATATATTCTGGAAGATACTTTTTCTGAGAAAAAACACATGAAAAAATTAAAGCACGAACTGTGGAGTTATGCTACATAGAAATATATACTTTTAAGGTTTTTTTTGTGTTTTTTTTTTTTTACCAGAGCACTGTTGAGCTGTGGCTTATGGTGGCGTGGGGGATTGAACCTGAGACTTTGGAGCCTCAGGCATGAGAGTCTGTTTGTATAACCATTATGCTACTACCCTCCGCCCCCTTTAAGTATTTTTCTATAGTAAGGAACAGTATAAGTATAGGTAAATAGAGGAGTTAACAATTACAGAAAAGTTGTAAATAGCATCAATTCTACTTATTTTATTAATTGTATTAGTGATTTAATATTGATTTACAAAATTACATGTCAACAGGGGTGTAAATTCACTCCATTCCCACCACCAGTGTTCTGAGTCTTCAGTCACCCCACTGCAAGCCACCACATGTGCCAGCCATCATCTCTACAACTATCTATCTACATTTATACATAATTACCCCATTTCCCTCTCTGATTCAATCCTTCCTTCTCCTCCAAACCATTCATGACAACATTAGTACCTCCATATGTTCCTCTCCTTTTCATCCCCTCTCTCTGGGTGCTTATGGAGCTGAAATTCAGAGCCCTCTTATCTTCTTCCTCCTATCACTTCACCACTGGGAGTATGGATCAGGATTGTTTCTGGGGTGCAGAAGGTAGAAGGTCTGGCTTCTGTAATTGCTTCTCCACTAGACATGGGCGCTGGCAGGTCGATCCATACCCCTAGCCTGTTTCTATCCTTCCCCAGTGGGCCAGAGCTCTGGAAAAGCAAGGTTCCAGGACACATTGGTGAGGTCATCAATAGCATCAATTTTAAAGTATAAATGGTTTTACATTACTTGTTTAAGAAATGATAAATACTGGTTCCTGCAGATGACCTGGGAGAAGAAGCAGCATTTCATGTCCTGGGTGATGCTGGGGCAGGGATAGGGTAGGGAGGATGATGTCAGGAGCTAGGGGCACTTCACTCTGGGCCTCGAGGAGACCCTCCCTCCCTCTACCCCTTCTCTCTCAGAAGGGCTCCAGGGGCTTCAGAAATTGAGGGGGCCAGGGAATGGGGCAACCTGGAGGGCACTGTGGGAGTAGGTACAGAAACCCTGCCTGTAGCTCCCACAGAGTTGTGGGTGAACTGTCCTCACAGCCATGGGGGTCCCCTCCTCTGTGGGGGCTCAAGGCAGTGCTGGGATGGGGTGAGGAGTACAGAGGACAGGAGATTCTGTATTAGAGATGTGAGGGGTAGGGTGTTCACTGCAGTAAGTTAAAATCTTTCAGTATTTTGTGAGTTCTGTCTATAGGTCAGTAAGTACATTTTTTACAAAGGTGTTTGAAAGAAATAGATAATAAATCCTAAAGAAAAAAAGATGTGACCATCTTTCTTGACCATGCTATATACTCCATGCTCAACTCCTGGATGTGATGTCACAGTATCCATATAAAAAGTCACACAGTAGACTTAATCTTTGTAAAGAATGTAAGGAAACATTCTCAGGACATGAAAATCTAAAAGTGCATCAGGCAATCCACATCAGAGAGAAGCCCTATAAATGTAATGAATGTAAAGAAACTTTCCCTTTAAATAGTCACTTCATTAGACACCAGAGAACCCACACAGGAGAGAAACACTTTGAAGGTAAAGAATGGAGGAAAACTTTATCATGCATTGAGGTCTGAAATAGCATCAGAAAACCCACACAAGACAGAAAACTTATGAATGTAAAGAATATAAGAAAATTTTCTCCCAGCATGGAAATTTTTAAAAAATATTTATTTATTCCCTTTTGTTGCCCTTGTTGTTTTATTGTTGTACTTATTGTTGTAGTCATCATTGTTGGATAGGACAGAAGAAATGGAGAGAGGAGGGGAAGGCAGAAGGGGGAGAGAAAGACAGACACCTGCACACCTGCTTCACTGCCTATGAAGCGACTCCCCTGCAGGTGGGGAGCCGGGGGCTCGAACCAGTATCTTTATGCCAGTCCTTGTGCTTTGTGCCACCTGTGCTTAATCCACTGTGCTACTGCCCAACTTCCCCAGCATGGAAATGTCGGCCAGCTGGAGCCCCGAACTTTAATGACATGGAAATCTTAAAAGACATCAGAAAGTCCACACGGTACAGAAACCTTGTAAATGTAAAGATATAGGAAAAATTTTTCCCATCAGGGATATCAGAGAACACACACACAGACATACCCTATGAATGAATGTAATGAATGCAGAAAAACTTTCACACAGGAGGGACACCCTATGTGTGTAAAGAATGTAAAAAAACTTTCTACAGGCTCGGAAGTCTGAAACGGCATCAGAGAAACCACAGGAGAGAAACCCTATGATTATAAAGAATGTAGTAAAATCTCCTGGCAGGCACATATCAGATAGCATCAGAAAATTCACAGTGACCTAAGAGACAGCATGATATTACAGAGAAGACTCTCAATGCCTGAATTTCTGAGGACCCAGGTCAATCACCAACACTACCACAAACCTTAGCTGAGCAGTGCTCTGGTCTGTGTCTTTCTGAATCTCTCCTCTCCTCCTCTCCTTTCTCTCTCTCTCTCACTCACTAAAATCTCTCTCTCACTCACTCACTCACTAAAATTAAGTAAATACATGGTCTGGTAAATACACAATGGATAAAGCATTGGACTCTCAAGCGTGAGGTCCTGAGTTCAATCCCCGGCAGCATGTGTACCAGAGTGATGTCTGGTTCTTTTTCTCTCTCTCCTCCTATCTTTCTCATTAATAAATTCTTTTTTAAAAATTAAGTAAATAGGTACAGGGTAGCACACCTGGGTGAGTGCAAATGTTACAATGCGTAAGGATCCAGGTTCGAGCCCCTGACCCCACCTGTAGGGGGAAAAGATTTGTGAGGGGCAAAGTAGGGCTGCAGGTGACTCTGTCTCTCTCATTCTATCATTCCTTCCCCTCTTGATTTCTAGCAGTCTCTATCAAATAAAGGATTAAATTGTTTTAATAAAAGTAAATAAGATATTTTAAATTATAAATTCCTATTAAATATTTAAGTGAGATAATTTATATTGGTCACAATTTTTTTACATTGCCAATATTTTTATTAGTGACTTAGGAATGTTTTATAAAATCACAGAATTGGTATGGTTTCACATCAAAGACCACCTTATTAATAGCAGTTGCAATATGATTCGACCTAAGTATCTTGTGTCAATTCTAGTAAATGATTCAAGGACTTTTATTAATAATTGAAAGGAAAATATTGCAGGTTATCTATCTGTAGTTTATAAAAGTGATGTTAAATCTGCCCTCCTCCAAAAAGAAAAGGCTATACTACCTAAAAATTAAAGTTCATTTTCTTTTCTTAGATTTTACTTATTAATGAGAAAGATAGGAGGAGAAAGAGAAAGAACCAGACATCATTCTGGTACATGTGCTGCCAGGGATTGAACTTGGGGCCAACATTATATGATTGAAATTTTCTAAAGTGTATCAGGCTTACATTCTAAGTGGTAAATTGGTACATTTGAATAATATGACTAGAAAATAGAGGGTATTAGACTGACTGCTTTGAAAAGATGAAAGTCAGACTGAGTCTTATTTCTTAGTTTTTATTGTCTTTTGCTTATTTTCTTTTAATGTAAATTTAAAGTTTGGTCTGTGGAGTATACCTATCCTACTATGCTCTCTCTCTTTTTTTAAACCTTCAAGTATGTTTTTCCCTTTAATGTCACTGAACTGATGATCTTCATCTTTTTGTTTTAGTTTGTGAATAGAAGTGTTTGTGATAATGCTTATTGCCCCTGGTTAGTTTCATTAGTATTATCATTTTACCTATACTGACTATTTAGTTCAATATACTTTTAGTGGGATGGATGGATGGACGGACAGATGGATGGCCGCTCAGAAGGGCAAGATGCATGGACTAGATAGATGACCTTTTAGTTTGACGGGTACTACTTATACCATGATGGACAATAATGGTTCTTGTTTCCATGAAACTTACACTCTAGCAGGAGAAATGAACAAAGAAATTATGAATTATGGTAAATATCATGAAGAGAGACAAATGGAGTATTGTAAATAGCAATTGCTTGGGGAGCACATAATTTTATACCCAGTGTCATAAATCCAGAAGTAATACACTAAGACCAAATAATTAGGTATCAGTTAAACAGCTGATGGTTGAAGCTATAGGGGAAGAAACATGTACAAAGCTCTTAATATGGCAAGTTTAAGTACAAGTGCCCTGTCAAATACTCTGAAAGAGAGTGGCATAAAATACCTTTAAAGAATAGGCAGAAACTCCCAGCATGTTAGCAGAATTCTGTTTTGTTGTTTTTGGTTATTTATATTTAGGAAAACACTAATGACTACATTATATCATCTAACTGGTTTGTGCAGTTATCTACGAACTGATTTCTCTTTATACCTTCGACCTCTCTAGTCTATACTCAGAAGATCACTCCTTTCTCATTAAACTCTAGAAAAGCCGTTCCTTTAAATAGAGCATAAAAATCCTATATTATCTGATTAGCTTATATCTATTTTAAATTTAGTTTTTTTTTTTCAATTATGTATTTATTTTGAGTAGAGACAGAAGTTGAGAAGGAAGGGGGAGGCTGGGAGGGAGAGAGAAAGAGAGACACTGAGGTCCTACTCCACTATTGATAAGGTACCCTCCCTGCAGATGGAGACCAGGGGCTTGAACCTGGGTTTCTGAGCATGGTAATGTGTAGATTTATCTATTTATTTATTTTACAAAATAAAAATATTGACAAGGCCATAGTATAAGAGGGATACAGTTCCACACAGTTCCCACCACCAGAGTTCCGTACCCCATCCCCTCCATTGGAAGCTTTCCTTTTTTTTTTTTTTTAAGATTTTACCCTATACGCTGCACCACCTCCTGGACCATAGAAGCTTTCCTATTCTTTATCCCTCTGGGAGTATAGACCCAGGATCATTATGGGGCACAGAAAGTGAAAGATCTAGCTTCTGTAATTGCTTCTCTGCTGAACATGGATACGTATTGTCAGTTCCATCCATACTCCCAGCCTGTTTCTATCTTTCCCTATCTAGCCCTCTTTCATATGCCAATAATGGTCCCCGGTCAGTAAATTTATATACCTGAAATGTTTTTCCTTCAAATACTCCCTTGCTTCCTTTATGTTTCTATTATTAGATTCTAACTCATTCAATGTATATACTATACGCTTCCCCCAATTACATTCACCAGTCTGACATACTGTCTTTTTTTTTTTTTTTTGCCTCCAGGGTTATTGCTGGGGCTTGGTGCCTGAATGAATCCACTGCTCCTGGTGGCTATTTTTTCCCTTTTGTTGCCCTTGTTTATCATTATTGTTATTGCTGTCATTGTTGGATAGGACAGAGAGAAATTGAGAGAGGACGGGAAGACAGGAGAAAGAGAAAGACACCTGCTGACCTGCTTCACCTCCTGTGAAACGACCCCCCTGCAGGTGGGAAGCCTGGGGCTGGAACCGGGATCCTTAGCCGGTCCCTGTGCTTTGTGCCAAGTATGCTTAAACCACTGTTATCCCCCTCCCCCCTTTTTTAAACCAGAGCAGTGCTGGGCTCTGGCTTATGGTGGTATGAGGAACCGAACCTGAGACTTTGGAGCCTCAGGCATGAGAGTCGGTTTGCATAACCATTATGCTATCTACCCCCGGCTGACATGCTCTATGTATATGAGGGTTTTGTCACTCTGTCACCCTTAACCCTACTCCCCCCCAAAAAAAAAAAATACACTTCTTGAACAAAGAGTTTTTTTAAAAAAAAATTTATATTTATTTCCTTTGTTTTTTATTATTGATCTTGATGTCATCATTGTTTAGGACAAGAGAAATGGAGAGAGGAGGGGAAGACAGAGGGGAGAGAGAAAGATAGACACCTGCAGACCTGCCTGTGAAGCGACTACCCTGCATGTGGGGAGCCAAGGGCTCTAACCAGTATCCTTCTGCCAGTCCTTGCGCTTCGCGCCACATATGCTTAAGCCCCTGCGCTGCCACCCAACTCCCCAAAGAGAATAATTTTATGATTGCTATAACCCATCCCTAGAACAGACTTGGGTATGCGCTCAAATTGATTCCACTTAAAAGTTAAAAAGAAAAGCACAAGAGAGTCTCTAGATTCTAACTTGTTACATCATAATGATCGCCATTTAATAAAATTAATGTGTGGAGGACACTAAGAGCAAATCAGCTGATTTTCCTGTTTTTGCTGAACTAATATATTTAGCTAATAAAAAATTTACTGATTCCTACTATTAAACATTGTTCTAGATATTGGTAATAGAGATTTAAAAAAAGATAGTGCCTGTCCTCTAGAAATCCATGGCCTCATAAATGAGTTAAACATGCAAATGAATATGGTATGTGATATAAAAGAATTATACACCAAGTAATGTAAAAGTAAAGGGGAGAGACATTGGGGCCAGGTGGTGGCGCACCTAGTTGAGCACACACATTACAGTGAACCCAAGTTCAAGCCCCTGGTCCCCACTTGCAGGAGAAAGTTTCAAAATTAATGAGACAGTGCTGAAGGTATCTCTCCCTCCCTCCCTATCTCCCTTTCCCTCTCAATATGCATGTATCTAGGTATGCATAAATACATGGCATCACTAACAATTCACTTATTACCTAGGACTTTTCTAAGCTTTATAGATTATTTGTTAAGAGAAAGTTCTCAGTACCTTTAAATACAATTAATAGACACATTTTTGACAAAAACATTACTGGCTAAAAGTTTATAAAGAAATCCTTTTTTATTATTATTAGTGATTTATTAATGGCTTATGAGATTACAAGGTCATAATTCCATACTACACTCATCCCCAGTCTTCTGTGCAGTAAGTCCCTCCCTAACCCCCCCACCACCACTAAACTCCCACAATATCCTACATAGTTCTCACAAAATCATAGAGACTGTTTGGCTACTTATTGGATTTTTGTTTGTTTTTCTTTGCAAGACTATGTCTTCCAATTATCCATATTCCACAAATAAGCAAGACCATTTAGCTGTCCATCACCTCCATACTTGCTTCACTAATAAAAATCATCTCCAATTCTATTTTTTTAGTTCTGGTGTATACAATACTATTTCCATTGTTGGTTATTATGAACAATGCAGCCATAAAGGAATACATATATAATAAGGAAATTCTCAATTGTAAGATACTTCGATCACAGGGAATACCAAGTATGTTAGTCATCATTATTATATCCCTATTTTGACCTGTATCTTTAATCTCACCTTTTTAGTGTCTTCCTTTTGCCATATAAACATAGCCAAAAAAAAAAAAAAAACATAGCCAAGACTTGGCACAGGGATTAAAGAAGCACCCATGGCTTTGAAAACAGTGGTATATGCTTCTACCTACTTTCTTATCTCGTGTCCATTGGTCTTGGTCTCTACAGCATAGCATAGTGGTTAAATGCATGACGTTTGGAACCTGGCTATTTAGATTCAAATCCTACCATTTATAAATTGTGTGATCTAAGATAAGAAACAACTTAGCTTATCTATTAAGTAGAGGATAGAATACTTGACACATGGTAGCAATGTAAAGTATCAGTTGTTAGTATCATGATTACTCTGACCATCATACAATCCCATAAAAAATTGTTTTGGGGGGCCAGTAGTGGCGCACCTGATTAAGCACACACATTACAGTGAACAAGGGCTTGGGTTCAAGCCCCTGGTCGCCACTTGCAGGGGGATAGCTTTGCAAGTGGTAAAACAGTGTTGTGGGTCTCTCTCTCTCTCTACCCCCCCCTCTTGATTTCTGGCTGTCTCTATCCAATAAAGAAAAAATTTAAGTTTTTTGGAAAAGAAAATCATTTTTTGTCAAGTTTATACTAGATCTGCTTATCAGGTTCATAGTAAAAGCTCCTTTATTTTTGAAAAATTCACACTCACACTTGACAGTTACCAAATCTGTCTCAACAATACTCTGCCTCCTGTTTTCTCTAAAATATGTACTTATTTTTTTAATATTTATTTATTATTTATTCCCTTTTGTTGCCCTTGTTTTATTGTTGTTGTTATGATTAATGTCGTTGTTGGATAGGACAGACAGAAATGGAGTGAGATTGGGAAGACGGGGAGAGAAAGACACCTGCAGACCTGCTTCACCACCTGTGAAGTGACTCCCCTGCAGGTGGGGAGCGAGGGGCTCAAACTGGGATCCTTATGTCGATACTTGCACTTTGCGCCACCTGCGCTTAACCCACTGCATTACTGCCCGACTTCCAATATGTACTTATTAGATGTGAAGCAACCCCCCTGCAGGTGGGGGCCAGGGCTCAAACTGGGATCCTTACACCGGTCCTTACGCTTCGCACCATTTGCGCTTAGCCTGCTACACTACCACTCGACCCCCTATTTCTTTGTTTTTTTACTAGCATAGCTATCCATCCTATAATCCAAATCAAAATCTGAGATTAAGTGCAACTATTTGTCCTATCTGTTAAATATCACCTGTCTTTTTTTCATGCCAGTGCATTATACAAAACTTGAATACCTGTATGTGACCCGTTATAAATATATACCCATATAGATAGTGCATACAAGTTATCATGCTTGAGTGCCTGGGTTCAAGCTCCTGGTCCCCACCAGCAGGGAGGAATGTCTGTCTCTTTAGCCAAAACTACTTTTATTTATTGGAATTAATTTCAGATCTCTTTGAGTATATTAATACTGCTTTCAGAATTGTCTTTCCCTTGCTCCCTTCTCTGTTCCCTTTCTTCTGTTTGTTTCTACTGGGTAAACGTTATTTAGTAAGATCATGAAAGTAGAGACTGATTTTCTCCAATATCACCGATATTTGAAGCAATTCTATATAACTAATTAAAACTAGTAAAAACAGTGTCTATGAATGAGACAGTGCTAGCTAGCAATTAAGTGATCTCAAATATTTATGGCAATTCAACAATAATTTTGTATTTATTAAAACTAATGATATTAAGTCGGGCTTGATTTTTCCTTCCACACTCTTTGAGAAGCACAATCAGGGGTCAGGCGGTGGCGCAGTGGGTTAAGCGCATGTGGCGCAAAGCGCAGGGACCGGCGTAAGGATCCCGGTTCGAGCCCCCGGCTCCCCACCTGCAGGGGAGTCACTTCACAGGCGGTGAAGCAGGTCTGCAGGTGTCTATCTTTCTCTCCCCCACTCTGTCTTCCCCTCCTCTCTCCATTTCTCTCTGTCCTATCCAACAACGAATAGCGTCAACAAGGACAATAATAATAACCACAACGAGGCTACAACAACAAGGGCAACAAAAGGGGGAAAAAATGGCCTCCAGGAGCGGTGGATTCATGGTGCAGGCACCGAGCCCAGCAATAACCCTGGAGGGAAAAAAAAAAAGAGAGAAGCACAACATTGGAAAACTATTTACCAGACATTTAAAATTTTAGACCTGTACCAGATTAATCATACTTCTGGAACGGTCTCAACTCCAGAAGAGCATGGTGTCTTTGTTTGCTTATCTAACATTGTTTTAAAATATATTTTCATACTACTTCACAACTAAGTATGCATATGTGTATACAACTTAGTAGTCATTTATCCAAAATGCTTCTTCCCCATATAAGGGGATACACAATTAGAATTACTGTGTACTCTGATTCTTTGGATATTTTGCTTACCTTAAATATTTACACTTTTTTTTTTTAATTTATTATCTTTATTTGACACAGACAGGCAGAAATTGAGAGGAAGGGGGAGAGAGAGGAGAGAGACAGAGAGACACCTGCAGCTCTGCTTCACCACTCGTGAAGCTTCCTCCCTGCAGTTGGGGACCAGGGACTTAAACCTCTGGATCCTTTGCACTGTAACATGTGCACTCAGCCAAGTGCACCACCACCTGGCCTTTCACTCATTTTTTATAAGCCAGTTTTTAATTGTAGGAGGGATAGAACAGATACTAATACTAAAGTTGAATTCATTAGCTTTGCTTATTTATCATAAATCTAACACTAATGTTGTTCTACTGCAATTAGAAGCTTTTTAGCATGCTTCCATTAGAGGGAATATCTCAATATAAAGTCATTAACCTGTTGCCAAAAAAAAAATTTTTTTAAGTCAGACCACTTATTGCTTTTATGGTCTGATAGTTTTAAACCCCTATTTAAATATCTCTATGAAGCTAATAGCATTGTTGTTGGTCTCAGTCTATACAAGTTTCAATTTTATTTTGCAATTGACCTATACAATTTCTACTTTTTCACTTTCAGTGTGAAAATAAAAGGTATTTAAATAATTGTGACACTTTCAGCATTGATAGTTCCAGCTATTCTTTTGATTTATTGCAAGTAACAGAGAAGTCATTAACAAAAAGAAAAAATAATGCATTTACATTTCTTTACTTGGTTAAAAAAAATTTTTTGTTGTTCTTATTCTCACAAATCTTCTAATCTTCACTAAATCCAAAATCCAAGTAGTGTGTTAGAAACAAATTCCATAGCATTTGAATTAAAGACTAACAGTAGAGACTTTAAAAGTAGTTTTGTGTTTGTTTTTATTAGTCATGTCACTCATAGTCACCATGTTAATGATGTGTACTAAAACATTCTTACACTGTCCTGAAATCCTGCCTTTAAAGTCACTTCATGGAGGAGCCTGGTGATAGCGCATCCAGTTGGGCACACACATCACCATGCACAAGGACCCAGGGTCAAGCTCTTGGTCCTCACACATGTGGCTGCGAGGGGTTGAGGAGGGACACATTACTCTTCCTGTCTACTTCTTTGTATCCTCCCCCTCTCAATTTCTCTGTCCTATCATATAAAAAAGAAATAAAAAGGAAAAACTGTCCACCAGGAATGATAGACTTGTCAGGCAGTCACTGATGAGCCCCAGTGATAACCATGGTGGCAAAAAAAAGGGGGGGAGGAAGAAAAGAGAAAGGAAAACTTTATGTAGAACTCCAATTTTTTAAAGTAGGATAGATGTTAATTTTCTCTTTACTGACTTGTTGGGAGAGATAACATAGTCAAAAGGGTTTTTGTTGGTTGGTTTAGTTTTTTAAATGAAAAGGCTTATATCAGCTTTAGTTACCTAAGTTTACTGTTTGAAAACAAAAGCTTTTTAAGAAAGGGACTGGGAGATGGCTCCCCTGGTAGGCTGCATACTTTACCATGCATGATTACCTGGGTTTGAATCCCCCTTCACTATATGGGGGCATCATGCAAAAGGAAAGCTTCACAAGCAGTGGTAGAGTGCTAATAGTTTCTCCCTCTCTGTGTTTATCTGTGTCTCTCACTCTGTATCTGAAAGGAGAAAGAGAGAGAAGAAAGCCTATTGAGTATAATATAGTTTTATAGGTATAAGCCCCCAGAGAAACCCTGGCAGCAAAAAGAAAAATAAAGAACAAAAGGAAAAGTAAAGCAAAATACATATATATGATGCCACAAAATAAGTGACACTTCAGAACTGATCTCAAATGTATTGAGATTTGCCTTTCGTAGAAGAAAATTAAAAGGGAAGGAAGAAAGGAAAGAATATCCATTGGCTGGAAAGTATTTTTTTTTTATTTATTTGATGAAGGAACAGGTTTATATTTGTAATGTTCATTGTAAAATCTATATTAGCATCACAGTTCTGTCACCCATTATTTCTTTACAGAACTAGAGTCAGTGTCCCAGCATTAGTAGAATACTTCAGAATTCTTCAGTATTTTGGAGTGCTTATATCATTGTCATAACAAAATGAAAAACAATATGGCAAATTAAATAATTTTTTTTTCATCTGCATTTAAAGTCCAGGAAAAAAAATAATGGGAAATCCTAAGGTGAATTTAACCATGAATTCAGATTTTATTTTTTTGGTCATGAAACAATAGAATGATTTCCTCATTTAGTTTTTTTTTTTAAGTTTTGTCAGCTTGAAGGTATAGCTACTTTTTAAAGTGTTGTGAGGGGCATTAATTTTTGACTAGTTACAGAATGAGTTGCACAATTCAAAGACTTTAGGTAATCAAAAATTAAGTTTGTTTTCTTTCCTGTTCTAGTTACCGGTTTACTAAAATAGTGAGCATACATGATCACTTGAAAATTGGGCTTCTGGAGCACCTGAACAGAAAGGGAGTGGTTCATATTCAGCATTACAAAAGACAACTTTCTCTTTTTGAAGGGGATTACTTTGGCTATTTTCCAGGTACTGGGGAAATTCCAGATTCATTACAAGTTATTGGGATGGCTATTAATTATTCATTTCCTAAAATATATTGATTGCAGATTTTAGATTTGATTATGTAGTAGAATTTTATTTCACTTCAATAATATGTAGTTTATAGTGAAATACAAAAACAGACATTTTTCAGAGAACTTTAGAAACATCAGAATATATTTAGTGGAAGAACTTTTAAAAATAACTTTAAGGCAATAGAACTTTTGCATGTGTATATAAGGAAAAGATATGTTTAAGATATTGTAGCCTTAAGAAACTAGATAATCAAAACAAAATCTTTACCTACTATTTCAACTTTAGAATGTTTGGCTAAAGGTAGAAACTTTATCTACAGGTTGTTTTGTAGAGAATACTTTGTTGATTTCCTGTTATGTGCATCCTAAAGTTTCTTCATGATGCTATTGGTTAAAGCTGTGTGCATTGAACTACACAATAGAATGTCCTTTGAATAAGACATTATTTAAAATTCTTTTTAGAATATTTATATTAGGTTCCAGATTGCAGATGGGGAGATCAATATTCATGAAAATAGATTTCTAAATATTTCTTCAACATATCTTTTCCTTATATGGATTTACTTTGATAATTAGGGTATTTACAGTAGTTGTTTTTTTTTTATTAGAAAACTTTATTAGACATGATTAGGACATTTATTTTTTAACTTGTAGAACTTTTAAATAGGTTATAGTTTATTAAAAGGTACAATTCTTAGTCTAGTAATTTCCCATTGTTTCCCAATGTAATTTCCCATTTTTCTATATGGACCATTTTCAGTACTTTTGCCATATAGTTTTCATTCTTTCTGGACACCTTTATTCAAGTATATACCAGTTATGTACTATATTCTGCCATTCAAAAATTTAAAAAATGACTGGTAAATGCAGTATAATTGAGTCCACAAAATATTATTAGCCCAGAAGGAATATTAGTTTATTTCTAATTTATTAGAAGGAATATTAGTTATTTCTAATTAGTTTATTTCTTCTTTGTACTGAGAAAGTATAATGTTTGTAAGGGATGCTGAGATGAATGTTAATAACTGAAAAATTCTTATGTGGGCAGAATACTCTTAAGAGCAGAAAGAACACATGCTAAGGCTTAGTTTTAAATACAGTATACTAAGCAATATGGCTTAAGACAAAATTCACATTCAAGGATACTTTTATTTTCAGTTTCAATTTTAAATGAATACAGAAGCAGAAAGCTGCTTGCCAAATAAATACTCTATTCACAAAATGATTAATATACACCATTGATGGACATAAACCAGCCATTGTCACCAATCCTCATCTATCACTCATTATTTCATATTACTTATGTCCTAAACCTTCAAATAAGTACTTTTGATATGCAAAATGCCAAAAGTCAACTGTGTAAAATTTTGTGTAGTCATAAATTTTATTTATTGATCCTTGGATCTTCAAATACTTTAACTTCAAAAACTACTCAATTGCATAGTTATGATAAAAACTATTTTAGAGTAGAAATAAGTATCCAGACTACAAGTTCATTTTCTTGTCCTTATTGTGTGTTTGTTTTTGTTTGTTTGTTTGTTTTTGCCTCAAGGGTCATTGCTGGGGCTCAGTGCCTGCACTACGAATCCATGAGCCTAGAGGCCATTTTCCCCCCTTTTGTTGCCTGTGTTGTTAATCATTGTTATTATTATTGTTGTTGTCATTGTTGTTGGATAGGACAGAGGGAAATGGAGAGGGGAGGGGAAGACAGAGAGGAGGAGAGAAAACTAGACACCCGCAGATGTGTTTCACCGCCTATGAAGCGACTCCCTTGCAGGTGGGGAGCCCGGGCCTCGACAGGCATCCTTGGGCCAGTCCTTGCGCTTTGTGCTATTTCATTTTATTTATTTTTACCAGAGCCCTACTCAGCTCTGGCTCTGGCTTAAGTTGGTACAGGGGATTGAACCTGTGACTTCAGGGCCCCAGGCATAAGAGTCTCTTTGCATAGCCATTATGCTATCTCCCTCACCTTTCCTTTTTTTTTTTTTTTCATTAAAAATTGAAACTACAGGATCTTTTTGTCCAATCTTATTACAACAGATTAATCAGAATCATCCAATTTAGCATCAACTCTGAGCACAGTTAAGATATAAACCAAAATGATGGGGTTTTTTTAAAATATTTTTTCCCTTTTGTTGCTCTTGTTTTTTCTTGTTGTAGTTATTATTGATATTGTCGTTGTTAGGACAGAGAGAAATGGAGAGAGGAGGGGAAAACAGAAGGGGAGAGAAAGACACCTACTACTACTAGCGTTTGCCCTTCTTCCGTAGCCAGTCAACAGCGTCAGGTTGAGAAAGACACCTGCACAAATGCTTCACCATCTGTGAAGCTACTCCCCTGCAGGTGAAGAGCCAGGGGCTCGAACAGCCCGGGGCTCGAATAGCCGTGGGATCGAACAGGGATCCTTACGCCCACCCGACTCCTTTAGATAGGCTTTTTTTATCAGCATATATAAACACACACTTTTTTTTTTAAGCATCAGGGTTATCTGCCTGCCCCAGAATCCACTGCTCCTGGCGGCCATCTTTTTTCCATTGTTGTTGTTGCTGTTGTTTCTGCTGCTGCTATTGTTAAATAGGAGAGAAGTCAAGAGGGGAGGGGTAAATGGAGAGGGGGAGAGAAAGATGGACAACTGTAGACCTGCTTTACCACTTGCAAAATGACCCCCCTGTAGGTGGGAAGCCAGGAGCTCATACTGGGATTTAGGCCAATCCTTGTGCACTATGTGCACTTAACCAGGTGTGCTAACCGCTCGCTCCCTCCCCCATATTTATATTTTGACTTCATTTTATTGATGATGAATTGATAGAAGTGTAGCTCAAATATGGTATGTGACTGGTAGAATATCATTAATTGCTTTAGGAAGACACATATACTACTGCTTAGAATAATACATTTGCTTTTATAATATATTTATATATTCAATATATTTATAAAGAAACAGTTAAGAAATGAGTTTTTACTATCTTACAGTAAAGGATCACTGAAAGTGAGAGATTAATATAGACAAAGTTCATATTGTATCACTCAATGAAGCATATTGTAAGATAAATAGAAAATTTCTAGGACACTTTTCAGTCAGTCAGGGAGAAAAGTGATTGTGGGGCTTTGTGGTGGCACATATGTTAGTATGTGCAGAAATCTAGGTTCAAGACCTCAGTCCCACGTACAGTGGGGAGACTTCACAAATGGTGAGCAGAATTGCAGGTGTCATACCTGTCTCTTCCCCTCTGTCACTTTCTGTCTCTTACCAGAAAAAAATGGAACACCAGGAACTGTGGAATTGTACAGGCACAGAGCCCCAGCAATAATTCTGGTGATTAAAAAAACAAACAAAAAACCCACCATTTTTTAATCTTTATTTGGGATAGAGACAGAGAAATTGAGAGAGAAGGGAGAAATAGGGAGGAAGGAAGAGAGTCACCTGCAGCACTGCTCTGCTACTCATGAAGCTCCTCTCCCCCCACAGGCATGTGATGTTTTTGAAAGTAGAAGAATCTTTGAAAGACATGCTTCAGAACTCTGATTATGACTTTTATTATTGAACTCGTGAAAGCTGCTTTATTCTTTAAAACATGTATTTTAGTTGCATTTAGCCCAAGTTTCTAATTTTTAATTGTCAGAGGTGTTCAGCACCTTTGTTGAATGATAGTTATGCATTGCGCATAGTAACTACAAATCAAACACGACCAACTTTTTTAAAAATGCTTTATTCTGCCATATTGATAGCATTAAATACTTATTCTACATGGGCTTAACGATATTTTAGTTGTTTGATTTCTTTTTTTTAATTAATTAATTTATTTTTCCCTTTTGTTGCCCTTGTTTTTCATTGTTATAGCTATTATTGTTGTTCTTATTGATGTCTTCGATGTTAGAAAGGACAGAGAGAAATGGAGAGAGGAAGGGAAGACAGAGAGGGGGAGAGAAAGACAAGACACCTGCAGACCTGCTTCACCGCCTGTGAAGCGACTCCCCTGCAGGTGGGGAGCGAGGGGTTACAACCGGGATCCTTAGGCGATTCCTTGTGCTTCGTGCCACGTGTGTTTAACCCGCTGTGCTACCGCCCGACTCCCAGTTGTTTGACTTGTATACTACTTACGCCTTGAAATTTCTATCAAAAATTATGAGAACTTTCAGTATGTTGTTTGTTCTTTATACTTTTTCATGACTGTACTTAGGTCTGGAAGAGAGCATTAGTAGTTTATGGAACATTTGTGCCTGAGACCCCAGGAGTACCAATTTATCATTACTTTTTTAAATATATATTTATTTTCCCTTTTGTTGCCCCTGTTGGTTTTTATTGTTGTGGTGGATATTGTTGTTGTTATTGATGCCGTTGTTGTTAGATAGGACAGAGAGAAATGGAGAGAGGAAGGGAAGACAGAGAGGGGGAGAGAAAGAAAGACACCTACAGACCTGCTTCACTGCTTGTGAAGTGACTCCCCTGCAGGTAGGAAGCTGGAGGCTCAAACCGGGATCCTTACACCGGTCCTTATGCTTTGTGCCACCTGCCCTTAACCTACTGCGCTACAAAAGACTAGTAACTCCTAGAATTAATAATAGTTTCAGTGTGAAGTGGAGAAAAAAATGGTATTTTTAAGATGAGGATGAAAAGCCTGACATGAGTTTAGTTCTTAAAGTACTGTGTGTGCTTTAAAACTAAACTAACTATTGAATTTCTGTTATATGTTTGTACAAAGTTTTAGAAAAATGTGATATCTAAGTTCTTAAAATATGTTCAACAAATAGGATGTATTTTACCCCACCCCCCCAACCCCTTGGAGGAGTTACTGGTTGGAATTTAAGTATAAGGTTTATCTCAAAATGTATTGACTATAGTATCCTGACTAATATTACAGGCTGTTACCAAAATGATTATATTCTGTTGTTAAGCTTATCAACATTGAAGTTCAGTGAAGTACAAATTTATGTGCATCACTAAATATGAGCTTATCTTGCTTGGGTCAAGGATATTTCTAAAATCCAAACCAAGACACATTACAAAGCAGATAGTAAATTAAATAGAAGTTGAACAAATGTGGGGAGAAGTTTTTAATAGGTGCTATTTTTTTTTATTTAATATTTAAGTAGAATTACTTGAAACTTTTAAAGCTATTCATCATTCCTATTTCCATCTCATTTAGGGTCAGGTATTAAAGCACAGAACTTGCATACCCTGCACTCCAGAGGCCCATCCCCCACATCGCTGTATACCATATCTGTGCTGGGCTCTGGTGTGTCTGTCTCTGTTTCCCCAAAATAAGTAAATAAGTCTTGTTTTAAAAGGTAAAAATATTAAGAGGATAAATGCTTTAGTAAATATGTAAACCTATTTTTATCAGACATGTATTTGTTGTATACCTACTAAGTACTAAGGAGCATGATGCTCAGTGCTGAAGGTAATGATGGAATATCATGGTTCCTCCCCTCATTGAAGTCTCAGTCCATTTCAAAGGCAGCTGAATTAAGAAATAGTTGCATTTTATTATAAAATAAATGCTGGAGTCATGGTAAGCACTGAGTAGGCAATATGGAAACATAGAAGGAATCACTATAAAGGTATCTAGGAAGGCTTTCCAGTGGGGTATATGAATATTGATGGCTCAGAAGAAGTTAGCATGACAAAGATGATACATTTCAAGTATATGGAATAATGTAAAATTAAGAGAGAATGCATGGAGATCAAGGGACCACTGGAGAGAGGAAAAAAATCAAAGAAAGCTAGAATATAGCTTTTCAAGAAGATATTGGCAAAAGGTGGAACAGCATAGGTGGAGAAAAAAACATATAAATCTTTCTAGAAATTTCTGATTTTAATCTAAAATTGCTAGTACAGGATTTATAATATATACTCAAGGATAGGTATGTATATTTATAAATAATATAATTAGAAAAATCATTATGCTATTGGGATGTTAGGATTTTTTCAGTTAGAAGTTTTTTGCGGGAGTCGGGCTGTAGCGCAGCGGGTTAAGCGCAGGTGGCGCTAAGCACAAGGACCCGCATAAGGATCCTGGTTCAAGCCCTGGCTCCCCACCTGCAGGGGTGTCGCTTCACAAGCGGTGAAACAGGTCTGCAGGTGTCTATCTTTCTCTCCCTCTCTCTGTCTTCCCCCTCCCCTCTCCATTTCTCTCTGTCCTATCCAACAACAATGACAACAATAATAACTACAACAATAAAACAAAAAGGGAATAAATAAATAAAAATAAATATTTTTTTAAAAAAGAAGTTTTTTGCAAGATAAAAATACATGTGAATGATTAAAAGCAGTTCCAGAATTATTCACATTTGTACTTCTTGGTTCTATGACATAATTTGTATTACCATAAGTAAGGTTCTTTGGATCACTGTATTCCAGACAATAATGGAACAACAGTATCTCTAGTATAATACTGAGCTGATCAAAGATCAGAAGTTGAAAACAGATTGATAATTGATAGGAATTGCTGTCTGTTTCCCTGCTCATTTACTAGTTAAAATGCTGGTTTTATTTCTGTGAAATCAGATGTTTCTTATAAGTGATTGTATTTTTGCCCAATGTAACAGTGTTATGTTTTGAATTTACCTAGTCCATCCTCCAGTACTAGGTTTATAATTAAGCAGGCATATAACAAATGGAAGAAAAAGAAACTCTAGAATAAGTTTATGATAGGTTGAGATGTAAAAGACAAAGTAGAGAAGTATCTTTCTTTTCTCTTTTTTTTAACCTATAAGAGATTGTATTGTTATTCCCAGAGGGTTAAAGGGTAGGAAAGCTATTGGGAGAGGGGATGGAATATGGAGTTCTGATGGTGGGAATTGTGTGGAGTTGTACCCCTCTTATCCTATGGTTTTGTCAGTGTTTCCTTTTTATAAATAAAATTAGAAAAAAAAAAAAGAGATTGTATTGTTGTTCCCATTTTATAGAATAGAAACCTAAAGCTAAAGAAGGAGAGTTAAAATTGAATTCAGGTCACTGTTTTAAATTTTGTTTTAAATTTGTGTGTTGGGTAGAGACAGAGGAAGAAAAGGAAGGAGAGAGAGACACTCTTCAGCACTGCTTCACTGCTCATGAAGCTTTCCCCCTGCAGGTGGGGACTGAAGGCTTGAACCTGTGTCCTCTAAGGGCTATGCCACCACATGGCCCACACCTTTTAAATTTTACTATCTTTAGAAATACTCCTTCTCTTACTTGCTTCCTTCCCTATAGCCCACCTCTATCTTCCTCTTGCTTAGATAAATGCTTTTAAACAATTTCATTTTTTCCTTGAGATCAGGGATATACTATCAGAACTATTCAAAGACAACTCCAAAATAGAAGTATATAAATATCAAGTAGAACAACACTTTATTTCCAATCACCGAGTATGCTTAATGTTGGAGTATAGCTAAACAGTACATGGTACATAGACATTGTTTGTCTATAGGTATTGGCATGGTCCCAGCAGACTGAATTGTTCATATCTAGCAAAACTATTTAATCCAAAAGAATGGCAAGCACAATTGGATTGCCTTTCATATGAATATGAGTTCTCATAGGGTGAATTTCTTCTACTTTACATGTGAATTGCTAGGTTTACTTATAGTGCCTTGCCACTTGACTCTAAGAAAAGTATCTTCCTGCAAACAAAAAAGTTATCTGTGACCCTCTGTCAATTATTACATATTCTACCTAATGAATCTAAATGCTTAACTGATGATTATGAGGTTCATTTATATAGCATTACCAGCTTAAAACCATTATCTTAAGGTGAAGTACTGTATTAAATCTTCTGCCATGTACTTTATTTTAAATCCTAAATTAATTTCATTAAGAAATGAGACAGGGCTGGAGAATTAATTTATTCATAATCTAATCTAGTCATCAAAGAAATAAATTGGCATTTCCATAAAGGGAAATACATTGTTAAAGAGCTAGAAGATTTATTAATACATTATCCAGAATTAATATGTTTGTCTTCTTGGGCTCAACTAATCTGGACTGTCCCTAATAAAAATTGACCAAATGGTAAATTTAAGAGCTGTACTTTCATAATAAGCAATCAACAATGGAAGTAGTAAATACCTCTATAAAGTTAATTTCTTGCTTGCACTCTCTCAGTTTTTACCTACTCAGGCTAATTTGCAGGTACCTGGGATGAGTAGACAATCCATAATTTCTACCAATCAAGTAAAAGAAGGAAAGAAAACTCTGAGCTTCTCTCCCAGTTAACAGGTAGTTTGCTGTGGTTCAAATTAATGCAGATTTTACAGGAACAAGTGTTAGTATTTTCTAATTAATTTGAAATTTGGAAAATGAATAGTTTGAGTATATCATTTGTGTAGTTATTTGACCATTTATTAGTGCAAAAGTCTATCATTTAAATTTTCTCTATATAATTATGACAAGTCAGTTTGTTTCTCTCTTCACGTTAACATATTTTAAGGAAAGTATATATGTGGTTACTTTTGCATCAAAACATATTTTGTTCTTTGCAGTGTTTGAGCAACACACCTCCACTTACTGAGTATTTCCTCAATGATAAGTATCAAGAAGAACTGAATTTTGACAATCCTTTAGGAATGAGAGGTGAAATAGCTAAATCTTACGCTGAATTGATCAAGCAAATGTGGTCTGGCAAATTCAGCTATGTCACACCAAGAGCCTTTAAGGTTAGTATAATAACTACATCTCAGTGAAGGCTATATCCATCATGGTTATTACAAGTGTCCAAAGGGACACATCACATAAATAGACATAAATTTTCAAGGCGGAATAGGGAACAGATGCTTAGTTTAAAATATATAAAGAAGTCATACGGGATAGTGAGGAAAACGTTGAAGGAGAGATTGGGAAACACAGTTATGAAATAGTATGCATATACAGAAACATCAGTGAGCATTCGGAAGTTGTTTTAGAGTATAGTACATTTCTGAGAGTCTAGGTTTGAAAAAATTAGCTTTCCAGGATAGTGTGTTTACTTTATATGCACATTATAGTTTCAACCTGACCCCACCAGACTGAAGGGAGCTTCGGTGCTTGTGTTTTTTTTTTTTTTTTCTCCTCTCTTCCTCTTTGTCTCTCTGAAAGTCAACTTGTGACAGACAAGCCCTGGTAACAAAAATATTTTAGATACATATTATCTATATGTATGGTAATAAAGCATAGATAAAAGCCTATCTGTTCCTGTCTGCCTACTAGATATTTACATATAGTAATAAGACCTGTAAGTAAAAAATAAAGTCATTGGGAATTCTTTTGCCAAAGAGTAAAACAACAGTCTTTGTCAGATCTAAGACCAAGAAATGATTACTACATGAGTGTGGGGGTTGGGGGGTTGTTATGTTCTTGACAAAAATTAATTAGCACAAACACTGGATTAACAGTACTGAATATTAGATGCAAATTTTCACCACCCTGATCTTTTTTTAATATTTATTTTCCCTTTTGTTCCCCTTGTTTTTTTTTTTATTGTTGTTGTTATTGATGTCATTGTTAGATAGGACAGAGAGAAATGGAGAGAGGAGGGGAAGACAGAGAGGGGAGAGAAAGATAGACACCTGCAGACCTGCTTCACCACCAGTGAAGCGACTCCCCTGCAGGTGGGGAGCCGGGGGCTCAAACTGGGATCCTTATGCTGGTCCTTGTGCTTTGTGCCACGAGTGTTTAACCCACTGTGCTACTGCCCGACTCCCCACCACCCTGATCTTGTGTGTAAATGGCTTCAAAATGCTGTAAGTTGATTTGAGGCTTTTGATAAATTTAAACAAGTAGGTGAATTAGAATACACATTTTAAAACTTAGTTTTGTTGCTGGTATTGATTTCCTAGCTTTGCTTTTTATTTCCTTACAGACACAAGTAGGACGCTTTGCACCACAATTCTCTGGATACCAACAGCAGGACTGTCAAGAATTATTAGCTTTCTTGTTAGATGGACTACATGAGGATTTGAATAGAATTAGGAAAAAACCATATATACAATTAAAAGATGCCGATGGAAGACCAGATAAGGTAAATTTTCTGTTGTCACCATTATTAAATTAATGTGTTTGTGTGGTCCGGGAGGTGGCGCAGTGGATAAGGCACTGGATTCTCAACCATGAGGTCACGAGTTCGATCCCTGGCAGCACATATACCAGAATGATGTCTGGTTCTTTTTCTCCTCCTGTCTCTCTCATGAATAAATGAATAAATTCTTTTTTAAAAATTCATGTGTTTGTTTTTTTGGTAATACGTATGTTTTCCTCATAGGTGGTTGCTGAAGAAGCCTGGGAAAATCATTTAAAAAGAAATGACTCTATTATAGTAGATATATTTCACGGCCTTTTCAAATCAACTTTAGTTTGTCCTGAATGTGCTAAGATTTCAGTAACATTTGATCCTTTTTGCTACTTAACCCTTCCATTGCCCATGAAAAAAGAGCGTACCTTGGAAGTTTATTTGGTTAGAATGGATCCACTTACCAAACCTATGCAGGTAAATAATAATCATTTTCTTTGCTTTTGATTGTTTTATTTTGTTTATTAGTGAAAGAGGACTCATGTTTCTGAGTCCTTCCCACTTCCTCTGCACCACTCCTTATACCAAACATTTGTTATTTTTATTAAAAATTTTATGTTAAATTTTGATGTTTTTGTGTATGATTCTATAACTGTCTATATCGCAGATGTTGTAGACAGAATTATGGTTTTTAAAAACCATAACTTTGGGGGCTCAGGCGGTAGTGTAGCAGGTTAAGCATAGATGGCCCTGGCTCCCCACTAGCAGGGGAGTCGCTTCACAGGCAGTGAAGCAGGTCTTCAGGTGTCTTTTTCTCCCCTTCCTCTCTCCATTTCTCTCTGTCCTATCCAACAATGATGACATCAATAATAACTACAACAACAATAAAACTAAAGGGGGAATAAAAGGGGAAAAAAATACCATAACTTCTTGAAATGCAAGAAATTCTTTTTACTAATTATACCAGAACATCAGAAATGTCATGAGCATTAGGATACATTGCTGCCTACTCTAAGGAATTTATAGAATGAAGAAGAGAGCTAAGGACAAAACTCTGTAAGGGACTCTACCTCAAGAAGTGTGACCAGAACAGTAGAAAATAATAAGTTTGGGGTGCCAGGCAGTGGTGCACCTGGTCAAGCATACACATTACCATGTGCAAAGACCTGGGCTTGAGCCCCCCATGCTCCAATTGCAGGGGTGATGCTTTACTAACAATTCTCTCTCCCTTTCCCCTCTCAACTTCTCTCTGTCCTATACAATGCAATGGAAACGTGGGAGGGAGATGTCAAGTGGGAGTAGTGGATTTGTAGTGCTGGCAAAAAGACTCAGTGATAACGCTGGTAGCAATAAATAAGTTTGTTGGAAAGGAAATTATTAAAAAAGAAAGTGGTTTGGGACCAGGTAGTGGTGCACCTGATTGTGCACACATGTTACAATGTGCAAGGACCCGGGTTCAAGCCACCAGTCCCTACCTGCTGGAGGAAAACTTAGCTAGTGGTAAAGCAGTGTTGCAGGTGTCTCTCTGTCTCTCTTCCTCTCTATCTCCCCCTTCTTTCTCAATTTCTCTCTGTCTCTATCCAATAACAAATAGATAAATAAAGATGATAAAATTAATTTTTAAAAAATTTATTAAAAAAGAAGAAAGTGGTTTACAGTCAAGCTACAAAAGTGTCATTAGTTCGTTGATAAAAAATGTGATTACGTAAGTTCCATCCCTGGCACCCCTTATACTAGAATACTGCTCTTGCTTTTCCCTCTGTCTCTTCTCTTTGCCTCATGTGAAACTTTCTCATATGTAATGAATATTTTTAAAATTATATTTTTTGTTGTGTGATGTTATTGGCAAATTTGGTGACATAGGCTAAGTAAAAAAGTGAAGAGAGAAGCTGAGGAAGTGAAGTTACTCACAGAGAGGGACTACTAGGAAGATAGCAGTGAGGGCTGTTTAGTTTGTGTTTTTGTTTTTCAGTTTTATGTAGGAATCAAGATAAAATCATATAATAACATAGGAAGCAGGATGGAACTTAAAACTTTGATGCTTAGACAATGAATAAAAGAACTGACACTTCTTTTTTTCTTTTTTTTAAATTATTTGTAAAGTGGAAATACTGATAAGACCATAGGATAAGAGGGGTACAGCTCCACATAATTCCTACCACCAGGGAGTCAGGTGGTAGCGCAGCGGGTTAAGCGCATGTGGCACAAAGCGCAAGGACCAGCATAAGGATCTCGGTTCAAGCCCCCGGCTCCCCACCTGCAGGGGAGTCGCTTCACAAGAAGTTAAGCAGATCTGCAGGTGTCTTTCTTTCCCCCTCTCTGTCTTCCCCTCCTCTCTCCATTTCTCTCAGTCCTGTCCAACAACGACGACATCAATAACAGCAACAATAACTACACAAAACAACAAGGGCAACAAAAGGGAATAAATATTTTTAAAATTTTTTAAATAAAAATAATTCCCACTGCCAGAACTCCCTATCCAATCCCCTACCTTGATAGCTTCCCTATTCTTTATCTCTCTGGGAGTATGGACCCAAGATTGTTATGGGTGCAGAAGGAGGGAAGTCTGGCTTCTGTAATTGCTTCCCCACTGAACGTGGGCGTTGACAGGTTGACCCATACTCCCAGCCTGTCTGTCTCTTTCGGTAGTGGGGCATGGATCTGGGGAGGTGGGGCTCCAGGACACATTGGTGGGGTTATCTGCCCAGGGCAGTCAGGTTGGCATCATGGTAGCATCTGGAACCTGGTGGCTGAAAAAGCATTGATATAAAGAAGAACAAACTGTTCACTAATCATGAACCTAAAAGCAAGAATATTGCAGATGAAGATTTGGGGTCCCCGTCCTGGAAAAAGCTAGTAGGTCTATTTTAGGTATATTGCAAGGGGCCTGTGACTACTAGTTTTTGCCTGCATCTGACATCTTATATGCAGGTGGACCCAGGATATTGTCTAGGCAGATGGTGTCAGAGTTGGAAACAGGACTAGAAGGCTGGATCAGGGAAGAAAGTACCTCCCAAAAATAGGAAAAGTTCATAAATATTATTAAATGTAAGCCCCATCAATTTGATCTGGGACCCATATTCAGCACAGGTGCCCATGTAACCCTGCATCTCTGTAGGTCTGATCTAGAATTCTGTGGTCAGAGCTAGGAACATTTCAGGCTGCACCAATTTCAGGACCCATCATCCTGGGGTGATAAGATATGTTATTCAGCTTCCCTTCGGAGACTGGAACAGTCCCTATCATTGTTGATCCACATTGAGGACAAGGTCCTATAGGGGCCCATGGAGGGTTCTGTTATGTTCTGATGGAGATGACCAGTGACTATGATGAGATGGATCCACTGGAGGTCTAGGCCCACCATGTATGTATGGGAATCCCAGGACTCCCTGACTAGGGCGCCAAATGATGGGATGGCCTGATAGTCACTAAAGAGTCATCATTAAAGTATGCGGCCTCTTGCCCTTATTCAGCTTTTGTAGTCCTTACTTCGTCTGACAAGGTCAGCTTTGGAGTGACTGTGGAACATGCAACAGGAGGTAGGTGAGGAGGGTATCTAGATCTAAGAAGAAACTATTTCATTAGGTACTCTGTGTTGTCTTTTTAGGTCATTCTGCTTGCTTGCCTCATTTATTGACTCACTGTAAACTATTGTGCACTTTTGCTTTAAGATATATGTTTTCCCCTAACTTATGGATACATGTACATATGCCCTATCTCATTCTCCTTTTCATATGTTAAAGAGACAGTGATAGCAAGTTGGAGATACTCCTGCTAGTTATCTTCTAAGTAAAATAAACATCCTGATGTGAAATGAGCAAAATGAGAAGTGTTGAAATAGGAAGTATAAGAAATGTTAGACCATCAATAGCTATTGAGCAAGTAAGAGACCCACAGAAAAAAATTCTGACTTATGTCAAAGTATCAGTTGAGATGAGGCATTGTGAATTTGTAATCTCGAACACTGGTCAGTTTTCTCCGATGTGCCTAAATATCTGTAAGGAAGTATAATAATAAATATGAACAGCAAAGCAATTAAAAGTTTCTGTGAACAAAAAAAGAACAGAAAGAATAGAATAGATGCATCTTTGTTTTTATTCCCTTCAGTCACCATAAATCTTTTGATTAGTGAATTTAAGACATTCACTTACAAGGTTGATTTTTTTTTATGTGGTTTTAAAAGAACAAAAGTAAACAAACTGTCTCTAAGACTTTGTGAGAACTGTGGTTATCAGTAGAAAGAGGGGTGCATAGAACTGTGGTAATGGGTGTGGTATGGAGCTAAACTCTGTAATCTTACAATCTTGTAACTGTGAGAGTAGTCACAAACAAAATAAAGTTTTGGGAGTGGGTTACTTGCTAAAAAACAGTTGCAGTGATCTGCAGTCTGAATGTAGACTGACATAGAAATCATAGGGAGTTGAATAGTGGAGAGGTTTGGGGGGTTATTTGTTTTTTCATTTTACTTAATTTGTATTTTGTTAGTGATTTAACAATGATTTATAAGATAATAAGATTACAAGATTATAGTTATTTTATTTATTTTTATTTTATAGAGACAGCCAGAAATTGAGAGGAAGGGGGATATAGAGAGGGAGAGAGACACCTACAACCCTGCTTCACCATTTGTGAAGCTTTCTTCCTGCAGATGGGGACCAGGGGCTTGACCTCGGGCCCTTGCACATTGTAACGTGTGCTCAACCAGGTGCACCACCACCCAGTCCCCTCAAGAGTATAGTTCTATCCACATCTACCAATAGGAAGAATACTAAGAGCTTAAAAAAGGGGGTGGGAGTATGTGGGCACGGGGCTAAGTGCACTTGGCAGGAAGTGCTAGGACCGACACAAGGATCCCTGTTCGAGCTCCCCTTCAGGTGGTGAAGCAGATCTACAGGTGTCTGTCTTCCTCTCCCCCTCTCTCTTCCCTTCCTCTCTTTATTTCTCTGTCCTATCCAACAACAGTAGCAATAACAAGAACAACAAAATGGAGAAAATGACATCCAGAAGCAGTGGATTTATATTGCAGGCACTGAACCCCAGTGATAACGCTAGAGGCAAAAAAACAAAAAAATTAAGATGTTGATCTCATGTAGAGAAAAAGAATGAGTTTCTAAGAAAAGAAATAAGAAAAGGGTCTATAGCCTTACCACCCTGGACATGCCCAATCTTGGAAGATAAGCAGGGTCAGTCTAGTTAGTACGTGGATGGGCAGAATCAGTGGTTAGACTTCAGTAGAGCTTTAAAATACCAGGTGGAGAAGTTTTAGGTTATAATAAGGTCCTAGATGTGAACTATACAAGGGATATCTGAAATGAGGAGCTATAGAACAGTTAGGCTGAGATAAATCAACATGAATATTGTTACTCAAAATGACAAAGTTGGCAAAGACACTTAAGTCAAATTTGAAGAAAGTAATGAGGTTACTCTCACCTACTGCTTTTTAAGTAATCAATCACTTTTTTTTTTTTTGTCTTCTAGTACAAAGTGATTGTCCCCAAAATTGGAAATATATTAGATCTTTGTGCAGCATTGTCTACTTTGTCTGGAGTTCCTTCAGATAAGGTGAGGTATTTCTGGTGTTGAAGTATACAAATTGGAATTTAATTTTTCAGTGTTGTTGTTAAAACCAGCTTAATAGAATTCTGTTTCCTTTTAGATGATAGTTACTGATATATACAATCACAGATTTCACAGAATATTCGCTATGGATGAAAACCTTAGTAGTATTATGGAACGAGATGATATTTATGTGTAAGTATAAAATTTTTTGTATGAAATATTACTTGAGGAAAAATTCACTATTTTCAGAGCTTATAGTCAGATTTGTCCTTTTAGGTTTGAAATTAACATCAATAGGACAGAAGATACAGAACATGTGATAATTCCTGTGTGCCTAAGAGAAAAATTTAGACACTCAAGTTATACCCATCATACTGGTTCTTCACTTTTTGGTCAGCCCTTTCTTATGGCTGTACCACGAAATAATACTGAAGATAAACTCTATACTCTCCTGCTTTTGAGAATGTGGTAAGTTACAGACAGTTCTAAATTAGCAAGATAAAATATAAGATGACTAATAAAATTTAAACACGCAAGATACTATCTAAGTATTTGCTATACTAACTTTATTTTAGTAGGTACTAGTTTTAAACTAGCCATAGTCTAATCCATTTTTTGATTATATAAGTCACATTATTGATATAATTCAAACTGAACCTACATGAAGTCTTTGTATTGTTTTATACCAAAAGTTTACATTGGGAAAGAAATAGAAATGTATCATGTAATATATAGCTTCATTTCTTTAAACACCATGAGTGCAATCACTCATCCCAAAACCTTGATTTGATATAAATGTAACTTGCTATTTGATCTCTTGTTTTATCCTTTATAGTTGACTTAGCTTTCTTTTTGCATACCTGTTTAAATCAGGGAAGATGCCCATTTTGCCATGCGTGTTACCCATTTTCTTTTTTTTATTATTTATTTATTGGGAGATTTAATTTACTACAGTTGAAAGTAAAATACAATAGTTTGTACATACATAACATTTCCCAGTTTTCCACATAACAATTCAACCCTCACTGGGTCCTCCTTTGCCATCATGTTCCAGGACCTGAACCCTTCCCCTCTCACCCCAGTGTCTTTTACTTGGGTGCAATACACCAACTCCAGTCAAAGTTCTGCTTAGCCTTTTCCCTTCTGATCTTGTTTTTCAACTTCTGTCTGTGAGTGAGATCATCCCATATTCAACATTTTGTTTCTGACTAATTTTACTTAACATGATTCATTCCAGCTCCAGCCAAGGCCATATATGAAATATTGACAAGACCATAGGATAAGAGGCGTGCAATTCCACATAATTCCCACCACCAGAACTCCCTATCCAATCCCTTCCGTTGAAAGTCTTCCTATTCTTTTTCTCTTTGGGAGCATGGACCTAGGATCATTATGGGATGCAGAAAGTGGAAGGTCTGGCTTCTGTAATTGCTTCCCCACTGAGCATGGGTGTTGGCAAGTTGATCCATACTCCCAGCCTGTCTGTCTTTCCATAGTGGTTCAAGGATCTGGGGAGGCATGGCTCCAGTACACATTGGTGGGGTCGGCTGCCCAGTGAAGTCAAGTTGACGTCATGGTAGTAACATCTGGAACCTGGTGGCTGAAAAAGCATTAAGATATAAAGCAGAACAAAATGTTGACTAATCATGAGCCTAAAGGCAAGAATATTGCAAATGAAGATTTGGGGTCTCCGTTCTAGAAAAAGCTAGTAGGTCTATTTTAGGTAGATTCCAAGGGGCCCATTACTTTACTAGTTTTTGCCTGAGCCTGACCGCTGATATGCAGGTGGGCTAAAGGTATTGTCTTGGCAGATGGTGTCAGAGTTGGAAACTGGACTAGAAAGCTGGATCAGGGAAGAGAGTACCTCCCAAAAATGGAAAAGTATATAAATACTGTTAACTGTAAACCCCATTGATTTGATCTGGGGCCCATATTCAGCACAGGAGCCAGTGTAACCTCTGTATCCCTAGAGGTCTGAGCTCTCATTCTGTGGTCACAGCTAGGAACATTCAGGCTGCACTAATTTCAGGACTCACCATTCTCAGGTAGATAAAGTAATGTTACCCAACCTCCCTTTGGAGAATGGAACATTCCCTACCATTGTTGATCCACATTGAGGGCAAGGTCCTATAGGGGCCCACAGAGGGATCCATTATGTTGTTCCTGATGGAGATGACCAGTGGCAGTGGAGGGATCTGTTAGAGGTCTAGGCCCATCATGTCTGTGTCCTGAATCCCAGGACTCCCTGACTAGGGCCCCGGGTGATGGGGTCAAGGCCCATTTTCTAATTTCAAGTCCTGGACCTTTCATTCTGGGGGAAGCTTCTTTTCTGTGGTTGTGTGTGTGTGTGTGTGTGTGTGTGTGTGTGTGTGTTTCTATTAGAAAAAGTCAGCTTGGAACTGTGAAGCCCCAACAACAACAAAATAATAGTGACTCTAGCAAATTAACCTCTTTCTTTTATTTTTATCTTTTTAAATTTTTTTTTATTATTTTTATTTTATTTATTGGATAGAGACAGCCAGAAATGTAGAAGGAAGGGGGTGATAGAGAGGGAGAGACAGAGAGACACCTGCAACACTGCTTTACCACTTGCAAAAGCTTTCCCCCTGTAGGTGGGGACCGGGTGCTCAAACCTGGATCCTTGCTCACTGTAACATGTGCGCTCAACCAGGTGCGCCACCACCTGGCCCCCAACCTCTTTGATGACCAAAACACAAATTATTAGTTGAATGATGCTGCTAGCTCTTGATTTTTAATTTATCCTTGAACTTCTTATATGACCCATCTTGTTGCATATAAAAATTTTGTTCTACCAAAAGAATGAAAGCCTTTTAAAAAGTTATTTGTTCTATGACTTTATTTAAGCCGATACGTTAAAATATCTACTGAAACAGAAGAAACTGAAGGATCCCTACACTGCTGTAAAGACCAAAATCTTAATGGAAATGGCCCAAATGGCATACATGAAGAAGGCTCACCAAGTAAGACTTCTCTGTTAAATTGTGAAAACTTTTTAGTTTGATTATTACGTCAAAAAAAGGCTAAAGGTTAAGGAACTAAAACATGCCTACAAATCTGGGAAAGGAAATATTTTTAATATTTTAAATGTAACATGAATACTAGGGAGACAACATATTGGTTATACAAAACAACTTTCCTGCCTGAGACTCTGAGCTCCTAGGTTCGATCCCCAGCACCACTAGAAGCTAGAGTTGAAGAATACTTTGGGGGGAAAAGTTAATTAAAGAAATAAATGTTGTGGTCCGGGAGGTGGCACAGTGGATAAAGCATCGGACTCTCAAGCGTGAGGTCCTGAGTTCAATCCCTGGCAGCACATGTACCGGAGTGATGTCTGGCTCTTTCTCTCTCCTCCTATGTTTCTCATTAATAAATAAATAAAATCTTTAAAAAAAAAAAAGAAAGAAATGTAGCATGGGGTGAACTTATTGAAGATTTTTAATATCTAAAATTAGGTGAAATGGAAACGGATGAACCAGATGATGAGTCCAGTCAGGATCAAGAACTTCCCTCTGAGAATGAGAACAGTCAGTCTGAAGATTCAGTTGGAGGAGATGATTCTGAAAATGGATTATGTGAGGATACTTGTAAAGGTCATCTCACGGGACACAAGAAACGATTGTTTACATTCCAGTTCAACAACTTAGGCAATACTGATATCAACTACATCAAAGATGATACCAGGCATATAAGATTTGATGATAGGCAACTTAGGCTAGATGGTAAGTATTTGTAGAATGACTTGTACACTTAGCTTAAAAGTATGGTTTTGTTTTTATTTGTGATAGAGACAGAGATATTGAGAGGAGAGGAGGAAGAGTTACCTGCAGACTTGATTCATGAAGCCTCCCCTCTGCAGGTGGAAACTAGGGGCTTGAACTCAGGTCCTTCCTTGCACTTGATAATGTGAGCTCAACCAAATGTGCCACCACTGTGGCCCACTTAGAAGCGTCCTTTTGGGGTTTTGTTTGTTTGCTTGCTTTTGGTTAAAAACCAATATTCATGAGAATTAGATCTCATCTACATAAAATATTGAAAGTCTTAATTTCTAAGTATACTAAATCGCACATCATGTTTGTTAAATGTAGACACAGTACTTGTGGTTCATGTTTTTTTTGTTGCTGTTTGTTTACTCTTAAAATACAATGGCTGGCAATAACAACTTACCCTGATTAACTAGTACAAATACAAGAATCCTATATATTCTGGCATATATCTCAATATTAAAATACAAGTTTAGCATTAAAGCATATTAAGTTATAAAGAAAAATGTTTTTCACTTTAGAAAGATCTTTTCTTGCTTTGGATTGGGATCCTGATTTGAAAAAAAGATACTTTGATGAAAATGCTGCTGAGGTAAGTCTTTCATTCCCTCTTTATCTTTTTTTTTTTTAATATTTATTTATATATTCCCTTTTGTTGCCCTTACGTTTTTTATTGTTGTAGTTGTTGTTGTTGTTATTGATGGATGGGACATTGTTGGATAGGACAGAGAGAAATGGAGATAGGAGGGGAAGACAGAGGGGGAGAGAAAGGTAGACACCTGCAGACCGCCTGTGAAGCAACTTCCCTGCAGGTGGGGAGCTGGGGGCTCGAACCAGGATCCTTACACCGGTCCTTGTGCTTTGCGCCACCTGCGCTTAACTCGCTGCGCTACCGCCTGTCTCCCCCTCTTTATCTTTCACACATTGATCATTATGCTTCAGTTTGGTTAGTCTTTGGCTTCTACAAAGTCATTTATTTTGCCATATGAAAATTACTTATGGGGCAGGGGTAGATAGCATATTGGTTATGCAAAGAAACTCTCATGCCTGAGGCTCCAAAGTCCCAGGTTCAATCCCCTGCACCACCATAAACCAGAGCTGAGCAGTGCTCTGGTAAAGAAAAAAAAAAGAAAATTACTTATGTACTAGAAGAAAAGTCTTTTGTTGGTTTTAAGATGCTTCCTACTTAAACTTTTTATTCATGCATGTAATTGTATACACAGATTATTTAGAAGTGTGATGTAATCATCAGATGAAATAAGCTTTATGACTCTTAAGAAAATTGAGGAGCTTTTATTACTCTCTACAGTGAGATAATATCACTAAAATTAGTTTTATTTCATTTGTTCTTCTAACTCAAGAAATACTTCTGTTTAGGATTTTGAAAAACATGAAAGTGTGGAATATAAACCCCCTAAAAAACCCTTCGTGAAATTAAAAGATTGCATTGAGCTTTTTACAACAAAAGAAAAACTAGGTGCTGAAGATCCCTGGTAAGAAACAAAGTTTGATAATTAAAGATTTTTTTTTTTTTACTGAGATTTATGTTTTATCATGTTAGAAGCACTCACTAAATTATTTCAGCATGTTAAATAAAAATCATCCCTTGATATGTTATTAGTAAATTCCTTTAACTTGGGGCCAGGCAGTGGTGCATCTAGTAGAGCACACAAGCTACCATACACAAGGACCTAGGTTCAAGCCCCCAAATTGCACTAGCGGGGGGGAAGTTTCATGACCAGTGTTGAAGTGCTGCAGGTATCTTTACTTCTCTCTGTGTCTCTCCCTGTCTCTCTGTCTTTATCAAAAAGAAAGGGGAAAATGCCCACCAGGAGCAGAGGAGTCATAATGTAGGCATCTAGCCCCAGTAAGAATTCTGCTGGCAACAAAAAGTTTTGCCTGAAAAGCAATTCACCACTCAATCAAACCTAGTAAATAACTGAGGTAGATCAGATATTCTTATTTGGATGTTTTTTCCATCCAAAACTTTGAATGTGTCCATCAAATCTTTTCTAGCCTGTAAATTTCTGTTGAGAAATCAATAATCTTCTGGGGAATACCTTATAAGTAACCCTGTGTTTCTCCTCTTGCTTTTAGAATCACCTTGTCTATTTTTGGTCTTTACCATTTTACTTATAATGTGTCTTGGTGTGCTTCAGTTCAAATTTATTTTGTTTGGAACTCTTAAAGAGTTTTCTGAATCTGTACATCTATTGTTAGAGGAACATTCTCAGCTATTGATATTATTTCTTCAAATAAGATTTCTGTCTGTTTCTGTTCTTTCACTTTTATAGTGTAAATGTTCTTCCTCTTGATGTTGTTCTATAACAACAAGATTTGTTTTAATTATTTTTTTGCTGTTATTACTTTACTTTTATTTCTTTTACCCTTACTTTATCTTTCCAGTTCAATCATTGCTTATGTTTTCCTGCTTGCAGTTCTTGTGTGTGTTAACACAGCTTACTGTATTGTCACCTGTGTTTTCTGTTAACGATTTCTCATACCTTCTCTAATTTTGTTGGATTTCTTTTTTTTTTTTTTTATTTTTTTATATTTATTTATTTATTTACTTAGTCCCTTTTGTTGCCCTTATTTTATTGTTGTAGTTATTATTGTTGTTGTTATTGATGTCATTGTTGTTGGATAGGACAGAGAGAAATCCAACAGTGCTGCTTTTAGCATGTTGTCATCTCAAGGACTGTTGTCATAACTCCCACATGGTTTATAGCTTAATTAATTATAGCATGTGGTCATCTCAAGGACTGTTGTCATAACTCCCACATGGTTTATAGCTTAATTAATTATAGCATGTGGTCATCTCAAGGACTGTTGTCATAACTCCCACATGGTTTATAGCTTAATTGTTTTTTCATTTTCCATAGTAAAATTGCAGGCACAGAAATGTAATAGGATTGGGATACAAGGAGTTTGGTACTTCTTGCCCTCTTTTCACCAGATTCAAGTTCCATACCTCATTGATTTCTTCTCAATTAAAACTTGTCACATGGGGAGTCGGGCTGTAGCGCAGCGGGTTAAGCGCAGGTGGCGCAAAGCACAAGGACCAGCATAAGGATCCTGGTTCGAACCCCAGCTCCCCACCTGCAGGGGAGTCGCTTCACAGGCGGTGAAGCAGGTCTGCAGGTGTCTATCTTTCTCTCCTCCTCTCTGTCTTCCCCTCCTCTCTCCATTTCTCTCTGTCCTATTCAACAACAACAACAACGACAATAAAAAACAACAGGGGCAACAAAAGGGAATAAATAAATAATAAAATAAATATTAAAAAAGAGAAAAAAAACTTGTCACATGGAGGGACTTTTCTTTTATTATTTATATATGAAGGGAACACTGAGCCTACCTACATATATCATGCCAATTCAGTGGTATATAACTATCTTTTTAGCATACTAATAGTAATAATCTAATTCTTGTAGTTGAGTAATTATTTATAATAGATTTATTTGGAAAATACAGATGTTTTTAAATGCTGGTATATATTATGCACCTAGTTTGTTAATTTGCTCACTGAATATAGAACTTTCCAAACTTTATTTGCCTGATGTTTTCATTATCTCTGTAAAACTTTAAATGTTTCTCTTTATTTTCAGGTATTGTCCAAATTGTAAAGAACATCAACAAGCCACAAAGAAATTGGATTTATGGTCCTTACCTCCAGTGCTTGTGGTACATCTCAAGCGATTTTCTTATAGTCGGTACATGAGAGACAAGTTAGATACATTAGTTGATTTTCCTATCAAGTAAGTTCTAATTTCATGCTTCATAAACATGGGCAACTCACTTTTTAAAAACAACTGTGCCCAATTTCAGTTTTGAGTGTATTATTATTGTTGTAAGGGTTAGTAATAATTTTTAATCCCTTTTATACAAATTTCAAAGAATATATATATATATACATACATATATATATATATATATATATATATATATATATATTAAAACTCATTCTTAGTTATATTAGTGTTCATTGGCCTCAGTGTAAACCTAACATACCCTATGGGATCTTAGGGATCTTTTTCTCTAGAGATCACTTCATCATTCCCAAATGTTATTTTAAAAGACCAGAGTAATATGAAAACAATGAGAGAAATACTAAGAGTGATGCAGTAGTGTAATATGTAGTCTCCCTACTGTGTCATCCTTCAGCTTTCTTATAATATCCAAAGCATGTTAGCATGTTTATGGTCCCACCTTTTTTTTTTTTTTTTTTTTAACCAGAGCACTGTTCAACTCTGGCTTATGGTAATGTGGGGGATTGAACCTGGGACTTTGGAGCCTCAGGCATAAGAGTCTGTTTGCATAACCATTATGCTATCTACCCTCTGCCTGTCCCACCTTTTTTTGAAGCTCTAAAGATTATTGAGGGTCAGGGGTAGATAGCATAATGGTTATGCAAAGAGTCTCTCATGCCTAAGGCTCTGAAGTCTCAGGTTCGATCCCTTGCACCACCATAAGCCAGAGCTGAGCAGTGCTCTGGTAAAAAATAAATAAGTAAATAAATAAATATAATTGAGGACTCCAGGAAGTAGCAAGTAGGGTGCAACCCTTGCTATCACAAGGCCTGGTTTCTGTATTCCATACATGGCCCCCTACATGGTGGCACCACAGCACTGGGGTAAACTCCATGGGCAGTAGATCATTGCTGTGGTCTCTCTGCCTCTGTCTCTTTCTCTCTCTGGAGTAGAAAGAATGAAGAAAGTTGGCCTAGGATTATTAATATTGCACATGCACAAGGCCCTGCCGCCATCACTATATTAATACTAATAGTAATAATCTGAGGAAAATGATAATGTTATCATTAAGAATTCATAAGGACAAAAAGGCAATACTGAGTCTTACTCATATAATCTAAGAATAATTTTATCATGTAATATTTTTGTAATATGAACTTGGAGGCTTTTTTTACTAAAAGAATATGATTGCATTATTTTATTTCTCAGTATTTGTACAACAGATTGATATAATTTAGTAAGTAGAGAGATGCTGAAGGTATAGACAGAGGTGGTTGGAAAGAAGTAGATGATGTAGTAATATTGAAAACATTCTTTGGATAGATTATTTTAATGATTATAAAATTATTAAGAACATGGTTTTAACCCTCCTTAAATCCTAATATTTATTCATTTATTTATTTACCAGAGCACTGATCAGCTCTGGCTTATGGTAATGCTGGGGATTGGACCAGGGACAGCAGAGCCTCAGGCATGAGAGTCTCTTTGCACAACCATTATGCTATCTATCCCCCACCCTTTAGTTAAAATTATAAAATTAAAAGGGACCAAGTGGTATATAACTGGATTGAACACACACTCTACCATGCTCAAGCCTACAGATGTCATTCTGTCTCTTACCTCCTTTGCCTCAATTTCTGTCACCATCTAAAATAAATAAATGTTGGTGTATTGCACCAAAACAAAGGATGGGGGTTGGGGGTTCAGGTCCTGGTGGATGATGGTAGAAGACTAAGGCTGAGGATGAAAATGTTTTGCAGAAAATGTACACCTATATCAATAATTGTATTTACTATAAGCCATTACACACACACACCCCAGTAAAGGAAAATGAATAAGTTATAAGATTAAAATGGATGCAAATAATAAATGTTGATAACTATTTTTCCTTTGTAAACTGAGATTTGAATTTAGGATTTTATGTTATTAGCAGGCAAACATTTAATCTGAATAATAGCATCTTCGGTAGATTTTAAAATTCTCAATCTTTAAGAAAGTGTGTGTATCAAGGGCCCAGATTTGAGCCCCTGGTCCCCACCTGGAGAGGGGAATTTTTCACGAGCAGTGAAGCAGGTCTGCAGGTATGTCTCTGACCTGTCAAATAAAAAATAGAAAGAAGAAGAAAATGGCTGCTGGGGGAGGTGGATTCTTAGTGCTAGCACTTGAGCCCCAGTGATAACTCTGGAGGCAATAAAGATAGAGAAGGATCCTGATTCGAGCCCTCGGGCTCCCCACCTGCAGAGGAGTCCCTTCACGGGCAGTGAAGCAAGTCTGCAGGTGTCTATCTTTCTCTCCCCCTCTCTGTCTTCCCCTCCTCTCTCCATTTGTCTCTGTCCTATCCAACAACAACAATAAAATAAGAAGGGCAACAAAAGGGCATAGATAAATAAATATTTTTTAAAAGTGTGTATATAACTACTGACAGGAGGAAATGGAATTCATTGTCTTTACAGAACATAAAGCTGATTTAATCTCTTTTTTTGAACAGTGACTTGGATATGTCAGAATTCCTAATTAATCCAAATGCAGGTCCTTGCCGATATAATTTGATTGCTGTTTCCAATCACTATGGAGGAATGGGAGGAGGACACTGTAAGTTGACAGCTTAACTTGTTATTGAAACCATGTTTGATAACTCCAGACTTTATTCTTTTTAAAAATATTTATTTATTTATTCTCTTTTGTTGCCCTTGTTGTTTTATTGTTGTAGTTATTGATGTCATTGTTGGATAGGACAGAGAGAAGTGGAGCTCTAGTATTGCCAAGGATTGAACTTGGAACCTTCTAGCCTTAGGCATGAAAGTCTTTTGCATAATCTTTATTCTCTCTCCTTGACCTTGGGTAGCTCTTTCCCTATTCTTTTTTTTTTTTTCCTCCAGGGTTATTGCTGGGCTCAGTGCCTGCACCATGAATCCACCGTGCCTGGAGGCCATTTTTCCCCCTTTTGTTGCCCTTGTTGTAGCCTTGTTGTGGTTATTATTATTACCATTGTTGATGTTGTTCATTGTTGGATAGGACAGAGAGAAATGGAGAGAGGAGGGGAAGACAGAGAGGGGAAGAGAAAGACAGACACCTGCAGACCTGCTTCACCGCCTGTGAAGTGACTCCCCTGCAGGTGGGGAGCCGGGGGCTGTAACCGGGATCCTTAGGCTGGTCCTTGTGCTTTGCACCACGTGCGCTTAACCCACTGCGCCACCGCCCCGACCCCCTCCCTATTCTTTTTATCAGGATTTTATTAGTCTTTGAACATTTTGACTTATAATTACAAGTGTTAGTTTAGCTTTCTTTTGACATCATTATTTAGTGTACCTTTTTCTTGAATTTGTTACAGATAATATTGTTGTATCTTTTCTATTCAATATGGCAATATATTTATTTTAATTTGTGAGTGTGGTGACCATTTTAGATTGTCAAATTTGAAAGAAATAATAGGCTTGGGGGCTGGGCAGTGGTGTACCTGATTAAGCATACACATTACCTTATGCAACTACCTGGGTTCAAGCCCCTGCTCCCCAACTGGCAGGAAGGAAGCTTCATAAGAGGTGAAGTTCTGTACGTGTTTCTCTATCTCTGTCTCTCACCCTCCCTTTTAATTCCTCTCTGTCCTATAAAAAGGGAGGGGGTGGAATAGCCTGCCAGGAGTGGTGGACTCATTGTGCAGGCACCAAGCCCTAGCAATGACCCTAGTGGCAATTAGATACTTACATAGATAATAGACTTCACCCAGATGGACAGTATCCCTTTTTTTTGGAAGTGGGTGGTGAGGTTATTCATTTGGTTTGGTTTTGTTGACTGCTTGTTCTTTGGCCATAGCACACTACAGTTGTGGCTATTAGTTGATAGTGGTAGGGGGTTGAACCTGGGACCTTTGTATATATAAGTCCTTTGCACTATCTCCTTGGTCTAGTGCTTTTGTGAGAGAGAAGACTATTTAGAAAATGTAGCACAGTGCAGGAGATAAATTATAATATTATAACAGCTGTGCAAAACGACTGTCATGACTGAGGTTCTGGAGTCCCAGGTTCAATTCCATATCGTAAGTCAGAGCTGAACAGTGCTCTGGTGAAGGTGAACAGTGCTCTAGTGAAGGGAGGGAGGGGCTTATGGAGGGGAGAGCCAGGGAGTGGGGGGACGAAAGAAAAGGTAGCACATAAAGCATTACTTTTTGAAAAATATGACAGCAGATTGTTGTTTTGGGGACATTTTACAACTTTTTCTCAGTTACAAAGTAAAAACTACCATGCAGTTTATGCAGTAGAATGCAGGTAGTGTTTATTTATTTTTTAACCTAAAACAAAACTTTAAAATTTTACATATTAATCACTTTTTACTTCCTCTTGCTGTGTATTTTTGTTGAAAACTGGAAAATATTTTGGCATGAAATCACTGCAAATTTAATGAATTAGAAGCATGTCATATAAAATTAAAATTAAGATTGAAATTTCAAATTTTGGAGTTGGAGAAAGACAGCCCTTAGTTTTTTGTTTGCTTTTGTTTTCAGTGGTTTAATGATGATTGACAAGATTGTGGGATAAGAGAGATACAATTCCATACAGTTCCCACCACCAGAGTTCCAACACCCCTCCTCCCAAGTTTCCTTACTCTTTATCCCTCTGGGATTATGGACCAAAAGTCTTTATGGTGGAAGGTCTGACTTGTGTGTTTGCTTCTCCACTGGACATGGGTATTGACAAGTCAATTCATACCCCCAGCCTGTTCTATTTTTCCCTAGTGGGATAGGGCTTTGGTGAGATGGGGTTCCAGGACCTCACAGTGGTGAGGTCGTCTGCCTAGGGAAGTCAGGTTGTTGTCATCTGCAACTTGCTTGCTGAAAAAACATTAAGATGTGAAGCAGAACAATTTGTTTAATCTGGAACCTAAAGGGAAGAGTATAGAGGGTAAAATTTAGGGTCTTCGTGTTGGGAGGAGCTAAGAAGTCTATTTTGGGTATATTCAAAGGGGCCCATGACTTTATTAATTTTTGCCTGAGCCCAACAGCTAACATGAAGGTGGGCTAAGAGTTTTGTTTGGGAAGATGATGTCAGAGTTGAGAATAGAACTAGAAAGCTGGATAAGGGCAGAGAGAAGCTCCCAAATATGGGGAAAATATGTAAGTACCATTAACTTTAAACCCCATCAATTTGACCTAGGGCCCATGTCTGTTCATATTTAGCATAGGAGCCTGTGTAACCTCTGCATCCCTATCAGTCTGAACTCACATTCCATGGTCATAGCTAAGAACATTCTAGTCTGTACTCATCTCAGGACCTGTCTTTCTCGAGTAGCAGAGTATGTTGACCCAGCCTCTCTTTGGAGAGTGTGGCAGTTTATACCATTGTTCTACATTGAGGGCAAAGTCTGTAAAGGCCCACAAGAGGGTTTAGAGATGACCAGTGGTCATGGAGAGAGGAATCTGTTAGTGGTCTAGGCCCATCATATCTATGTGGAATCTCAGTATTCCCTGACTAGGGCCTCAGATGATGGGGTGACCTGATAGTGACCAAAAAGGGCCATCATTAAAGTGTGCTGGTCTCTTTCCTTTATCCAGCTTTTGTATTCCTTACTTTATCTGACGGGTAGAGTCGGAGTGATTGAGGGAAGTGAAATAGGAAGTAGGTGAGGAGGGTATGTAGGTCTAAGTAGAAAATATCTGATTGAGTACTTTATGGTTTCTATTTTAGGTCTTTCTACTCGCATGTTGTACTCGCATGTTGAGTCACTGTAGACTATTGTGTACTTTTATTTTAAGGTATATGTTTTCCCCTAGCTTATGGATCTCTGTGCACATGTGCCCTATCTCATAGGCCCTGGTCAATATCTAGGTTCAATAACTTTGTTAGGAAGTGCACCACCTGAAATGGGACTAAAGTGTCCTGTGAACTAGGAAAGGTCTCACCAGAGTATTGGAGCTGAAGGGTTGACATCACAGGCCTGCTGTCTCTGGACGCAGTCTGAAGTGAAACATGTCGAGGTGGCACTGATTGCATTGATTTGGTTGAGATCAGCAGATGTAGTATCAAATGGTATGAATCAAGAGAAGCATGAAAGAAAACAAAGCCCCAGAGATTCCAAGACTGGAAGAAATTCGGGTTTTATAGAAAATGTCTTAGAGCTTAAGAATGTAATAGATAATTAGTATTATAGCCAAGTTATTTGGGAACTTGGTTTACTTTGAAAGTCTCAGCAAAATATCACAAGTATATATATATATTACACAAAATAAAACCAGCAGATAAATTATCTTTAAATGTAAAAAAGCCTCAGGGAGTCAGGTGGTAGCACAGCACTTGCACACGTGGTGCAAAGTACTGAAGACCGGCGCAAGGATCCCGGTTCAAGCCCTCGGCTCCCCACCTGCAGGGGAGTCGCTTCACAGGTGGTGAAGCAGGTCTGCATATGTCTATCTTTCTCTCCTCTCTGTCTTTCCCTCCTCTCTTCATTTCTCTCTGTCCTATCCAACAACAACATCAGTAACAATAATAAAACAACAAGGGCAACAAAAGGGAATAAATAAATAAATTTAAAAATAACATTTAAAAAAAGAAAATCTCATGGTCAGGATTTACTGTACCATACAAGACCTTGCCATGATTTATGTCATTTAATGCTATTTACAAATAACTATATCTTATATACTGACATGATCAGTTGCTTCTGGTCTAAGATTATGGGTGATTCAATATTTCAAAAAAAAAGTTATTAGAAATGGATTAACAATTTAAGCCTAATGTTAAAATTCAATCAGTTTACTCATTTAAAATCTTTTTATTATTATTTTTTTTAAAGATTTTATTTATTTATTCATGAGAAATGATAGAAAGAACCAGATATCACTCTGGTACATGTGCTGCTGGGGATTGAACTCAGGACCTCATGCTTGAGAGTCCAATGCTTTATCCAATTCACCACTTCCCAGACCACCTCATTTGAAATCTTAAGTGCTTAGATTAAGTACTCTTAGAACTGAAGTCTATGCATTAAAAAGTTTGAGACATTATATCTATTGCCCCCCCTCATATTGATTAAATAGTGATTTGTAAGACAATAAGCTAATAGGAGTATATATTGACACCATTCCCACCACCCAAGTCTGTTCTTACCCCCTCCCTACAGTGGAGCTGAAAATATACCCTCCCCCCCAACCCAGAGTATTTTACTCTGGTGCAGTCAAATTCTGCTTTGCATTTCCCTTTCTGAGTTTCTGTTTATGAGTGGGATTATCCCATACTCCTCTTTCTCTTTCTAGACAGCCCTTAGTTTAGATCGTAACTGTTACTTACCAACTATACTACTGGGAAAATTAGCTGTATTTTCATGCCTTAGTTTCCCCATCTTTAAAATCAAAAGTATAATAATAGTACCTTTTTATGAGATAATACATGAAAGTGCATAACACTGTCCCTGTTAGAACACTGCGTGTTAATTACCCTTTCTTATCTATGAATATTATTCTGAGGATTAAAAATAAGCATTCTGTTTGCCTCTAGGATGAAAAAAGTCTCAAATATCAACTTACATAAAAAGTGTTGAATATCTAGGTTGCAGGTATCTATATTTAATTATTATGTAGACTTTAAATAAAGGAATCAGTTGAACCTGTAATAGGCCTTATATATTGGGTTATCAAAAAAAAAGTTGGTGTTTTGTTTTGTTTTTTTACCAGAGCACTCATCAGCTCTGGCTCTTGGTGGTGCAGGGGATTGAACATGGGACTTAGGAGCTTCAGGCATGAGAGTCTTTTTGCATAACCATTATGCTGTCTAACAACTCAATAGATGATAATCATGTCATTTTAATAGATGTTATTTATTTCAGTGGTTATAATGTTTTGAAGATTCCCCCCCAAAAGAAACATAGATCATCTCAGTCACAGAAATATTGTGTTTTTTCATTAGATACTGCTTTTGCAAAAAATAAAGATGATGGAAAATGGTACTACTTTGATGACAGTAGTGTCTCAACAGCTTCTGAAGATCAGATTGTGGTAAGTATGTCTTTTATCTCCTGAAAATCAAGGGATCCAGTGTTGTTGTTTTAAGGGCTCATGAAAAACTATAATCTATACTCTAATAAACTAGAAGAGACTAGCAATATGTATTTGAAATTTATTTAACAGGCATAAATTTCAGGATGACACTTTTTCTGGCAGTTTTGAATGAAAAAAATGAAGTATCCCTCTGAGAAATAGGTTCATATATTCCTACACATTGTCTACGTAAAATTAGAGAGCTAAAATAGAAAAAAAAAAAAAAAAAAAGTAAAACCCTCTGTGGTATCTGCTCTTCTGGGTACTATTTCCTGGCCAAAGACAAGCTTACTGTAATTAAAAGTCTTCAACTAATGGGACAAGGAGTAACTTGTTACAAGGAGTAATCCAGTAAAGCTGGTGCCTTGCCATTCACACAGCCTAAGTTTAAGCCCAGTGCTGAGATATATATCTCTTCTTCCCTGCTTCTCTATTTGAACTTTAAAAAGAAAAATATAGGGAGTTGGGCAGTAGCACAGTGGGTTAAGAGCAGGTGGCACAAAGCACAAGGATCGGAGTAAGGATCCCGGTTCAAGCCCCTGGCTCCCCACCTGCAGGGCAGGTGGTGAAGCAGGTCTATAGGTGTCTATCTTTGTCTTCCCATCCTCCCTCCATTTCTCTCTGTCCTATCCAACAACAACGTCATCAATAACAACAACAATAATAACTACAACAATAAAAACAGAAAAAAATAAATGAAATAAATATTAAAGGAAAAAATCAATCTGAAAGCAATGAAATCATTGCTCATCAAAGGAATCTTATTGGTCTCTTGAAATACTTAACCTATAATTGTATGAATAGATTTAGAATACTTTTTGAATTCGTGTGTGTGTGTGTGTCCACAGAATTATTGCTGTAGTTCAGTGGCTTCAGCAGCATTTTCCCCCTCTCTCATAAGAGAGTTAGAGACAGAGAGGAAATCTACCTGCAGCACTGCTCTGCCACTGTTGAAATCTGACCTGACCAAAAGGTGAGAAGCAAGGGCTTAAACCCTGGTCCTTGCTCATAGTAATGTGTATGCTCTATTGGGTGAGTTACCAACCAGCCCCAAATTTTACTGCATATATGTTATATATTATACACACACACACACACACACACATATATATATGCTGTGTGTGTTTTTGTGTCACTGAGCATTATACATGCACAATTTTACTGCTTATGGTCAAATTTTTCATTCAGATAGGGTGAGACAGACAAAGAGATACACTACAGCACTATAGTTTCAGTGTCATTGTAATAGTCCCTATATGGTGTTAGAACTTGAAACCTGGGCCATTCAATGCACATGGCAAAGCTAGTGCTCTACTTAGTGAGCTATTTCTCCAGCCCAATATTTTATATTTATCTTCTGTGCTTTATATATTAATTATATATATAATCATATATATATATATGTACACACACACACAAATATACATATATATTATTTTATTTTTCTGTTGTGCCACCAGGGTCATCTGGTTCTTCTGTTTGATGTATACCCTGTAGCTAAAATTGGTTGCCAGCTGAAAATTATGCTGTGATGTTTTAAGAATTCTAACCATTTTAACATTCTTTATTTTAACAGTCCAAAGCAGCATATGTACTCTTCTACCAGAGACAAGATACTTTCAGTGGAACTGGCTTTTTCCCTCTTGACCGAGAAACTAAAGGTGCTTCAGCTGCCACAGGGATCCCATTAGAAAGTGATGAAGATAGCAATGATAATGACAATGATATAGAAAATGAAAACTGTATGCACACTAACTAATGAAAGCCCTAGAAGCCATAAAAGAGAGACTTTCCTGCTGGTGGTGTCTATTGAAACAATGAAGTTACCCACCACATTAAACAAAAGTCTGAGATGGGGAGTTTCAGATAACCGAATGTAAATCCTTTATCAGATTTTAACTTGTGCAGTACTTGAAGTGAAACACAATGAAAACTTTAACAGAAATTGTCTCTTAATACATTTACAGTCTTGTATTTACAAGCTAAATATATATAGGAAATCACAAATAAATCCCTTTTAAGTTTGCTGCTGTTTTGATGAATTATGTTTTCTTTAATTTTTTGGATGTGAGTTAATTGATGATAAATGTTAAATTTGTGGATGTTGGTCATTTATTTTGCTCTAATAATACTGCAAGAAAATCATGGCTGAACTTAATTTTTGGATAATCTAGTTCATGTACATTTAGATTGCCACATAACTGTATTTAACTGCAGTATCAATGTGTCATAAATACTGCAGTAGTATTCTTGGAAAACTAAATTTTTAATCAACCCCTAATAATCAAGATAGACCTATTAAAAAACTAAATCATGGTTAAAAAAAACCTTGAAAAAGTTATTATCTTTTGTGGAATCAGTAAAAAAAAAAATCCAGAATATTGTGTTTAACTGCTGCTGTGAAGGCAGTTTCTAGATTTCATACTCCATTTTCAGTTAAATGTAATCTTTTTTTTACTGCTAGTTGAATCTGTTCCTTAGTTGTTCAGATTATTTTTAGTGCACTTTAAAATGCATATCTTTTAATCTAGTGTTGGCCCAAAATTAAAATATTTGCTGTCTGTTTTTCTCTACTTTTTTTTTTTTTTTTTTTTTTTGCAGTTTCTAGCTCTCCTAATTATTATAGTGAAAGGACAAACTTAATAGTATTATGTATCCATGACAATAATTACATCTAGCTTAGAGGGTTTTTTTTAATATATACATATATACATATATATATATATATATATATATATATATATATATATATATATATATATATTGGCCTTTAAACATTAATGGACAATTGGCTTTAAAGGTAGGTCTGTTAACTTTCTTTGTGTGTTCCTGATGGAATTCACCATAGCCTTACAGCTTTTCTCAGAAGGTTACTTGTTTTAAGAGAAGTGGCATTTGCATGTTCCAGAGTCTGAACCTGTACAGTATATAAAGTCTAAAAACCTTGAATTTGATTTTAGTTTACCACATTCAAGGGTTCAGGATGCCAAAAATATATGTGAACATTTTTAACATTTTTCATTTGCTGCTTTTTTTTTTCCCTTTGATTAGTTAAAAGAATGTATTGTCAATTGGCATACAATACTGCCTTTAATAGAAAATCTAAATGCTGGGGCACATTTCACATATCATAGACTACCTGAAAATTTGCTTTGTGTCCCACTGTTATTAAAGCAAAAAGTATAATGTTCTTCACTTGAACTAATCAAATACAATAGATTATGAATTGTGTATTGTAAATAAAAGTTCACTCTGTGAGTGCACATTTTGGTAAATTATTTATTTATGTTAGCTTTTAAAATTAAAAAGAAGAAAATGCATTTGACCAGGATAAATGAGGTGTACTGATCATGGCTTTGCTTTATACCTTGATATTAAAGGCTGGTTTTTCATCCTGGTATTTTAAAAGCTGCTTTGGGTTTTTTTTCTTTCTCTTCTCCTTCTCCTTCTCTTTCTTTCTCACCCCAACCCCATCTTTTAATGTAAACAAACCTCCTGCATGACAGAGGTTAAAATTTTGTCTGCACTTGAGTTCACTTGAGTTTACATTTGAAATGTGCATGTTTATACAGATTTCAATAAAGCTATTCAAGGCCTTATTTAGTCTTTTATTTCTTACTTTGAATCTTTTTGATGAAACTCTCCTATTTTATGTATAGTTGACTGTATGCTAGTCTTTTTATTATATAGTTACAAATAGAGAGAAAGCATGTTAAACTTTACAACTGTGAATACAGTTTAAGTTTAAATATTCTTTCATTGAACAAATGTTTCTATATCTACCACTGGACTAGAGCCTTGAAGATACTTCAGTAGATTCCTCTATTCTTAGAGCTTCCATCTTTTAACTATCTACCAACTAACAGAGTAAGTTTCCATTTCCCTGGGGTTAAAAAAACTTTTTGAACTAAAATTAACTTTTTTTTTCCTAGCCCTAGGTTGTAGTCTCCACTAACAGTCCATAAATACCATTCCTTTTTAATGCTTGATAATAGCTTCTGTTTCCATGTAAAGAAATGTTATAAATAGGAAATGACCTTAGTGCCATTGAACTATGTCAAACTCAATGAAATTTCAGATGTAAGAAATAAACTATAAAAGTAGCACTATAAAAGGCTAATTCATATGCTAATTAAAGTAGGTATGCATAGCTAATACAGAGTAATAGAAATATATCCAGATTGCAATTCCATTTCTAGTTTTGTTATTTGGTAATTATATGACCTTGAACTAATCTCTCCTAATGTGTTTCTTTACTTGTAGAAGAATAATAACATTTATTGAGTGCTTACTATGGACTAAATCAGTATTAAAATATATGCATTCTTACTTGATCCCACAATAATAATGACCATCATCCCCATTTTTCATGGAGAAACCAAGGTGCAAAGAAGATAATCCCAATTTCGGGGGCTGTGTGATAGCGTAGCGGGTTAATACTCATGGCACAAAGAACAAGGTTTGAACCCCCTGCTCCCCACCTGCAGAGGGGTTCGCTTCACAAGTGGTGAAGCAGGTCTGCAGGTGTCTCTTTTTTTCTCCCCGTTCTCCCCTCCTCTATCCATTTCTCTCTGTCCTATCCAACACCAGCAGCAGCAATGACATAAAAACAATAACAAGGGCAAGAAAATGGGGAAAATGGCCTCCAGAAGCACTGCATTCATAGTGCAAACACCAAGCCCCAGCAATAACCCTGGAGGCAAAAAAAAAAATTCCCAAGTTCACACAGTTACTCTATGGCAGAGTCAATATTTTGTCCTCAAATATATGTACTACCTACCACTATGCTGTAGTTGAGAGCTCAAATAATATAATGCAATTATGGAAATATGCATTGTAAACTATTTTTTAGCAAGACCAAAGCACTGCTCAGTTCTATCTTTTTTTTTTTAATCTTCATTTATTGGATAGAGACAGAATTCAAGAGGGAAGGGGGTGATAGAGAAGGTGAGTGACAGAGACACCTGCAGCCCTGCTTCACCACTGGCAAAGCTTTCCCCATGCAGGTGGGGTCAGGGGGTGGAGGACTTAAACCCGGGTCCTTACACATTGCAACATGTGTGCTCAACCAAGTACGCCACCGCCTAGCCCCCTAACTACTTTCATTGCTTATTTCTTTAGTCTGAATAGAAAGTCATCTTGACACTTAATGATTTTGCTTCCAAAACTATCTTCAATATAGTAGTTGATTACTGGATAAGAAAACTAGGTTGGATGGGAGAATTAATTTAGTGAAATTAAATTAACTTCATTCAACTTAATACATTTATTCCAATTTGATTTTAAATGTACTGACATTTTACTTTATCTTCATCTAAATTAACTGCTCCTTACTTTACATAAGTGTCCTCAAATGCAACTGAATTTAAGGACTTTGTTTCTTCACCTATAATTTAATTTTAATGTATCTTATTATAGGATTGTTTGATATTTTATTCAAGTATCTTGGCTTTTGTTATAATCTGTGTTCCTCTAATACTCCAGTATTTATTCTTACTTTCCTAGCAATTAGATATAAAACCACAAGGAAATACTGATTTGGGCATGTAAGTACTAAAGCCCTTAATACAGGAACTGGGTGGTAGTTCACCCAGTTGAGCACACACACAGTGCACAATGGCCCAGGTTCAAGCCCCAGGTGTTTACCTGCAGAGTGGAAAGTTGAATGAGCAATGAAACAGTTTCTGTCTGTCTCTATCCTAAAAATAAGTAAATCAAACTATAAAAAGACAGTATGTAAGTATATAAATAATTCTTTAAAATAACAATAAAACCGTCAATATACTATAAGGTCAGTACTTTTTCAGCAACTACTTCTCTTGAGATAATAGCATGTTACAAGGAGCATTTAACTCTGAAATATTAGTCCCAGCTTAATCCCCAGCATGTCAGAGTGATACTCTGTTCTCTCCCCCTCTGTCTCCTTCCCCCACTAATTTCTCCTCCTCTCATTAATATTTTTTTAATTTCAAACAGGATACTTTATTCATGCAAAATATGAAAACCCTCTCAAGATTCAAAAATATGTCTCATCTATTACATTTTCAGTCTAGTTCAAAAATGCATGTAACAAAACTAGAACAATTTCATAACAATGATTTGCTTGGCATATTTCTTCTACTGTCCTGTTTCTCTACTGGTGAGTAGAGAAAAATCAATGTAGGTCATGAGTATTTTTCAAATTGTTCTAAATATACAGTTTTTAATTGATATAAAAGAAAATTTTTTTTCATTTCTGTATTATTCATAATCTGTTAAACTTGGGCTTTAAAATTAGCTGTCACTTAGTTGTATTTATCTTGGGCAAATTATTAAATTTCTCTAGGTCAGTTATTTAGTCTAAGCCATAGTTTTTAACTGCATAATACAAAAAATACAGGATGCAGAATACTATTGTAGAAACAGAATTTTTTTAAAAAAATATTTATTTATTCCCTTTTGTTGCCCTTGTTGTTTTATTGTTGTAGTTATTATTGTTGTTGTCGTCATTGTTGGATAGGACAGAGAGAAACGGAGAGAGGAGGGGAAGACAGAGAGGGGGAGAGAAAGATAGACACCTGCAGACCTGCTTCACTGCCTGTGAAGTGACTCCCCTGTAGGTGGGGAGGTGGGAGCTCGAACTGGGATCCTTATGCCAGTCCTTGTGCTTAGCGCCACCTGCGCTTAACCCGCTGCGCTACAGCCCGACTCCCGAAACAGAATATTTTTTAAAGAACTTCTTAAATACAACTAAAAAGGTTAATCCTCAACGACTTAACCAAATGGGTGGAGGGGGTAGGAGAGAATTTGCCAGTAGAAGTTTTTCATTCCATAAAGGAGAAAAATATGGGCGGGAGTAGATAGCATAATGGTTATGCAAGAGACTCTCATACCTGAGGCTTCGAAGGCCCAGGTTCAATCCCTCCGCACCACCATAAGCCAGAGCTGAGCAGTGCTCTGGTTAAAAAAAAGTTAAAAAATAAATGTTTTAGAAATAGAGAAATATACTCCCACTGACCATATCACTGGTATAAGGTGAAAATGTAATGTGGTCTTTAAACACTGTCATCTAGGGAATCGGGCGGTAGCACAGCGGATTAAGCGCAGGCAGCGCAAAGTACAAGGACTGGCCTAAGGATCCCAGTTCGAGCTCCCACCTCCCCACCTACAGGGGAGTCACTTCACAGGCAGTGAAGCAGGTCTGCAGGTGTCTGTCTTTCTCTCCCCGTCTTTCCCTCCTCTTTCCGTTTCTCTCTGTCCTATCCAACAACTACGATATCAATAACAACAATAACTACAACAATAAAACAAGGGCAACAAAAAGGAATACATAAATATAATAAAAAAGTAAATAAATTTAAATACTTATCTAATTACTGCCTGCTTCCCTTGTCCCTTACTTGGTATTCTCATCTTTGTACAGTTTAGGTGAGCAGACATCCTTAAGTATAGGACTTTTTTTTTTCCACCAGGATTATTACTAGGACTCTGCCAACACAACTTCACTGGAATTTAGTTTTTAACTTAGAAGTGTGGAAGAATTCTCATATATACCTTACCATTTATTGGATAGAGACAAAGGGGAGGAGAGAAGGAAGGAGGAGACTGGAGAGAGACACACACATTTGAAGCACTACTCCACTGCTCACAAAGCTGTTCCTCCTACAGGTAATAGACTGGAGCCTTGACCCCAGGTCCTTGCACATGATGTGCGTGCTCAACCAGGTGTGCCACCACCTGGCCCCAGGAGAACTGTTATATACTTAGGGGGAAAAACAAGATGTCCTTCAAAAATAAAATAAAACCACAATGAAAAGTAATAGAAAATAAATTATTTCTGGAGCCAAAGAATAGTGACCTCTTCATTTTTTATTTTAACTCTGCAGAGTTAAAATTAAAAATTGGAATTTGGAGAAATCTTCTCTTTGGAATATGTCAATGACTCCAAATGTTTTTAAGTGCTACTTAGGAGATGAAGCAAGAGAAAGAAAATGTCTTTGTCTTTTCTTAGTTAAATTTCAGAGTTATTTTGTTATCAGACTTTTATGAAAAGTATATATAAATAATTGTTACAAGCACTATTCTAGATTGGGTGAAGCATTTCAATTTTACAATGCATATTTTTTCATTAAATGCATATTATTAAAAGTATCTCCAAATAGCTCAGAAGACAGAACTTTCATTTCAATCTGAGTTAAGCATTGGGTTGTCAGAAAAGTCATAATGCATTTTTCCATAGAAAAAAATAGCATTGACTTTTCTGACAACCCAGTATATTCACATTTTTTATAATTTTTTTTATAAATTACAGGATATGTTTTATTTGTTTTGCCACCAGTGTTATCACTGGGGCTTGGTGCCAGCACTATGACCTGGTGGCCATTTTTTCCTTTTCTAATTTTTATTAAATATGACAGAAATTAAGAGAGGATGGGAAGGGAAGGAGAGAGACAGACCTACAGGCCTGCTTCACCATTGATGAAGCGGACCCCCGCAGGTGGGGAACAGAAGCTCCAACCCAGGTCATTAAGCTTGGTAATATGTGTACTTAATCAGGTATGCCACCGACCAGCCTCTTGAATAGTTTTTTTAAATATCAGAATTGAAAAGATAAAATGTACACAAGTAAAAATTCAAATATTGATGAAGCCTTACTTGCACTAATACTGGGGTAAAGACTTTTTTTAAGTGGATAATATAAAACAGACTACATAAATTACTTTTGATAAATATATACATTGGGGATTTTACTCAACATCATCCACAGTCTAATTACATCCCTCTCTGCTCTTGTGAGCCTGGAACTTGCCACAGTAGTGAACTGTGAAAGGGAAAATCTCTAAGTTGTAAAGGGAATCCAGAAAGTAGATAAACTATTCAAGAAAAATCAGTTGTTGGCAATAGTAATGCTATTGTAATGTTTAGTTCATAGTAATGCTATGAACTAAAGTCTCAAATACAAGAAAAAGTTAAATTCATTTTGGTATCTTTTTATTCCTAGAAATGTCTATGAACTATGATTATTACAAAGCAGCTACAACTCTTTGGAAATTGTGCTAAGTGGAAATGCTGTAAAAATAAGTCTGCTCCTCTTCAGTATGCACAAAATCAAATATTTTAAATGTTTAAATTGTTGTGGTGATTTTTTTTTTTTTACTATAGACATTATGGTTGAAATTGGTGCTCATTTTGCTAAAAGATTTTCCCTCATATCAGGAACTTGAAACTTGTCTTATATAATTTGGTGGAAAAAAATTTTTTTTGTTTGTTTTTAATTTGCTGTGATCTTCCAGTCCATTTCTTGCTGGAGTAAATTATACAGACATAAAAGTAAAGCAATAAATATGAAAACACCCCAACAGTTTTTGTCCATAATGTATACTATTGTTTTTCTCAGTAATGAAAAATTCTTAACAGTTCCCAAACTGTTTGTTTTGAACCTTCAATATTGCCTTGCTTTAATTTAATGCTGAGGTAAATGTCTTGCAGAATTCCAAATCTTCTGTGACATCTCAGATTCTCATTAAAACTTTTTTAATCACACTATGTGCTTTTATTATAAACTATAAAGGAACGTTGTAGTTAACAGATGTAGTAACTCCTAATGTTCATTGATTCTTAGATGTGTGTTGTTTTCGCCAGGCTGGCTCCACGGGCGTGTAACAGACGACCAGGGACTCATGGTTGAGCTGTACGCAGTATCTCTTTATTCATGCAGGATGCAGCGCAATCTATACCAAGCTAGACTAAACTAACAACAACTAAAACGAACAATGTTGTCTTTATATGTTGGGTAGTTGCCATCTCCCCCTGGCTTCTTCTTATCCATATGCCTATATAGGGATTTACTGATCCAAAGGTTTGGTCTATTTACATAAATCACTTTTACATAAAGCACTCCAGGACATTGGTGGTTCAGTTATAGGATTCTCGCCTGTTCCGCCCCCTCCTTGTCACACTCTGATTTTCACCAGTCACTTTTCTCTCCACCCTCTCTATATCACATCCTGTTTCCACCCTACTTGGAGAGTATAAAAAACAGCTGCTCTTCTGATTAAAGACACTTGGAAATTGCTTTCCGGCTCCGAGAGTTCCAGAGTGTATCTCCTGCGGAAGTTGGTGCAGCACGAGTTCCTGATCCCTCTCCCACACAGCAGCCTAGATCAGCTCCAGTTGAGTTCTCTCCAACCCAGAGAGCACTAGCTCGGGAAGAAGTACCCTCAGGCTATCCCGGCATTTATATATACTTCCCAAGTAGGGTGTGAACAGGATGTGATGCAGAGCTGGTGGAGAGAAAAGTGACTGGTGAAAATCAGGGTGTGACAAGGAGAGGATCAGGGTGTGACAAGGAGAGGGGGTGGAGCAGGTGAGAATTCTACCACTAAACCACCAATGCCCTGGAGGGAAGGTGGTGCTTTATGTAAATGTAAAAGTGATTTATGTAAATAGACGGCAGTGGTTATGTAAATAGAATGCAGTGTTAAGCAGGGGGGATTTAAAACGAAACAGAAGGGGTTTTTAAAAGCAGAATTAGAAGATACCAACAGATGTGCTTGGGGAGAGATGTCATTTTTTATTGTTTTGTTTGTGGTTTGTGTTTTTTGTTTTGTTTGGTACAAGGGCTATTGCTGAGAATCCACATCTACAAAATTGAACCACTTTTGGCGACCTCTTTTTCCTTTCTCTTTTTTCTGCTCTTTAAGATGGAGAGAAAGGGGAATCGGGAGGTAGCACAGTGGGTTAAGCTCACGTGGCACAAAACTCAAGGACTGGCGTAAGAATCCCAGTTCAAGTCCCTGGCTCCCCACCTGCAGGGGGGTCGCTTCACAGGTGGTGAAGCAGGTCTTCAGGTGTCTGTCTTTCTCTCCCATTTCTCAGTCTTCCCCTCCTCTCTCCATTTCTCTGTCCTATCCAACAATGACAACAATAATAACTACAACAATAAAAAATTTAAAAAAAAAGATGGAGAGAAAAAAGAAAGCTAAAAGAGCCACCACAGCACTGCCTGGCTGTTCATGATGTTGCAATATGGTGGACCAGAGTCAAGAACCTGGGTCCTTGTGCATGGTAAAGTGTCTGCTCTACTGGATGAACTATCTCTCAGGTCCCCATTACACTATGCTTTATATAATGTCAGACCTTACATGTGTGCCTTTATAATTTCATCTTCTGAATTTGAATTCACCCCGATAGGTGATTAAACTGTTTCTTTTATGAATGAAAACTATCCCTCCATTATATTTAATGGGCTATTTTTAATTCTCTGATTCATTAGAACTAATCACTAATCATTTGACCAGTTTGCCACAAGAAGTTGAAGATAGCCAGCTCATTTTTCATTCCCTGATATTCTCATTTGAGATAGTATTAACTTCTTTATCTTGTTAAGTGAAATATCATAGCCTTGGAAAATTACTTTAGACTAAGCCTCCAAAAAAGTATGAATTGTTGGGAGTCGGGCGGTAGTGCAGCGGGTTAAGCGAAAAGCGCAAGGGCCAGTGTAAGGATCCCAGTTTGAACCCCCACTTCCTACCTGCAGGGGAGTCGCTTCACAAGTGGTGAAGCAGGTCTGCAGGTGTCTTATCTCCCCCCCCCCGTCTTCCTTTCCTCTCTCCATTTCTCTCTGTCCTATCCAACAACGACATCAGTAATAATAACTACAACAATAAAGCAACAAAAGGGAATAAATAAATATTTTTTAAAACTTATTAAAAAAAGAAACAAAATTTATTGTAAATATGAAGAAATTATTTCTTCTTCTTCTAGCATTTGCCCTTCTTCCGTAGCCAGTCAGCAGCGTCAGGTTGAGCCTGATGTAAAGTTTCGAGACCTCCTTTGAATCTGGAGAGGTGGCAGTCGTTGACTATGTGGGTCATAGTCTGTCTGGAGCCGCAGGGGCAGTTCGGGTCATCTCTGGCTCCCCAGCGATGGAACATAGCGGCGCACCGGCCATGGCCTGTTCGATAGCGATTGAGGAGGGCCCAATCATAACGTGCTAGGTCAAAGCCAGGTTGATGCTTGCAGGTGTCTGTGATGAGGTGTTTGTTCTTTACCTCAGCTGACTGCCAGCTCTGTTTCCAAGAGACTGGAACAGAGAAGTTCAGTGTAGGCATAGGGGACCAGATTGGGTGACGAGACGTCAAGCGTTGGACAGGGTGGGCGAAGATATCCGCGTATATTGGCAGGTCGGGTCGAGCGTAGACGTGGGAAATGAACTTAGATGATGCCGCATCCCGAGTATTCAAGTGGGGACCGCTGTTGATCTCTGTCTCCCTGTGGCCCAGGGAGACAGGCAGACCCAGGAGTGAGCCTGCACTCCCCCTCTCTGTCTACCCCTCCTCTCTCCATTTCTCTCTGTCCTAACAACAACAATAATAACTACAACAATAAAACAAGGGCAACAAAAGGAAATACATATTTTTAAAAATTAAAAAACTATATAAAGTATTATAATAAAATGATTTGATATACTTGTATCTTATGAGCCAGTAAATTAGTACATTAATGTTGTCAAATATTTATATCCCTTTTGAGGGGGTGAGAGCACTTAAGTTCTACTTTCTCAGGAAGTTACCATTATAGAGTATGGAATTGCCTACAATAGTTACCATGCAGAATATTAGATCTGGAGGCCTTGTTCATCTTACAATTCCAAGTTTACAGACATCTTACCTGCTAGTAGCCACCATCTGACTGTTTCTACCAATTTTTTTTCATATTCTACACATAAATAATACTAAAACTATACTCTGTTGGGCTTATTCCACTTACCACAATGTCCTCTAGATTATCCATGTATCTGTTACAGGATTCCCTTAAGCATTACTGCAGAACAGATACAGCGGTCACAAAATCCCTCAGCTTTTGTGTTTATCTGGGGTGTTTTTTTTTTTTTCCCAGAGCACTGCTCAGCTCTGGTTTATGGTGGTGCTGGGAACTGAACCTGGGACTATCTGGGAATATCTTAATTCCCTCCTCACTGAAGGAAATATGTTGAGGCCTTATCCCTACCCTTACTGAAACAGACTGAAGGACCCCTTACCCATACAGGAAATCTTGTCTTTTTTTAAATAATATTTATTTATTCCCTTTTGTTGCCCTTGTTTTTTATTGTTGTAGTTACTATTGTTGTTGTCGTTGTTGGCTAGGATAGAAATGGAGAGAGGAGGGGGAGATAGAAAGGAAGAGAGAAATATAGACACCTGTAGACCTGCTTCAACGCTTGTGAAGCGACTCCCCTGCAGGTGGGGAGCCAGGGGCTCAAACCGGGATCCTTATGCCGGTCCTTGTGCTTTGCGCCACATATGCTTAACCCGCTGCGCTACCGACTCCCTGAAATCTTGTCTTATTCCTGCCTGCACCAGACACATCTGACCAGAAATATTCCTGAATAGATCATAAATCCTATGAAGACCACCAACCCTTCCATGCCAGAAATAGTCCTGAACCAAGACCCTATCTTATATAGCCCACCAGCCTGTCTCAAGGTGGACTCCTAAGCTCCCCCTAGCTAGAATCTTTCACTTGTCCTGCTATGGCTCCTATAGCTCCACCAGCTACTACAGAGGACTTTTCAAGCTCTCTGCCCAGCTACTACATTAAAACTTTCCTTTGTCTATACACCAGATTCTACTTGTCTCACTTCTTTTTATTATTTGAATTTCTTTATTGCAGGATTAATGTTTTACAGTAGACAGTAAATACAATAGTTTGTACATATATAACATTTCCCAGTTTTCCACATAATACAACCCCTACTAGGTCCTCTGCCATCCTGTTCTAGGACCTGAACTCTTCCCCACCCACCCACCCCAGAGTCTTTTACTTTGGTGCAATGGTGTCATATTTCTAACACTCAATGTTTTTTGCATTACCTTTATTTATTCATTTATTGGATAGAGAGAGCTAGAAATCGAGAGGGAAGTGGGTGATAGAGAGAGACAGACACCTGTAGCACTGCTTCACCACTTGCAAAGCTTTCCCCCTGCAGGTGGGGACCCGCGGCTTAAACCTGAGTCCTTGAACACTGTAACGTGCGCTCAGCAAGATGCGCCACCAGCCAGCCCTTCTGACACTCTTTATAGACAGGTTTCCTATACAGTTGTTATAATCTGCTTGTAACATGCGCTCAACAAGATGCACCACCACCCAGCTCTTCTGACACTCTTTATAGACAAGTTTCTTGTACAGTTGTTATAATTTGTTTGCAGTTCTAGCCAGCAGAGGGCAGAAATGTCCACTTGTCCAGATCATAGTCATTCCTTTCCCGGAGTCAGGCAGTAGCACAGCCACTTAAGCGCATGTGGCACATAATCATTCCTTTCCAAAGAAGTGTTTCTAATTTGATGTGTGGAATTTTTCAATTTTGACGCTGTATAATTAACACAAATAACTATTAGACTAGTTACTTAAACTAGTTAAAACTAGTAAATTTGAAGAAGTTTCTAGTGATTATGACTATTGATTTTGTTTTCCCACAAAGCATTAACCTCTCTGTTGACCTCTGGTAACAAAATACTTTGCTTTTGCATTCAGCAGATAATCTCAACTGGGGCCAAGAACAGAGGTGAAATCATATACAGACATACCTCGCCAGCTGGGCAATGTAAGGTTTGGTAGTGAATTTCTCTGGGATTTTGCTGAAGAAATTTGCAAAAGCTAGGTTACACTACCTAGATAGCCACACCCTTCAGGGACTATGAACATTCTGAGAGCATGTCTAGGTTGACATTGAAGGGTGAAGGCATTCTCTTGTTCTTAGCACTCAGAGATGTTACAATAGGGTCATGTGTTCCCAGAAGTAAGGTGCAACTCAGAACTGTGTTAAAAGAGTTAGATTTCCGAGGGAATCAGTTCACCTGGAAGAGTGCCCACTTTGCCATCCTCAACCCAGTTTTGAGCCCCTAATCTACTCACATGGGAGTACTATTTCACTGGGAGGAATCTTTGGTGTTCTAGTCTCCCTCCCCCCACCCCCCCCACCCCCCACAAAAAAAAGAGGCAGCCCCAACAAGAACAAGAAAAAGGAATTGAATTTGTTACAAGTTTACAGGAAACCTACCTTTTATTCCTTTGGTACTGTTTTACAGAAGACACATAATCCCTTGTCCATTGACTTCTGAAGTAACTAGTTCTGATGTGTAAAGGGGTCCTTCATTTTGGAGCTAGATCTGAGAAAGATAAAATGTAGACACACAAGGTTCTTAGTTCACTTTTATCCCCCCCCCACCACCAAGGTTATTGCTGGGGTTCAATGCCTGCATGATAATCCCACTGCTCCAGGCAGCTTTTTTTTTTTTCCTTTTGCTTGGTAGGACAGAGAGACATTGAAAAGGGAAGGGGAAGTAGAAAGAGAGACAGAGACACCTGCAGCACTGTTTCACCACTCATAAAAGACACCCCCCCCAGTGAATACTGGGGACTTGAATCTCGGTCCTTGTTCATGGTAACATGTTCTCTCAACCAGATATGCCACTGCCCGACCCCCATAGACCACTTTTTGCTGTTACAAGTTAGAAAGCCCAGAGAGACATTAACTTTAGGCGTTAATGTCAATAGTTGGTGCTACAGGCTTGATTTATTCGGTAATAAGTTTTTGGTTATTATTAAACTTTTTGTTTATTATTAAACTTTTAATTTATTATCCTCATTTCCTTATCTGAGTACTGAAACTGCAAACTCATGGAACAAATGACTCAATCCAACCCTTCCACATTAAAAGATATTCCCCCCCCCATTTTTTGCTGCCCTTGTTGATATTGTTATTGTTGTTATTGGATAGGACAGAGAGAAATTAAGAGAGGAGGAGAGAAAGACAGACACCTGCAGACGTGCTTCACCACTTGTGAAGTGACGCCCCTGCAGGTGGGGAGCCGGGGGCTCAAACAGGGATCCTTATGCCGGTCCTTGCGCTTTGCCCCACGTGTGCTTAACCCGCTGTGCCACCGCCCAACCCCCTAAATGACCATTTTTAATAGCAGAGTAGTATTCCATTGTATATATATATATATATATATATATATATATATATATATATATATATATATATATCACAAATTACTCAGCCACTCATCTGTTGTTGGACACATGGATTGCTTCAAGGTTTTGGCTATTACAAATTTCAGCTTAAAATTTAGCATATTCCTAGGACTAGCCTAAGGATCCCGGTTCGAGCCCCCGGCTCCCCACCTGCAGGGGAGTTGCTTCACAATTGGTGAAGCAGGTCTGCAGGTGTCTCTCTTTCTCTCCCCCTCTCTGTCTTCCCTCCTCTCTCCATTTCTCTCTGTCCTATCCAACAACAACGACATCACCAACAATAATAACTACAACAATAAAACAACAAGGGCAACAAAAGGGAATAAATAAATAAATAAAAATGTCTTTTAAAAAATTTTAGCATATTCCCATTGGCACAGGCTGCTTTCACTTTCTATCAATGACAAGCATCTGGGAAGCTCCTGGTGTGACCCCACTCTGAGCTGACACTCAGGACACACAAGTAAAGTTGAGGTTAAGCGAATATGCAGACAAATAGGGCTGGGTGGTTCTCAAGCTCTGTGTCCAGTGTTTCAAGGAAACAACTCCTTAAAGCATAGCTATCATAGATCTAGATCTTGACAATTGACATGCTTGGCTCTCTGAAGCATTCCTTACTCGCGACAGATATCCATCTACAATATGTTAATTTCCCAGGTCACTAGTTCTCACACCCTCCTAATAGCTGTTGAAGGACAAGGGCTATTTGGGCTTGACTATTTCCCTGCTTTATTCTGCTTTTCTTATTTATTTATTTATATTTGCCGCCAGGGTTATTGCTGGGGCTCAGTGCCTGCACTATGATTCCACTACTCCAGGAGGCCATTTTTTCCCTTTCGTTGCCCTTATTGTTTACGTCGTGTTGTCAGGACAGAGAGAAATGGAGAGGAGGGAAAGACAGAGAGGGAAAGAGAAAGATAGACACCTGCAGACCTGACTCACCACTTGTGAAGTGACCCCCCTGCAGGTGGGGAGCCAGAGGCTCAAACAGGGATCCTTACACTGGTCCTTGAACTTTTCTCCTATTCTGCTTTTCTTGACCTCTACAATCCTGAAATCCATTGCTACCATATTTCCCCCTAAGCAAGGAACTATGATGTCTTGGCTCTTGGTTAGTCACATCTTTGATGTGAAGGTCATTCCTTAGTTCTCTGAGCCTTATATTTACTCAAAACTTCTCCCCATTTCCTTTCTCTTTCTCTTCTCCTTCTTTTACCTCACTTCAGCTTATTAACTCTTGGGATGCTATTTGATTATAGTTGAAAAATATGGGTTTTTTTTCACCAGGATGCTCTAATCATCAAAGGAGTATCTAAAACCCTCTCCACCCATTTCTTTCAAAAATAAGAACTGCTCTAAGAGATATTCCCTTTCTTTGATGAGACTGAAAGGGGCTGACTTGTATCTTCCATCGGTGAGGTGGTTGAGAGAAAAGAGGCCAGTCAGGAAGGATTGATTGGAGTGGACTTCCAAGGAACTTGGAGGAGTTGACAGAAGTTGAATCACAGTGAAAGTAGAGGCTTCTTGGGGGTGATGGAGATGATGCATAATAAAGGATGAATATGGAAGATGAAATAGAGAATGCATCATTAGGATTCATGGACTTGGGCCAGAATTGGTAGATATTTTTGTTCTGAGAAGAGGGTATGGTCTGGGAAGGAAATGTAGTCCAGGGACAAAGTGAGATCTGGTAAGAGGTGAGGTCTAAGAATCTAAATGTGCTCTCAGGATAGAGAGAAAGGCAAGAGGGCCGGGGTAGATAGCATAATAGTTATACAAAGAGACTCTCATTGAGGCTCCAAAGTCCCCTGTTCAGTCCCCCACACGACCATAAGCCAGAGCTGATCAGTGCTCTGGTAGAAAAAAGAATGAGAGGGGCCGGGTGGTGGCACACCAGGTTGAGTGCACATGTTACAATGAGCAAGGACCTAGGTTTGAGTCCCTGGTCCCCACCTGCAGGGGGATAGCTTCACGAGTGGTGAAGCAGTGCTGCAGGTGTCTCTGTCTCTCTTCCTCTATATCCCCCACCTTCACTCTTGATTTCTGGCTGTCTCTATCCAATAAATAAAGATAATAGAGAAAGAGAAAGGCAAGCTGTCTGTGGGTGTTAATAAAAGTTCCTTCCAGATGTTGACTCCTGGGCAAATACAACTCTGTTATAAGACATATGCCCAAAGGTGGGGAGAGAAAGCATGCAAAGTAAAGGGTTTCTCAATCCAGAGACAACAAATGCTCTGGTGGTAGAGAGGAGCCAGTCTGAGAATGAGAAATGGGAGAGATTGAGAGAACAAGGGTCTAATAACAGAAAAGACTATAGAGACAAGAAAACACAGCCTAGGGAGGAAATAATAGCAAAGCAAAATAAATAAATTGCTGCATGGCAAAGCATATATTTAAGACCAAGGGGATAAGGCCATCAATGTGAATAGGGAAAATGGGCTGAGAATGTGGACCCATCGACCTGGGAGGTAGCACCCTGGCTAGAGTATTGTACTTAAAAGCATGAGATCGGATCCCTGGCATCACATGTACAAAGTGATGCTCTGGTTTTTCTCTCCTTTTTTCTCTAGTGATAATAAATAAATTAATAAATAAATACCTCACCTGTAGAGGGAAGCTTCATGAGCAGTGCTATAGGTCTCAGTCTCTCTCTCTCTCTCTCTATCTCTACCTCCCATTCCCCTCTCAATTTTTGTCTTATTAAATTAAAATAAATCTCAGAAAGAAATGTGGGCCCAGTGTCCAAAGGACTGCTGGTAGGGGGACAAGGCTGGAAGTTCAGAGATCACTGTGAAATAAAGGTGAAGTTAAAGTGGTGGTGAGGGAGGGAGAGAGAGAAGAGGACAAATTCAACATGAGGAACAATGAATATTGATTTTGGACTTTTAAAAAATATTTATTGGATAGACACAGCTAGAAATTGAGAGGAGGAGGAGCGAAGCTAGAGAGGGAGAAAGACAGAGACACCTGCAGATCTGCTTCACCACTCGCAAAGCTTTTCCCCTGTAGGTGGGGACCAGGGACTTGAACCCAGGTCCTTGTGCACTGTAGCATGTGCATTCAACCAGTTGTGCCACCACCTGCCCCCCTTTTTTTTCCTCCACTTGTTGAACTTGGTGCCAGCACTATGAATCTACTACCGCTTCTGGTGGCCTTATTTCTTTATTTTTTTATACTTTTGATTGATTGGACAGAGAAAAGTTGAGAGGGGAGGGAAAGATATATATATAGAGAAAGACACTTGTAGACCTGCTTCACCGCTTGTGAAGCTTCCCCTGCAGATGGGGGAGGGGAGGCTGAAGTTCCTTGCCCAGGTCCTTTTGCTTTGTACTATGTGCCTATGTGCACTTAACCTGGTGTGCCACCGCCCAGCCTCCTGCCCCCTCCCCCCGCCCCTGTGATTTTGCACTTTATATAAATCTTGCCAAAAAGTTGTTAAAGACTATTAGTAGAGAAGCACTCACAAATAGCTGCTAAAGCAGTGAGTAAACAGAGGAAAGTTCTAGAAGGATCTTTGGTTTTTTTCAGCTGCTTTTTTTTTTTTTTTTTTTTGAGACCACTCCTCAACTCTGGTTTATGGTGGTACAAGGGGATTGAACCTGGGACTTTGGAACCTCAGGCATGAGAGTCTCTTTGCATAACCATTATACTATCTACCCCTGTTGAGAAATTGTGAGGATGTGGTTGAGCCTAGCAGGGCTTGACCTGAGGAGTGCATCTATCCTGTCAGTCACTCTCTTTATCGAGAAGTTGAGCAAGGAGGGACAGGAGTAACCCCAAAGGTTTGCCCCATCTTATCAGACACCCTGCCTCACAAAGCACCTTGCATTCCTGATACTATGGCCATTAGATAAAAAGAAAGGGGGAGATGTCAGGAAATTATGAGGAGCCTCACAATTTCCCGCCATACCCCCACTAGAAAGATCTGGTACAAGGGCTATAAAATGGTTTTTCATAGGATCTGGAGATAGGCTGGAAGCCAGATGATGATACAGGTAAAAAAAGTCCTAAGGGATCAACAATGGTAGAGAATGTCCCATCCTCTGAAGGGAGGCTGGACAACATACTCTATGCTACACCTGAGGAAGATGGGTCCTGAAATTGGGGCAGCTTGGAATGTTCCTACTCATGACCACAGAATGTGAGCTCAGATCTACAGGGATGTAGAGGTCACGTAGGCTCCTCAGCTGAATATGGGCCCCAGACCAAATCAAATCTATGGGGTTTACAGTCAACAATATTTATACCACTTTCCCATATTAGGGAGCTACTCTCTTCCCTGATCCAGATTTCTGGTCCTTTTTTCCAGCCATGACATCATCTCCCCAGACAATAACTTGGATCCACATGCATATGAGATTTCAGGCTCAGGGGGAAAAAAAAGAAAAAAAAAACTAGTATAGCCACAGGCCCTTTGGAATATAACTAAAATATGCCTACTAGCTATCTACAGAGTGGAGTACCCTCCAACTCTTCATCTGCACTATTCCAGCCATTAGGTTCATGATTGTTCAACAATTTGTTTGGCTTTGTATGTTAACTCTCTTTTCAGCCACCAGGTTCCAGATGCCAGTATGATGCTGACTAGACTTCCCTGGACAGACAACCCCACCAATATGTCCTGGAGCTCTGCTTCCCCAAAGCCCTACCCCACTAGGTAAAGAGAGAGGCAGGCTGGGAGTATGGCTTGACCTGTCAACAACCAAATTCAGCGGAGAAGCAATTACAGAAGCCAGACCTTCCACCTTCTGCAGCCCACAATGACCTTGGGTCCATACTCCCAGAGGGTTGAATAGGAAAGCTATCAGGGGAGGGGATGGGATACAGAGTTCTGGTGGTGGGGATTGTGTGGAGTTGTACCCCTCTTATCCTATGGTTTACTCAATGTTTCATTTTTATAAATAAAAAATAAAATAAAAAAGCCCTAAGGGGCCAGGTAATTATGCCCATGGGTAAACGCTCACATTACAGTGTGCAAGGACTCAGGTTCAAGCCCCTGGTCCCTACCTGCATGGGGAAAGCTTCACATATGGTGAAGCAGGGCTGCATGTGTCTCTTTTTGTCTCTCTCCCTCTCTATCTCCCATTACTCCCTCAATTTCTCTCCAGTAATGAATAAGTAAAAATATTAAAGAGAGAAAGATGCTAGAAACCAAAGGACACGCTGAGGGAATGGCAGTTTTCACAGGCTCCCCAAGTGACAGTTGGTTATCTTTGGAAGTTGTAAATGCACACAGCTTCTAGGAGGTATCTTGACATTATATGATATTTCCAGGCTTCTTGCCCAGGAAACAGCAGCCAGAAATAGAATGGAGACAGGAAGTGCTGGTAGGCCTTATAGGGACAAAGACACTGGCACACATTTTCTCTTTATATTACCCCACATCTCTGCCATTATGTATAGTAAGCAATTCATCCTTCTCTTGTACTTTCTTCAGTATTTTTTCCTGGTGTAACTCTCTCTCTTATTCACACTTGGCTATTCTGGGACAAACAAATAATCAGAAAGGAAAGTTCCAATAAGTAAAATATTCAGGAAATAGACTAAGAAAATAAATAGACCAAGTTTTATCAGATTTTTCTGTGGGAGAGCACGTTAATTTCTGAAATATAGATGAAGTACAAGTTTATAAAATAGAGAACAAAAAAACTGAATTTGAATTCTGAGTTACTGCTTATTAGCTATTGGATCGTGGTGCATCCAGTGAGTACCTATTCATTGGGGAAACTGACGATCCTTCCTAGCCGACTGAATCCACATGGATACCAGTCACTTTCAAAGCCAGCAACAAGCAGCTCCTGACAGCTTTCAACCTGACGCTGTTGACTGGCTGTGGAAGAAGGGCAAACGCTAGAAGAAGAAGCTATTGATAGAGGATCTTTAGTAAATGTATGGATCTTTTTGAATCTGAGTTTCTATATATGTAAAATATAAATAATAATTCTTTTTCCCCCATAAATAATAATTCTTAAGTCACAGAATTTTTTTTTTTTGCTAATTAAATTGAGCTAGTAAATGCATACTTGCATTTACTACAGTGTTTCCCACATCACTGCTTTCTAAGTGGAGACTGCTATCTTTTTTCAGACTTAGGAGGTTATTAGACAAAGAATATGGCTATATGTAGACAAGCTTTCTCTTGATTTTTTCACTTAGGAGATATTGAAGTAAGCCAATGATTTCTGTATAACTGGCTTTGTGAGAGATGCACTGTAGCTCTAGAGCACATTTTAACCTGTCTAGTCAAGCATCTGGACATAGCTGTGTTAACTGCAGTCAAAAGAATAAAGAGGCAAGTGGGAATGTGCTACTCTGTGTGCTAATTTGATCAAAGATCAGTAGGTTGGGAATTGGAAAGAACCAGTCAAAGGAAAACAGGTTATACTGAGGCCACAGGAAGAAGTCTAGACAGGAAGGTGACATTTAATGTTCCAGAGAAGATTAGTAAATAACAGATGGCATTAATAACTGGGGTAGGTAATTGACTACAGGGATATCTAACCAGAGGAACTAGTTATTTGCCCAAGTAGACAGACAAAGCTTCGCATGCAGGATCTAGGAGCAGACAAGATTCTGACGTCCAAGCAGTTGGGTATAATATGGGGCTGGAGTTCAGGGACTAACTCATTCTGAGGGAGAAGGTAGGGCTTGACAAGAATACTTCTGAAGAATTGAAGTATAAGATAGGTTACAAGTCAGAGTTTCAAATACAAAACAGCAACTAAAACAGTGACATAACTATTAAAACTGATGCTATTTGAAGGGATTCGCAACACCTTTGGACTGGTAAATTTTTGTTGACTGAAAGGATACCATATACACTGTAAAATGCTTAGTATCAACACTGGCCTCTACCACATAGCACTGACCCCCCCCCCTTGAGCTATAACAGTCTAACACATCTCCAGGCATTGTCAAATGTTCTAGGGAGTCCGGTGGTAGCGCATGCACAAAGCGCAGGGACTGGCGTTAAGGATCCCAGTTTGAGCCCCTGGCTCCCCACCAGTAGGGGAGTCGCTTCACAAGCTCACAAGTGGTGAAGCAGGTCTGCAGGTGTCTATCTTTCTCTTCCCCTCTCTGTCTTCCCTTCCTCTCTCCATTTCTTTCTGTCCTATTCAACAACAACGACATCAATAACAAGAAAAATAATAATTACAACAATAAAACAAGGGCAACAAAAGGAAATAAATATTTTTAAAATTTTTCTAGTGCAAGGAGAATGGGACGGTGGAAAGGGAGATATAACCCCTTGGTTGAGAACTACTGGGATAAACTATGCAAGTGAGAGCTCACTGCTTCAACACCAGAAACTGGAAGAAAAAAAAAGCCTCAGTGATGAGCTAGAGTACCCAGTCAGGCCAATGGAGTGAATACTTTGCCTACATCACTGTCCTTTTATTTTTTTTCTGTGAAGCCTGTCCTGCCTTCTCTGTTCCTCCTCTTTCAGGTTTTTTTTTTTTTTTTTTACCTTTGAAAGACTGCCATTAGACTCCAGTAGTTTCTCTCTCCCATATACTCAGAGATGTAAAGGACCTTGGAGAGCCCTTGGCCAACAGTTGCTATATGTAAGATTGTTCCTTTGTCTAGAGGGTTGTCTCATGTCCCTTTGCTCTCCCTGGGGCTTTACCATAGTGGTCTCTTCTGCTTCCCTGTTTTCTTCACGCTTAGCTGGTTCCTCTTAGAAATGCATCCTCAGCAAACCACTTGTACACAAATCTCTCCTCTGAGTCAGCTCCTAGGGAACCCTGCTTATACAACCAGTAGCCCATAGTCAACAACAGAGTCAGGCGTGAAAAACATTCTAGAAGAGGAGAACAGAATGAGGGCTATGAATGATAACACTGGCCTGAAGTCCCTATCTGGTAGTTTCCAGTCTTGGGATGCTAATCAATGAGAAGTTGATGGAAGGGAAGAGAGGATGATTATAAATAGTATGGTCTCTATTGCACCAAAGTAAAAGACGCTGGGGTGGGTGGGGAGGAAAATACAGGTTCAAAAAGGATGACAGAGGACCTAGTGAGAGTTGTATTGTTATATGGAAAACTGGGGAATGTTATGCATGTACAAACTATTGTATTTACTGTCAAATGTAAAACATTAATTCCCCAATAAAGAAATTAAAAAATAAATAAATAGTATGATCTCTGTGGTCTCCGGAAGAAGACTGAGAACAAGGCTCAAACACAAGGAGTTAGACATAAAAATAATAGTCTCACCAGGGAAAGATAGAAACAGGCTGGGTAGTCAACAATTTTTTTGGCTTTATATGTTAACTCTTCTTTCAGCCACCAGGTTCCAGATGCCACCTTAATGCCAACCAGACTTCCCTGGGCAGACGACCCCACAATGTTTCCTAGAGCTCCACTTCCCTAGAGCCTGCCCCACTAGGGAAAGACAGAGACAGGCTGGGAGGATGGATCGACCTGTCAATGCCCATGTTCAGCGGGGAAGCAATTACAGTAGCCAGACCTTCCCCCTTCTGCACCCCATGATGTCCCCAGAGGGATAAAGAGTAGGAAAGCCGGGTGGAGGGTAGATAGCATAATGGCTATGCAAACAGACTCTCATGCCTGAGGCTCCAGAGTCCCAGGTTCAATCCCCTGCACCACCATAAGCCAGAGCTAAACAGTGCTCTGGTTTCTTCTTCTAGCGTTTGCCTTTCTACCGTAGCCAGTCAACAGCGTCAGGTTGAGCCTGATGCAAAGTTTCAAGACCTCCTTTGAATCTGGAGAGGTGGCAGTCGTTGACTATGTGGGTCATAGTCTGTCTGTAGCCGCAGGGGCAGTTCGGGTCGTCTCTGGCTCCCCAGCGATGGAACATAGCAGCGCACCGGCCATGGCCTGTTCGATAGCGATTGAGGAGGGCCCAATCATAACGTGCTAGGTCAAAGCCAGGTTGATGCTTGCAGGTGTCTGTGATGAGGGGTTTGTTCTTTACCTCAGCTGACTGCCAGCTCTGTTTCCAAGAGACTGGAACAGAGAAGTTCAGTGTAGGCATAGGGGACCAGATTGGGTGACGAGACGTCAAGCGTTGGACAGGGTGGGCGAAGATATCTGCGTATATTGGCAGGTCCGGTCGAGCGTAGACGTGGTAAATGAACTTAGATGATGCCGCATCCCGACAAATATCTGGCGGGGCCATGTTACTAAGAACTGGCAGCCATGGAACCGGGGTGGAACGGATGGTTCCAGAAATTATCCTCATGGAGGAATATAATTTGGAATCGACCAAGTGGACATGGGGGCTACGGAACCATACTGGGGCACAGTATTCTGCAGTGGAATAGCATAATGCCAGAGATGATGATCGTAGTGTGGAAGCGCTCGCGCCCCATGAGGAGCTGGCCAGTCTTGCAATGATGTTATTCCTCGCGCCCACCTTTGCTGCAGTTTTTATGAGATGTTCGTGAAATGACAGAGTGACGCCAAGATGATCGAGAGTAACGCCAAGATAGACTGGCTGGGCTTCATGCCAGATTCTCGTATCGCCAAGCTGCACATTAAGCTCATGCAAGGCCGAGGCATGGTGTAGATGGAAAACAGATGATACCGTTTTTGCAGTGCTAGGGATTAGTCGCCATTTTTTACAGTAATCAGATATCAGAGACATGTCTTTTGTGACTCATTCTTAACCTGGGTCCCGCGGCAAAGAAGTGGCTCGCTTCATTCCTGTCCCACATCTTGGAATCTGAGTCTATGCCCGAAGTTTGGCGTCGTGCGAAGATTATAGCGGTTTTGAAACCAAAGAAAGACCCAACACTGGCCGCCAGCTATAGACCAATTTCTCTCCTCTCCGTGTGTTACAAACTCCTTGAGAGGCTGCTTCTGTCATGTATTTCTCATCTTACAGAGAAATTCCTATCACCCGCCCAAGCTGGTTTCCACCCAGGAAGATCTACCTGCGAACAAGCCCTGGCCCTCTCAACTTACATTGAAAATGGATTGCAGAAGAACTTAAAGACGGGTGCTGTCTTTGTTGATCTCACAGCAGCCTATGACACGGTCTGGCACCGTGGTCTCCTAGTCAAGATCTCAGGATGCCTGCCTCCATGGGTGGCCAACACTATACCGTTTCTTCTCCAAAACAGAAGATTCCGGGTACATCTGGGAGATAAGTCTAGCAGATGGAGACCTGTCTCAAGTGGCCTCCCCCAGGGCTCTGTTCTGGCTCCTACGCTATTTAATATTTTTTAGTGCTCTGGTTAAACAACAACAACAACAAAAGAAATAGGAAAGCTATCAGGGGAGGGGATGGGATACGGAGTTCTGGTGGTGGGAATTGTCTGGAGTTGTACCCCTCTTATCCTATGGTTTTTGTCAGTGTTTCCTTTTTATAAATAAAAATTAAAAAATAAAATAAAAAAGAAACAGGCTGGGGTCATGGATTCACCTGCCAAAGCCTATGTCCAGAGAAGAAATTACAGAAGCCAGACCTTTGGCAGGGGTAGAGAGTATATGCAAAGAGATTCATGCCTGAGGCTCCAGAGTCCCAGGTTCAATCCCTAGCACCGCCATCAGCCAGAACTAAGCAGTGCTCTGATAAAAAAAAAAAAAAAAAAAAAGGAAGGAAAAGAAAAGAAGCCAGACTTTCCATGTTCTGTACCCTATAAAGATATGTGGTCTATATTCCCAGAGGGGTAAATGTTAGGGGACAATGACCCCCTAACATTGGTCATTGGGTTCTGAACTCTTAACCCTTGACCCCTACGTCAAGGGTTCTGAACTCTTAATTCCATTAGGATCTTGAGAGAGGAGACTAACAAGTGAGGTTTTGCAGGAAAAATGACTAAAAACTTGTTAAAAACTTTTTTTTCTGTAGCGCAGTGGGTTAAGCGCACATGGTGCAAAACACAAGGACTGTTGTAAGGATCCCGGTTCCAGCCCTCAGCTCCCCACCTGCAGGGGAAGCGCTTCACAAGAGGTGAAGCAGGTCTGCAGGTGTCTTTCTCTCCCCCTCTCTGTCTTCTCTCTCCTCTCTCCATTTCTCTGTCCTATCCAACAATAATGACATCAATACTAACTACAACAATAAAACAAGGGCAACAAAAGGGAATAAAATATTTAAAAAATAAAAAATAAACTTTTTTCTTCATTGTTACATTATTTTTTATGCTATCTCATATAGCAAGAGTTGAAAGTTTGATGTGGTCAGAAGCATCAGGACCAGTGCAAGGATACTGGTTCTAGGCCCTGGGTCCCTACCTGCATGGGGGTAGGATGGAGGACTTCACAGGCTGTGAAGCAGGTCTGTAGGGGTCTCTCTGTCTCTTTTCCTCTCTATCCCCCTTTCCCCTATCAATTTCTCTCTGTCCTATCAGAAAAAAAAATAGAGTCGGGCAGTAGCGCAGTGGGTTAAGTGCAGGTGCCGCAAAGCGCAAGGACCGGAGTAAGGATCCCTGTTTGAGTCCCCGGCTCCTCTCACCCATAAGGGAGTCATTTCATAGGCAGTGAAGCAGGTCTGCATGTGTCTTTCTCTCTCCCTCTCTGTCTTCCCCTCCTCTCTCCATTTCTTTCTGGCCTATCCAACAACAACGACATCAATAACAACAATAATAACCACAACAACAATAAAACAAGGGCAACAAAAAGGAAATAAATACATATTTTTAAAAAATGGCCACAGGAGCCGTGGATTTGTAGAACAGGCACTGAGTCCCAGCAATAATCCTGGAGACAAAAATAAAATGATGGAAAAAAATAAAAGGGAAGGACACTAAAAAAAAATAAATAAATAAAATGATGGGAAAGAAAAGGGAAGTAGTAAGTGTAACTTAAGAAGGAAGAGGGGAGACAGGCAATAGTGCAGTGGGTTAAGCGCAGGTGGTGCAAAGAGCAAGGACCAGCGGAATGATCCTGGTTCGAGCCCCCGGCTCCCCATCTGCAGGGGCGTGGTTTCATACCCGGTGAAGCAGGTCTGCAGGTGTCTATCTTTCTCTCCCCCTCTCTGTCTTCCCCTCCTCTCTCCATTTCTCTCTGTCCTATCCAACAATGACAACAATAATAACTACAATAAAACAAGGGCAACAACAAAGGGAATAAATAAATAAATATTAAAAAAAGAAGAACGGAAGAGAAGACATAACCATAGAAAAAATGGGCAAGGGGACAGGGTGTTATCGCACCGGATTAAGCACTCATGTCGCAAAACACAAGATCCCAGTTGGAGCCCTGGCTCCCCACCAGCAGGGGGTCGCTTCTCTCCTCCCCTCCTCTCCCCCCCTTGTCTTCCCCATCTCTCTCAAATTCTCTCTGTCCTATCCACGGTCCCAGGTTCAAGCCCCTGTCCCCCTATCCCCACCTAAAGGGAGAAAGCTTCACCAGTGGTGTCTTTCCCTATTTAGAGGGTCTGACGGTGGCACACCTGCTTAAGCACATACACTACAGTGCACAAGAACCTGGGTTCAAACCCCTGGGTCCCACCTACCAGAGGGGAAGCTTCATGAGTGATGAAGTAGAGCTGCTGCTGTATCTCTCTCTCTCTCTTTTTCTCTCTATCTACTCCTCTCAATTTCTCCTTGTCTATATCCAATAGTAAATAAATTAAAGAAAAACAATAGAAAATACGTAGTTGGTAGGGTATTTAAACAGGTGCTAAATAGACACAGAGAAAGAAGAAAAGCAGCAGAGACCATGAGGTAGCAGAAGATGTGAGGAAACTGAAGTCATGAAGAAATAGATTCTGGATGACAGAACTGAAAGTGAGATAACTAGTTGGCAGAGGCAGGAGAAACATTAACAGAGAGCTGGAGTAGGTGTGTGTTAGTAATAATTAAGCGGTAGAGGAAGGAGACAAAATACATCTGCTGCTCAGATTTAGTTGAGAAACAGTGGTTGCCAAAGAACTTTCCAATTTCCATACTACATTTTAGGTTAGGTGAAACTAAACTTTCCTTCCTAAAGCGTTTGACTTTGTGGTGGAAGTTCTTTTTTTTTATTTTTATTATTTATTTTCCCTTTTGTTTCCTGTTGTTTTCGAAGGGTTATGTTGTTTTCGCCGGGCTGGCTTCACGGGCGGGTAACAGACGACCAGGGACTCATGGTTGAGCTGTAGGCAGTATCTCTTTATTCATGCAGGAGACAGCACAATCTAAGACGAGCTAAGCTAAACTCAAGTACCCTAAAACTCACAATGCTGTCTTTATATATACTTGCCAAGTAGGGTGGAAACAGGATGTGACATAGAGAGGGTGGAGAGAAAAGTGACTGGTGAAAATCAGAGTGTGACAAGGAGGGGGCAGAGCAGGCAAGAATCCTATCACTGAACCACCAATGCCCTGGAGTGCTTTATGTAAATGTAAAAGTGATTTATGTAAATAGACCAAAGCTTTGAATGGGATTAAATCTATCCCTATATAGGCATATGGTTAAGCAGAAGCCAGGGGGAGCTGGCATACTATCCAACAGTTTCCCTTATTTTGTTGTTGTAGTTGTTGTTGTTGATGTTGTTGTTGTTGGATAGGACAGAGAGAAATGGAGAGAGGAGGGGAAGACAGAGAGGGGGAGAGAAAGATAGACACCTGCAGACCTGCTTCACCACCTGTGAAGCACCTCCCCTGCAGGTGGAGAGCCAGGGCTCGAACTGAGATCCTTTATGCCAGTCCTTGTGCTTTGCGCCATGTGCGCTTAACCTGCTGCGCTACTGCCCAACCCCCGGAAGTTCTTTTATTCTTTTGTTTTCACATTGTTCTTCTGATCTTCTACTGCTTGAAGTATTTAAGAGAATTGCTCTAGTACATGGTGTAAAGGAGTCTATGGTTTGAAAACCATAGACAATCATAAATGGCTCCACATTTTCATTTTAGAAAGAGGACTCTGAGGTCAGAGAGGAAAATAAACTTAATTTAAACTAAGGGTAGAGACTGTACTTTGGAAATTGTTATTTTAAACCCAGCAAAAGGTGATAATGGTCTGAGCCAAGCTAGTGAGAATGAAGTAAGTAGGTGAAATGGAAAGTTATGAAAGGAGATGATGATGAATCAACAATTTGATTCAATATAGCTATAGTAGATGTCAGAGGGGGAACAAGTCATGTTTGATTCTTTTTTTTCCCCCTCTAGGACTAGACTGGGGTTTGATGCCTGCAAAACTCCACCACTCCTGGCAGCCATTTCTTTCTTGTCTCTATCTAGACAGGTGAGAGACAGAGATAGGTAGGGAAAAAGAAGAGACACCACAGGACTGCTCCACTACTCATGAAGCTCCCCCTTCCTCCACTACCACCACCACTGCAGTGTTAACCTGGAGTCAAAAAAAAAGAAAGAAAGAGAAAATGCTTACACTTTCACCTCTCAACAGGTATTGCAATTACATTCTTTTCTTATTTTCCCCACCCCTATTCTTCTTTTTTAAATTTTTGTTTATTTGATAGAGACAGTCAGAATTTGAGAGGAGGGGGAGATAGAGAGGGTGAGAGACAGAGAGACACCTGCAGCGCTGCTTCACCATTTGTGAAACTTTCCCCCTGCAGGTGGGGACTGGGGGCTTGAACCCCCGTCCTTGCACATTGTAACATGGGTGTTCAACCAGGTGTGCCAGCACCTGACCCTTTATTATTTTTTTAAATATTTTATTTATTTATTAATGAGAAAGACAGGAGGAGAGAGAGAGAGAGAGAGAGATGGAGAAAGGAAGAACCAGACATCATTCTGGTACGTTTGCTGCCAGGGACTGAACTTGGGACCTCATGCTTGAAAGTCCAATGCTGGACCACCCTTTATTATTTCTGGTTTATTTTTATTTTTTACCAGCTCAGCTCTGGCTTACAGTGGTGCGGGGGATTGAACCTGGGACTTTGGAGCCTCAGCCTTGACAGTTTCTTTGCATAACCATTATGCTATCTACCACAACCCAAAAACACATCCTTTAAAAAAAAATTATAGAATACTAGATGCATGAAACTTGCATTAAGAGTTTCTCTACTTTTTTCAATTCATATTGTTTCTAATGACTAAATTGTCATTTTATTATTCATTACATGTAATAAAGATGTAAAAAAAACTGCAAGAAAGATGAATATGAGTCAATAAACTATGTCAGTTACTACTGGAGAAAAAAAAATGGACTCAAAGAGAAAGACGCTAAGAAAAATCTTGATCTAGAAGGCCCAGGTGGTGGTGCCTCTGGTTAAGTGCATTACCATATGCATGGACCCAGGTTTGAGCCCCTGCTCCTCACCTGCAGGGGTTCACTTCAAGAGCAGTAAAGCGGGTCTGCAGGTGTCTTTCTCTTTCCCTCTCTTTCCCTCTTTGTCTCCTCTTCTCTCAACTTCTCTTTGCCCTATCAAATAGAATAGGGGAAGAAAAAAAGGAAAAATAGCTGCTGGGAGTGGTGAATTTGGTGGATTTATAGTGTTGGCACCAAGCCCCAGTGATGATCCTGGTTTAAAAAAAAAAAAAAAAAAACTTGATCCTAGGTTACTAAACCATTCATTATAAAGTTATTTTTAAGGGCAACAAAAGGGAAAATAGAGCCCCCACACCTATGGACATCTAATCTTTGACAAAGGGGCTCCGACTATTAAATGGGGAAAGCAGAGTCTCTTCAACAAATGGTGTTGAAAACAATGGGTTGAAACATGCAGAAGAATGAAACTGAACCACTGTATTTCACCAAATACAAAAGTAAATTCTAAGTGGATCAAGGACTTGGATGTTAGACCACAAACTATCAGATACTTAGAAGAAAATATCAGCAGAACTCTTTTCCGCATAAATTTTAAAGACATCTTCAATGAAACGAATCCAATTACAAAGAAGACTAAGGCAAGTATAAACCTATGGGACTACATCAAATTAAAAAGCTTCTTCACAGCAAAAGAAACCACTACCCAAACCAAGAGACCCCTCACAGAATGGGAGATCTTTACATGCCATACATCAGACAAGAGTTTAATAACCAACATGTATAAAGAGCTTGCCAAAATCAACAATAAGACAACAAATAACCCCATCCAAAAATGGGGGGAGGACATGGACAGAATATTCACCACAGAAGAGATCCAAAAGGCTGAGAAACACATGAAAAAATGCTCCAAGTCTCTGATTGTCAGAGAAATGCAAATAAAGACAACAACGAGATACCACTTCACTCCTGTGAGAATGTCATACATCAGAAAAGGTAACAGCAGCAAATGCTGGAGAGGGTGTGGGGTCAAAGGAACCCTCCTGCACTGCTGGTGGGAATGTCAATTGGTCCAACCTCTGTGGAGAACACTCTGGAGAACTCTCAGAAGGCTAGAAATGGACCTACCCTATGACCCTGCAATTCCTCTCCTGGGAATATATCCTAAGGAACCCACCACATCCATCCAAAAAGATCTGTGTACACATATGTTCTTGGCAGCACAATTTGTAATAGCCAAAACCTGGAAGCAACCCAGGTGTCCAACAACAGATGAGTGGCTGAGCAAGTTATGGTATATATACACAATGGAATACTACTCAGCTGTAAAAAATGGTGACTTCACCGTTTTCAGCCGATCTTGGATGGACCTTGAAAAAATCATGTTGCGTGAAATAAGTCAGAAACAGAAGAATGAATATGGTATGATCTCACTCTCAGGCCGAAGTTGAAAAACAAGATCAGAAAAGAAAACACAAGTAGAACCTGAAATGGAATTGGCGTATCACACCAAAGTAAAAGAATCTGGAATGGGGAGTGAGTGGATGTGGAGAATACAGGTCCAAGAAGGATTCAGAGGACGTAGTGGGGGTTGTATTGTTAAATGGGAAACTGGGGAATGTTATGTATGTACAAACTATTGTATTTACTATTGAATGTAAAACATTACTTCCCCAATTAAAAAAAAAAAGAAAAAGAAAGAAATTAAAAAAGGGAAATAATAAATAAACATTTTTTAAAAAAGAAAGTTATTTTTAAAATTTGCCTTGGACCTCAATAATACTTGCACAAATCTACCTAAACTTGCTTTTAAAGTTTCAGCTTTATAAGAAAATTTTACTAATGAGAAAAAGAGAGACAGGAGGGGAAAAAAGGAAACCAGAGCATCACTCTGACAAATTTGGTGTTGAGAATCTAACTCAGGCACTTCATACTTTAGAGTTCAAAGCTTTATCTTAAAAAAATTTTTTTTGCTAATTTATTAATGAGAGAGATAGGAGGAGAGAGGGAAATAGACCAGAGAATTACTCTGGTACATGTGCTTCTGGGGATTGAGCTCTGGACCTCATGTTTGAGAGTCCAGTGCTGCATCCACCGTGCCACTTCACAGACCACTCAAAACTTTATATACTATGTCACTACCCATGATACACACATACTCTGGTTTCTCTTCAGATTGTACAAATCTTTTGCCTTTAACAAATTTACACACACACACACACACACACACAGACACAATTTTACCAGAGCATTATTCAGCTCTGGTTTATGGTGCTGAGAGGGATTGAAACTGGGACTTTGGCATCTCAGGCATGAGAGTCTCTTTGTGTAACTATTATGCTACCTCGACCCTATTATAAAGTGTATACCAGGGAGTAGGGCGGTAGCACAGCAGGTTAAGCGCACATGGCGCAATGGGAAAGGACTGGCTGAAGGATCACGGTTGAAGGCCCTGGCTCTCCACCTGCAAGGGAGTCCCTTCACAGGCGGTGAAGTATGTCTGCAGGAGTCTTTCTCTCCCATTCTCTGTCTTCCCCTCCTCTCTCCATTTCTCTTTGTCCTATCCAACAACAATGACATCAATAACAGCAATAATAACTACAACAATAAAACAATAAGGGCAAGAAAAGGGAATAAATAAATATTAAAAAAATAAAATGAAATAAAAATAAAGTGTATACCATAGAAACTGTCAAAACTCCCAGAGGTATATATAAAGGACAAATGATGTGGTTCTAGGAGCTCCCTCGTTTACCATCTTTCTCTATTCCTGCTTACCAGAAAAGGGGTCTGGGGCGGGCACTGGGGGGGGGGCAAAAATTATGTTTATTGCAAAGTACCTGCAGTGAAAGGCATTCTTATTTTACAGCCAAAAATTGCTGCTGACTGACAACCTGTAAAAGATGTAGTCAACTTAGTTGGCTGAAAGGATTCATTTCCTCAGTTACCTGTAACCTAGTTCAACTTCTCCTTTTACCTTTCTCTCCTTCCTACTCAGTAGGTGTGAAATGGCAAAGTAAAGTGAACTGGATCTTTGGAGAAGCATATTTTTTTTTTTTTCTGCTTAGCTTTTGCCTTACATGTATTTGCCACTTTAGATCATATAATGGTTTTTTTTTTTTTATCAGTTCCTTACTTAAGCATAAAAATTATGTTTTTAGTAGGATGTTTATTTAACAAATAATGATCGCCTTGCGCCAAGCATTGCTCTAAGGTACTAGAGCTACACTAGGAAACCAAACAAAATACCAACACTTCTAAAACTTGCATTTGAGCTTTGAGATAGACAGGTGGTAAAGGAGACTGGGCAGACCTGGTAGAGTCATGCAGATGAACAGAGGGTGGAGGATTGGAAAAACAGCTGAGAGTATGGGACAGAAGTCAGTTTTATCTGTTTTACAGATTACGAAAACAAATGACTTCGCAGTAAGCGCATCTGCATGCACATTTTGTAAAATTCTGTGAAGAAATCGCAGTTTTTAGGAACTCGGAATGGGGAAAAATAACTAAGAGGTAGGTTTTGATTTGGGACCATGATCCCACAGATTTGAGGGGGCAGAAATGACAAGACAATCAGAGATTAAGCCAAAAGTAAGCAAAATGTTTGCACCAAAATGTGACTTAACACAAACATACACAAGAAGATACGCTTAGGAGAACGCCAGGCTTCTCCAGGCATTTATTGCGGAAAGAGAATCGAGAGTCCCCCAACCTACTCGGACACGGCCAGACGGGGGGGGGGGGGGGGGGGGGGGGGGGGGGGCCGAAGGCGCCCTGCACCCTCGGAACCTCAGCTGCCCCGAGCGTGGCCCCGCCCCTGGCCCCGCCCCACCCGCAGTTCGCTGCCCTGGTTGGCGGCCATGGGGGCGGTGGCCGCGGTGCCCGGAAGTGCGGCTGACGTGTCCCGGCCGCGCTCGGAATTGTGGGTCACTCTGCTAATGGCGTCGGCGAGTCTAGGGAACTGGAGGATCCAGCTCTGAATTTTCTGGCCGGCTTGGCTGGTGACACCCGGTGTGGCCGGGCCCCGCAGGAGCGGGAGGCTCCTGCCCGCCTTGTGGGCTCCTCGGCCAGAGCCGGCGGAGCCTAGCGGGGCGGGTCGACTGCGTGGCCACCTCGAAGAGGAGAGTTTCGAGGAGGCTGCGGGGGGCGCTGGGACTCGCTCGGGGCTCGCAGCCCAGGCCTGGCCGAGTCCCCGCAGAGCCCAGGAGGTGGGCTGCGGAAGGGCTGGAGGCTCCCGGACGGGTTGCCCGTCCCATCCAAAGAGGTGACAGTGCTGGAGTTGGTTTGCGCCGCGCTGAAATTGCCCGAGAGTTTGGTGGATCATGTCCGGCACCAACAGCCCAGAGGCGGTGAAGAAGCTGCTGGAGAACATGCAAAGCGATTTACGGGCTCTGTCACTAGAATGCAAGAAGAAATTCCCACCTGTCAAGGAGGTGAGTGCCAGGCGACGTCTGGGGAAGGCACTGAGAGCATGCCCGGTTCTGTTAGACCCATCCTTTACTGCCATCCTCCAGACCTGTCTAGTCATTTTCTCCCTCACCTTTCCAGATTTTTCGAGTGGTGGGTTGTTCACTAGAGCTTCCTACGGTTTCCTCTGGAGAGGGCTGAGACGCTTTGATTTCCTTCACGCTCTTGCCCTTTTGGATTTGGTAATGAAGTTCGTGGAGTGAGGCCGTTCTGCCAATTCAACTAGGTTATCGTACACTCGCCTTTCCTGGTGTCTTTTCAGACTTGAAACTGGCCAAACTAGACTTGAAAAACTTAATGTTTGTTGCTTCTAAAATCTAATATCCTTAGTTGTGCTGAAATCTTTCTCGCGATTATAATCTCTCAATTGAAGGCATCATGCCTTGGTATCTGCCACGTAGTTTAATTGTTAACCCATGAACTACTAATAAATTATTTATTTATTTATTTTTATTATTCCCTTTTGTTGCCCTTGTTTTATTGTTGTAGTTACTATTGATGTCATTGTTGTTGGATAGGACAGAGAGAAATGGAGAGAGGAGGGGAAGACAGAAAAGGGGAGAAAAAGATAGACACCTGCAGACCTGTGAGGCGACTCCCCTGCGGGTGGGGAGCCAGGGCCTTGAACCGGGATCCTTCAACCGATCCTTGCGCTTTGCGCCACGGGTGCTCAACCCGCAGCGCTACCGCCCGACTTCCTACTAAGAAATTATCCAGCGACACATTTTAGTTAATACACTGAAGACTCACAGGACCTCTGCTAATTTAAGGCTAGTTATTAGTACTGTGCGGGGAGTTTGTGTATGAAGTCAAAGCGAACACATTTGAATTTATATAGTAATATATCTGAACCTCTTTGAATTTAAGTTTTGTTTCAGACATAAAGCAGGTTTAAGGAATGGATTTATTCATTTATGGTTGGAAAACTCATCATGGCAAAAAAAGAAAAAGGTACCAGAGAAGCCCAAGTTAATGATAAATCTGGTTAAATTCTCCAAATACTTCCTGAATTGAAAAAAAAAAAATTTGCAGTCACTATTGGCTTATTCCACTGAGGTGCTATTTAATGTCTCTTAAAATGTTAAAGACAAACAAGAAAACATAATGCTTTTCTTTCCTCATTTCTGAAATAAGACATTTCAGTGACACTTTTGTAAAACTAATGACTTTAATCTTTGTTTTTACTTAGTGTGTTTGGTATACCTAACTTCATTTACTATTTTCTTTGAAAGGTCATTTAGGGGTTTTGTGATATTTTCTCTTTAAAGAATTTAGTTACTGGGACTGGGCAGTGGCACACCTGATTAAGTGCACACATCAAAGTATACAAGGACCCAGATTCAAGCCCCCTGTTCTTACCTGTAGGGAGGAAGCTTCAGGAAAGTGAAACAGTGCTGCAGGTATCTTTCTCTCTCCCTCTCCCCCTCCTTCTCTCTTCCATCGCCCCCTCCCCTCTCAATTTCTGTCTCAATCCAAAATAAATAAATAAATGGAAATAATCAGTTATTTATTTATTGGGTCTTCACCACCACAGACTGATTCTTTCAGATAGAAAGACAGAGAGGGGGGTAGGGCGGTGGCGCAGTGGGTTAAGCGCATGTAGCGCAAAGCGCTATCCTATCCAACAATAACAACAACAAGGGCAACAACAAGTGCAGCAAAAAAAAGGGGGGGAGGGAATGGCCTCCAGGAGAGGACAGGGGAAGGGAGGGCCAGAATACCACTAAAACACATCTGATACTGGGGATAGGACTTGGCACCTCATGCCATGTTAGAGACCCAACCCAGCCTCCTCTACACTGGGATAAGCTTTGGTGCTATTATGTGTGTGTGTGCGTGTGTGTACTTCTCTCTGTCTTTTTTTTTTTTTTTTCCCTCCAGGGTTGTTGCTGGGCTCGGTGCCTGCACCATGAATCCACCGCTCCTGCAGGCCATTTTTCCCCCTTTTTGTTGCCCTAGTTGTTGCAGCCTCGATGCGGTTATCATTGCCATTGTTGACGTTGCTTTGTTGTTGGATAGGACAGAGAGAAACGGAGAGAGGAGGGGAAGACAGAGAGAGAGGGGAGAGAAAGATAGACACCTGCAGACCTGCTTCACCGTTTGTGAAGCGACTCCCCTGCAGGTGGGGAGCCTGGGGCTTGAACTGGGATCCTTCTGACGGTCCGGTTTTTGCGTTTGCCCGCTGCGCTACCGCCGCCCCCCCCCGTTTCTATCTCTCCTCTTTTCTTCTCTCTTTCTTCCTCCCACTCTGCCCTTCCCCCTTCTCTCCCTCTTCTCTTCTCACCCTCTCCCCTCCTCTTCTCTCCCCTTACCTCTCCTTTCCTCTTCCCCTCTCTCTCACTCCCTCTCCCTATGTCTCTCTGCACCTCTCCCCTTCCCCTCCTCAACTCTCCTCCCCTTTTCTCTCATTCCACTCTCTACTATTGATAAATAAATCTTTTTTTTTTTTTTTAGATTCTTTCTTTTTTGTTGCCCTTATTGTTTCTATTGTTGTTGTAGTTATTGCTGTTATTGTTGGCTAGGACAGAGAAATGGAGAGAGGAGGGGAGGGGAAGACAGAGAGGGTGAGAGAAAGATAGACACCTGCAGACCTGCTTCACTGCAGTGAAGCGACTCCCTTGTAGGTGGGGAGCTGGGGCTCGAACCGGGTTCCTTCAGCCAGTCCTTGCGCATTGCTCCATGTGCACTTAACCCGCTGTGCTACCGCCCGACTCCCGATAAATAAATCTTTTAAAAATAACTTATAAAGTTTGGATTTTAGACTTTTTTTTTTCCTCCAGGGTTATTGCTGGGCTCGATGCCTGCACCGTGAATCCACCGCTCCTGGAGGCCACTTTTTCCCCCTTTTGTTGCCCTTGTTGTTGTAGCCTCGTTGTGGTTATTATTATTGCCATTGTTGATGTTGTTCATTGTTGGATAGGACAGAGAGAAATGGAGAGAGGAGGGGAAGACAGAGAGGGGGAGAGAAATATAGACACCTGCAGACCTGCTTCACCGCCTGTGAAGTGATTCCCCTGCAGGGGGGGAGCCGGGGGCTTGAACCGGGATTCTTAGGCCGGTCCTTGCGCTTTGCGCCACATGCGCTTAACCTACTGCGCCACCGCTCGACCCCCTGGATTTTAGACTTTTAAGAAATTTAACTTTGGCGTAGGGGTAAATAGCATAACCGTTATACAAAGAGACTCTCATGCCTAAGGCTCCAGAGTCCCAGGTTCAATCTTCTGCACCATCGTAAACCAGAACTGAGCAGTGCTCTAGTTAAAAGAGAGAGAGAGAGAGAAGTTTAACTTTATACAAGTCTCTTGGTCTTAAAAGTTTTCAACAAACTTCATCTTTTTATTCTTGCTGGGACTTCACTGCTCTGGGCCAGCTCTTGCAGATAGACAGATAAATAGAGAGAAGGACATCAAAGCACTGCACCTTCCCCTGGCACCGGGAGGGCTGTGCCTAGAACCTGAGTTGTGCACATGCCAAGCAGGCATGTTCCCAGGCGAGCTATCCTTGCTGACTCCAAACTCTCTTTTTATAATGTCTGCAGATATTACCTATTGATGGAAAGCACTTGTGCCACTTTTGGAAAGATGGCTATTGTATATTTTATTTCAGATAAACTGTTGAAAGTTATAACAAAGAATTTAAAATTGATTGTAAGGGAAATACTTTTACTTATAGAATCCTATTTTGTAGTCCCAACAAGCACTTATCTGTTAATTCTTATGATAATTATAAACCTTTTTTTAATGTTTCATTTATTTTACTTCAGTGAGAGAGAGACACCAAGGGAAAGATAGAAAGAAACCAGAGCACTGCTCAGCTCTCGTTTATTATGGTGGTGCTGGGGATTGAACCTGAGACCTAGGAGCCTGAGGCATGAGAGCCTTTTTGTGTAACCATTATGCTGCCTCTCTAGCCCCAAAGTATAAATTCTTGACTTACAAACAAGTGATATTTTCAATATTCTTAAGACCTTACTTGAAAAATTGAAAATGACCATTACTGTGTTACTATTTAAAATAAGGACGGAATGACTAGCCTAACAGTGAAAACTTTTAAGTTGGAAGCCTTGACTTTAAAGAACTATTATGGTTCTTTAAAAACTATTAAGTTTTTTCTGGTAATTTATTTTTTTATTCCCTTTTTGTTACCCTTGTTGTTTTATTGTTGTAGTTATTATTGTCTGTCTTCATTGTTGGATAGGACAGAGAGAAATGGAGAGAGGAGGGGAAGACAGAGAGGAGGAGAGAAAGATAGACACCTGCAGACCTGCTTCACCACTTGTGAAGCGACGCCCCTGCAAGTGGGGAGCCGGGGGCTCGAAGGTTCTTGCACTTTGTGCCACGTGTGCTCAACCTGCTGTGCTACTGTCTGACTCACTTCTCTGGTAATTTAATAGCACTTCCAAATTTTGACTTTGGTACTTTAAAGAAGGGGAAGTTTTTAGTCTTTTAATTTTGAGTGGTAGGCAAAATTTGAATTTTACAAATGAAAACACTAAGATAGTAAAAACTATGTAGAAAAGGCAATGCAAAGAAGTAAATATATAAGGGGCTGGGGATACATTTTACCAGAGCACTGCTCAACTCTAGCTTATGGTGGTGCCAGGGAATGGACCTAGGACTTTGAGGAAAAGAGCATCAGATTTTTTAGAAGCGATGATTGTCTGCATTGAGTAGGAGTAGAAGTAGACAGGGCTATTTTGCAATATAGTAGACAGGTGAAAGAGAATGTGAACTGCAGGTATTTAGAAGGTAAAATTGCCAAAGCATAATGACTGTATTTGTAGAGAGAGATCTGTAATGCTTCCAAACTTTCTGGTTTGGGAAAATGGATGGATCACTAAGTGAAGGAATATAGGAGGAGGGAATGTTTTGGGAGGAAATGAATAGTCATGAATATATTAAATTTAAGATTTATATGTGACATCCAAATGGAACTGACCAGTAGGCATTTGAAAAGTATGGTTTGGCACTTATGAGGAAGGTTTGGAATTTCAGAATTAGGAATGTCAGTTTACAGATGATGTCAGAGAGCATAGGAGTATAGGAAGATGGGCCAGAACTAACATATGGATTGAGAATATCAGGGATAAAGAAGAAATTCTGGGAAATAACAAACAGCTCTGCTGGAAAGAGGCAGCTGGGCAAGTAAGGTTATATATTGGGCTGTCAGAAAAGTCTTGACGTGGAAAGGCATGAGGGTCTCTTTGCATAACCATTATGCTACCTACACCCCCACCCCCACCCCCACACCTTGTCAGGCCTTTTCCAAGGAGAGGGAGAGGGAGAGGGAGGGAGGGAGGGAGGGAGAGAGAGAGAGAGAGAGAGAGAGAGAGAGAGAGAGAACAAATCAGGACACCAGTTTGGCCTCTGTGTTACTAGAAGTGAAACCCTGGACCTTGTGCTTGAGAGGCCAGTGCCTTATCCACTGCACCACCTTCACTACCTTCCAGGCTGCAAGGTCAGATAATGTTTACATGATGATTTGGGAGTTGTTTGGTTTAGTTGTTTATAATGTACTATGTTATTTTTCTCTCGATATTGGCCAGAGAAATTTATGATACAGCCAATTATATTTTCCCTTATAAATATAATAAAATAAATCCATGTTTTTTATACTGTTTTGTTTTTTCACTAGGCTTCATACCAAAGACTCCCCCCAAACCCCGAATAGAGTTTGAGAGACAGAGACAGACAAAGGAGAAACACCATTGAATGAATACACTGTCCTTCCCTTTGCATGGTGTTCATCTGCTTTTTTAAAAATTATTTTTATTAATTTTATTTATTCTGGATAGAGACAGAGAGAAATTGAGAGGAATAGTGGAGTTAGAGAAGGGGGGAGAGAGAGACAGAGACAGTTGCAATAGTGCTTTACTGCTTATGAAGCTTCCCTCCTGCAGGTGGGGACCAAAGGCTTGAACCTGGGTCTTCATACACTGTAATGTGTGTGCTCCAACCAGCTGTGCCACCACCCAGTCCCGTCATGTTTTTGTCTCAACCAGACTGCTGTTCATTCTTTCAGTATGTTCCACTGCCTCCCTTGTCAGTGCTATGAGCTCTGAAGTTCCTTTTGCTGATCATCTTTAAGAATGTTAAAATCTACCTTTCATTTAATCCCACTTTTTTTTTTTTTTTAAAAAACCACTTTATTGGTTTATGAGAAAGATAGGAGGAGAGAGAAAGAACCAGACATCACTCTGGAACATGTGCTGCCGGGGATCGAACTCAGGACCTCATGCTTGAGAGTCCAAAGCTTTATCACTGCGCCACCTCCCGGACCACTTAATCCCACTTTTAATGTTGCTCATCCATTGGTTGCATGAAAGAACCAACTTTATACTTTCCTAATTTGTATCCCCACTTACTCATTCATTTGCTCATGAAGTAATTGTGCTGTGTGCTAACTAGTTGCTATAGCAAAAACAATTGCAGATCCTCTCCCAGTTTTGTAGGCTCATGCTTTCTGAACTTTCACTTGAACTCATTTTACATTATTTCCTTCTGACCTTTACCTTCTACCTTCTGTTATAGTGATTTTCCTCTTCTATACAGTTCATTAGGACCAGGTTTGCATTTTCTGTGCTATTTTATATACTTTAGTGCCACACATATGCATATATGGGAAGTGCTTATCAGAGATCTGTTTATGATTTTAAAAAGGAAAAGCACACTCTCTGTATAGACACACCACATAGATGTTGGTAGCTGCTCACATGCAACCTGCATTTTAGTCTTTCATTCGATATGCTATGTTACAAATTGTTTTCTTTTTAGTTTTGCAACTTTCCTTTATGTTTATTTATTTATTTTTAGTAGAGCACTGATCAGCTCTGGTTTATGGTGATGCGGGGGATTAAACCTGGGACTTTGGAGCCCCAGACATGAGAGTCTCTCTTATAATTAATTAATTAATTGCTTTTATTAATTTATTTTTTAATTACAAAATTTAATTTTAAAAAATATTTATTTATTCCCTTTTGTTGCCCCTGTTATTTTATTGTTGTAGTTACTGATGTCGTCGTTGTTGGATAGGACAGAGAGAAATGGAGAGAGGAGGGGGAGAGAAAGATAGACACCTGCAGACCTGCCTCACCACCTGTGAAACGACTCCCCTGCAGGTGGGGAGCCAGGGGCTCGAACCGGGATCCTTAACGCTGGTCCTTGCACTTCGCACCACGTGCGCTTAACCCGCTGCATTACCGCTGACTCCCAAAAATTAAAAAAAGATTTTGTATTATCTTTATTTATTGGCCAGAGACAGCCAGAAATCAATAGGGATGGGGGAGATAGAGAGGAAAAGAGACAGAGAGACACCTGCAGCCTTGCTTCACCACTTGTGAAGCTTTTCCCCTGCAGGTGGGAACTGGGGGTTTGAACCTGGGTCCTTGTGCACTCTAATGTGAGTGTTTACCCAAGTGCGTCACCACCCGGCCCTTTTATTTTCTTTCTTTCTTTAATTATTATTATTTTTATTTTTAATTTTTAAAAAATTTATTGATTTTGAATAGAGACAGAGAAATTGTGAGGGGAGGGGGAATAGTGCGGAAGAGAGGCAGAGAGAAACCTGCAGACCTGCTTCACCACTTGTGAAACTTCATCACTTGTGAAACTTTCCTCCTGCAGGTGGGGACCAGGGACTTGAACCTGGATCCTTTCACACTGTAATGTGTGCACTTAACCAGGTGCACCACCACCTGGCCCCCTATTATTTTTTTAACTAGAGCACTGCTCAACTCTGGTTTATGGTGGGGTGGGGAATTAAACCTGGGACTTTGGAACCTCAGGCATTAATCTCTTTGCATAACTATTATGCTATCTGCCCTCTGCCTAGTCTTTTCTGTATAACCATTATATTGTCTAACACACACAGAGACACATACATACACATGCATGCATGTGCACCTGCGTGCAAAAAGAAAAAGTTTTCTAGAAGCCAGACATGTCTGACTTGCGGGGAAGATGGGCTGCTAAAGGTATTGAATAGGATGCCATAGAGAAAGTATTTTTAAAACTTTGGAGTAGCATAATAACTGAATATCGTAGAAGAAAAATCTTACAGATTTAAATGTAATGATTGTTTTGTGAGCATAATGCCCTCTAGAGAGTATTCTAGATCTATTAAGTTTTCCCAAGTGTGTACTTGACTTTAGGTTTTTTAACTTTACCTGACATCTAAAATCATTAGTTTTCAGATGGCTTCATATTTCCTAGGTGTCTCATGAGTACATTATTCTAAGGTGCTGTTCATTTGAATTTCATGTTTCTTCTTTAACTTGTTTCATGCTGTGTCCTATGAATAATTAATTTGGAACTTTGGTAAATTTCAATTTCAAGGCTCTACTATCACAGATGTTATGAAAAAAAATCTATTAAAAAAATCTCAGAATATAGGGGACTCCCCCCATAATATCGGAGCTACTGTGAAGATAAATGGCACTGAAGATAAAAACATACATATTTCTTATATAGGGGACCTTTGCAAATTCTCTAACATTCATTCCCTCTGGCTTTCTTCTGATTGACTACAGCCTTCTTGATTTTTTTTTTCCCTTCTTAAAAAAAAATGGGGGAGTCGGGCTGTAGCGCAGCGGGTTAAGCGCAGGTGGCGCAAAGCACAAGGACCAGCCGGGTTCGAACCCCGGCTCCCCACCTGCAGGAGAGTGGCTTCACAGGTGGTGAAGCAGGTCTGCAGGTGTCTATCTTTCTCTCCTCCTCTCTGTCTTCCCCTCCTCTCTCCATTTCTCTCTGTCCTATCCAACAACGACGACAACAACAATAATAACTACAACAATAAAACAACAAGGGCAACAAAAGGGAATAAATAAATAAAATAAATATTTAAAAAAATGGTCCCATTAAAAAAAAAAGGGGTTCCATACCAGGACATCATGCATTCAAAGCACACAGTTTACTACTTAGCTATATCTCTGGCTATTCATCATTTGCAGCCTTCAAATTTAGGTGAATTTTACCCCTTGCTCCCAGGCATCTTATTAATTTAATCTAATTTAAACCATTTCCACCCTTATAATTTCCATCTTTATTTTTGTCCAGATCATAAAATAACCATGAGTGCTCCCAGAAAAGAGAAGCCTTTTCTTTCTTTTTTTTTTTTTTGAGGGGGGTTTTATTTATTTATTTATTTATTTTAAAAGAGAAGTCTTTCCTTTCTTCCTTAAGAGCTACTAGGAGAGCCCATTTCTCTTCTACATACTGTCATAAGAAATTTTGAGATGTGGAATGATTGTAATGATTTTTATTGTTAAGATTGGAAGCTGTTCGAAAGCCATTTTACCCATGGAACAGAACCAAGAGAATGGCAGAGAAGTGCAACTTGATGATTCATCTCTGAATCAAAAAAACTTTCCTATGGAGTTTTCATTTGGTGGGTTAGTAAAGTTCCTCTCTCTGTTTAGAATTTTTCATTAGTTCATTTCAAAACATTCATTGATATTTTGTAGCTATTGTGTATCCTGATAACCATTAGTAATATACTAGATGAATGAAATATATATATATATATTTAAAATTTTATTTAGAAAACAGCTTCAAAAACTTCCCTACTGTAGGTGTTGACTGGGGACTTGAACTTGGGTCCTCATGCACTGAAATGTGTGCACTTTACCATATGTGCCACTGCCCAGCCCAAAATATGTTTCTTTTTTAAAAAAAAAAAATTCTTTATTGGGGGATTAATGGTTTAGAGTCAACAGTAAAATACAGTAGTTTGTACATGTGTAACATTTCCCAGTTTTCTACATAACAGTTCAACCCCTAGGTCCTCCTCTGCCATTAGGTTCTAGGACCTGAAAACACCCCCCCCCCCCCCCCCCGCCCCAGAGTCAGAGTCTTTTACTTTGGTGCAATACACCAACTCGAGTCCAAGTTCTGTTTTGCGTTTTCCCTTCTGTTCTTATTTTTCAACTTCTGTCTATGAGTGAGATCATTCCATGTTCATCCTTCTGTCTCTGACTTATTTCACTTAACATGATTTCTTCAAGCTGCATCGAAGATGTAAAAACGGTGAAATCACCATTTTTAATAGCTAAGTAGTATTCCGTTGTGTATATATATACCACAACTTGCTCAGCCACTCATCTGTTATTGGACACCTGGGTTCCTTCCAGGTTTTGGCTATTACAAATTGTGCTGCTATGAACATAGGTATACACAAATCTTTTTGGATGGGTGTGTTGGGTTCCTTAGGATATATCCCCAGGAGAGGAATTGCAGGGTCATAGGGTAGGTCCATTTTTAGCCTTCTGAGAGTTCTCCAGACTGCTCTCCACAGAGCTTGGGCCAGTTGACATTCCCACCAGCAGTGCAGGATGGTTCCTTTGTCCCCACAACCTCTCCAGAATTTGTTGCTCCTACCTTTTCTGATGTATAACATTCTCACTGTTGTCTTTATTTGCATTTCTCTAACCCTCAGTAACTTGGAGCATTTTCTCCTATGTTTGTTGGCCTTTTGGATTTCTTCTTCTTCTCCTTCTCCTCCTTCTTCTTCTTTTTAAAGATTTTATTTATTTATTAATGAGAAAGATAGGAGAGAGAAAGAACCAGACATCACTCTGGTACATGTGCTGCTGGGGCTTGAACTCAGGACCTCACACTTGAAAGTCAAGCACTTTATCGACTTCGCCACCTCCCGGACCACGGATTTCTTGTGTTGTGAATATTCTGTTCATATTCTCTCCCCATTTTTGGATGGGGTCATTTGTTTTCTTGTTGTTGAGTTTGGTGAGCTCTTTATATATTTTGGTTATTAGCCTCTTTTCTGATGTATGGCATGTAAAGCTCTCCTATTCTGTGAGAGGTCTCATTGTTTGGGTGGTGGTTTGTTTTGCTGTGCAGAAGCTTTTAAAATTTTTTATATTTATTTATTCCCTTTTGTTGTCCATGTTTTATTGTTGTAGTTATTATTGCTGTCATTGCTGTTGGATAGGACAGAGATAAAATGAGAAAGGAGGGAAAGATAGACACCTGCAGACCTGCATCACCGCCTGTGAAGTGACTCCCCTGCAGGTGGGGAGCCAGGGTCTTGAACCAGGATCCTTACGCAGGTCCCTGCGCTTTATGCCACCTGCGCTTAACCCGCTGCGCTACCGCTCAACTCCCAATCACCTCCTTTTTTACCCGCTTTTGCCCTGAACAACACAATACCATCTTTTAAATGACTGAATAATATTCCATTGAGTATATACCCCCAGCTTCTTTTTTCTTATTTATTTATTGTCACCAGGTATATGAGTGGGGCTTGGTGCCTGCATGATGAGTTCACCATTCCTGATTACCTTTGTTTTCCTTTTATTTTTTTCTTTATTTGATGAGACAGATAAATTAAGTGAGGAATGGAGACAGAGAGAGATGGAGATACACGTTCACTGTTCATGAAACTTCTCCCCTGCAGGTGGGGAGTGGGAGCTTCAACATGGATCCTCATGCATGGTTACATATGTGCTTAACTAAGTTTACCACTGCCTGGTCTCCACTCCTGAAATCTTTAAATTTTATTTTAATTTTTTGTACTATCTTTATTTGCTTATTGGACAGAGACAGTCAGAACAAGAGGGGAGGGGGAAATTGAGAGGGAAAGAGACCAGGAGACACCTGTAGCACTGCTTTACCATTTGCAAAGCTTCGCCCCTGCAGGTAGGGGGAGCGGGCAGCGGGATAAGTGCACATGGCGTGAAGTGCAAGGGCCGGCTTAAAGATCCCGGTTGGGCTTAAAGATCTCGATGGGCTTAGAGATCCCAGTTGGAGCAGCCCGGCTCCTCACCTGCAGGGAGGCCGGTTCATGAGCGGTGAAGTAGGTCTGCAGGTTTCTGTCTTTCTCTCCCACTCTGTCTTCCCCTCCTCTCTCCATTTCTCTCTGTCCTATCCAGCAACAATAACAGCAATAACCGTAACAGCAACGATAAACAATAAGGGCAACAAAAGGGAAAAAATAGCCTGCAGTATTCGTAGTGCAGGCACTGAGTCCCAACAATAACCCTGGAGGCAAAAAACAACATTGTGTCCTTTGGGACAAAAACGGATGGAACTGGAGGCCATTATGTTTAGAGAATAAATGAAGAGATGAAAGACAACTAAAGGATGGCTTCACTCATGTGGAATCAAGAGAACTGATACACTTGAACTTGTAACAAACAGAAAACAAAAACACCATGCAGCTGTCTCTGACTTTTGAAAACTATAGTACTTATCTTAGGGAGGTGGGAGTGTGAGAACACGGAACTTCGGTGGTGGTTGTGGAACTATATCCTGTATGTCTTTTTTTTTTTTTCCCCTTTTCTTGCCCTCATTGTTTATCATCATTGTTGTTATTATTGTTGTTTTTATTGCTGTCATTGTTGTTGGATAGGACAGAGAGAAATCGAGAGAGGAGGGGAAGACAGAGGGGGAGAGGAAGATAGACACCTGCAAACCTGCTTCACCGTTTGTGAAGCGACTCCCCTGCAGGTGGGGAGCCAGGAGCTTGAACCCGGATCTTTAAGGCGGTGCGTGGGCTTTGTGCCATGTGCGTGCGTTTAACCCGCTGCGCCACAACCTGGCTCTCCCTGTATGTCTTTAGTCTTATATAACCCACTAAAATCATACACATTCCAAAAGAAGTTTTGTGGCATATTGTAAAATGCTATGTAACTGTCAAGTACTGCCAGCTAAGCATACTTATGATGAAGTGTTGTATCCACTTTATGGGAATTTAATGAGTGTTTAAAAAACAATAACCTAAGAGTAATAATAAAATTTTTTGGTTATCCATTGTCTTCTATGCTAGAACAGTTTTACTTGACTTTGCAATGTTTTGTATTTTGTTTTTTGGTGGAGTGATGGAGATGTGAAATGAGGGAGAGAAACTTATTTATTGACAGAGAAAAAGAGACCACAGTAAAAAAGCTTCCTTCCATGTGGTGGGGGCTGGGATCAAAGTTGGGTCATGCGCATGACAAAGCAGCACACAGTCCAAGTGAGGTGTCTTGCTGACCCAACCTCAATTTTTTTCCCATTGAGTTTCATTTGTTAATTTATATCTTATGAACATTTAAATTCATAGACAACTAGGTTATTAGAATGCATCTTAAGTCAGAGAAATGTAACATGCTATAATGTAACAGGGTATACATGTGGATAATCTAATTACATTTTATGACATTTAATGTATGTCACTAATAGGTTTAGTATCTCGTGTTTTGAAATAAAAAATGATAATGACTGATTTATCTTTATGCTAAAACTTATTTATTGTATATATATTTAAATTTCTTTATTGAGGGATTAATGGTTTACAGTCAACAGTAAATTACAATAGTTTGTACATGCACCATATTTCCATGTAACAATATGACCCCCACTGGGTCCTCTATTGTATATTAATTCTCTTCCATAGATAATTATTATTTAGTGGTCTGGGAGGTGGCACAGTGGATAAGGTGCTGGACTCTCTCAAGCGTGAGGTCCTAAGTTTGATCCCTGGCAGCACATGTGCCAGAATGATATCTGGTTCTTTCTGTCTCCTCCCTATCCCTCTCATTAATAAACAAAATATTAAATAAATAAATAAATGATTATTACTTACAGTAAATTTTATTTTTATACTTCTTATTTTTATTCTTGCAGGCTGCTGAATCAGGAATAATAAAAGTTAAAACAATAGCTGCGCGAAACACCGAAATTTTGGCAGGTAATATTTTACATGAAGAATTAGACAATTAATAAAAATTTGACTATTGGTATAAGTATAATCACTTTAAAGAATCATTTTTTTCGCAAGGACTGGCATAAGGATCCCGGTTCGAGCCCCTGGCTCCCCACTTGCAGGGAAGTCACTTCACAAGTGGTGAAGCAGGTCTGCAGGTGTCTATCTTTCTCTCTCCTTCTCTGTCTTCCCCTCCTCTCTCCATTTCTCTCTGTCCTATCCAACAACAACGACATCAATAACAACAATAATAACTACAACAACAAGAAAAAAGAAGGGCAACAAAAGGGAAAGTAAATAAATAAATATAATAAAATCAGTTTTTTGTAGCATCTCTTCATTTGCTAACATGGTATTCATAGTAATGAAAAATGTGTAAATGTACATCACTTATAAACTAACTGGGTATTCCAGAGTTGCCTTTTGTAAAAATTCTCTGAAATCAAAAAGCTCAAAGTTCTAATTTCTTAAAGGCAAGGATATTTCTTTACATCTTTTCATTCTCCGTCTTATGTCAATCACATAAGACATACCCTATCCATGAAAGTCATTCAGTTGATATTTGTTTCATTGAACTGATTGGAAGATTGGTTCTTGTTCACCTTCCAAAGTATATTTTATCATTAATATAATGTAAGCAAGTCATAATGTAGTGTAAATTTAGTAGTTCTGTGACATTAGAGTCATGTAGTATTAAGCACTATAGTCATAAGTAAAGAATGGGAGTAAAATAAGTTGGAGAAAATGATGGTGTTTTTTTGTCTTTTCTTAGCTAACCCCACCCTTTTAAATATTGCATTTACTTATTCATTTATTGGCTAGACAGAAACTGAGTTAGACAGGGGAGGTAGAGAGAGAGAGAGAGAGAAAGAGAGAGAGACATCAGCAACCCTGCTTTATTTTTTATAAAGTTTTCTTCCTCCAGGTAGGGACCAAGGGACTTGAGCCTGGGTCCTTGTATTACCCATCTCCTTAAACCTTGTTTTTAAAGTGGAATTTTTAAGAGTTTTTTTTTTTTTTTTTTTTTGGCACTCATTTGATACTCATTCTCCTTTTCTTTGGACCATTTCTTGTTTATCCCTCAACAGTGAGCATGGTAAACAAGTCAAAACTGGCTTTCTTGGGAATTCTATTTTATGTGAGGCGCTAGTGCCACTCAATCTCATATAAGACCACCTTGGGGGGAAATATGGTTCTTAGTATATAAGTAGAGCAAATAGTGATGCAAAGAAGTTGAATTATATATCTGAGGTTACATGAAAGTGGATAGAAAAAAAAATCAACTTCAGGGCTATTCAGAGCACATGCTATTTCTGTTTTATTGTGCTGGGTATATAATATTCTAAATTTTTCACACTAAGTACTCCTGTCTAATGTTCATACTTAACCATTGCTTGCTTCATTGATCCTTCAATTTGCATTTCAAGTTGCATTAGTGCTACTGATCTCTGCTACTTTAAGGAGAAAAGTAGTCCTTTTAACTTAATTTACATAAAATCCAAGTGGTAAATGATCTTTTAAATTTTCATTTGCTTAAATTTTTTTAAAGATGCTAATAAATTCCTAATTGGTAGTATTTCTTTTTTTTAATATTTAATTTATTGTTTATTCCTTTTTGTTGCCCTTGTTTTATTGTTGTAGTTATCATTGATGTCGTCGTTGGATAGGACAGAGAGAAATGGAGAGAGGAGGGGAAGACAAGAGGGGGAGAGATAGACACCTGCAGACCTGCTTCACCGCCTGTGAAGCGACTCCCCTACAGGTGGGGAGCCGGGGGCTTGAACCGGGAGCCTTATGCCGGTCCTTGCGCTTTGCGCCACCTGCGGTTAACTCGCCGCGCTACAGCCCGACTACCAATTGGTAGTGTTTCTAAGAATGCTAAACAATCACTTTTGGAGTCAGTTTACTGGTAGGAAGTGAGCGTGGGTTTCTCGTAGGCTAGCCAGCTTTGCTGGAAATTTACCGCTAGAATTAGTTCTACATTACATTTAGTGCTCACAACTTCTTCCCTGATCTAAAAATTCTGTCCTACCACTGAATTGCTTTATAGCATTATTTGCAGTATTAAATAAAGTTCTGTGTACATATTGTGAAGGGTATAATGAAGGTGTTGAAGGTAAGGAAAAGCATGTTTTTATGATTGGGAACAAAGTGGGTTTTGGGAGATGCTTATTGGAATAGCTACTGTGAAGAAATTACTGGTTAGTAGAGTGCTGACCTGGTGTACTGGCTCTGCACATGGGCTCTGAAGCAGACAGAGCTTCAGATTCAAACCCTGTTCTCACCAGAAGCCAGTGGTTTCTCTGGGGGCGGGGGGGGGGGAGAAAAAAATTACTGATTAAAAATAAATTGTGACATAGATATTTTTAAGTTGGAGATATCAAGGTAATCATGTTAGACTGTCACTCTAACTATTTACTTTTGCTATCATAGTTGCTGATATCATGGTAAGTCTTTAAAGTCCTTAATTGTTTTCTAATAGTGGAAATTTTATATATTGGTTTGTAGTTTATGAAAGATTTTTTTTCTTTCTTTTCTTTTTTTTTCCTCCAGGGTTATTGCTGGGCTCGGTGCCTGCACCATGAATCCACCGCTCCTGGAGGCCATTTTTTTCCCCTATTGTTGCCCTTGTTGCTGTAGCCTTGTTGTGGTTATTATTATTACCATTGTTGATGTTGTTCGTTGTTGGATAGGACAGAGAGAAATGGAGAGAGGAGGGGAAGACAGAGAGGGGGAGAGAAAGATAGACACCTACAGACCTGCTTCACCGCCTGTGAAGCGACTCCCTTGCAGGTGGGGAGCCGGGGGCTTGAACCGGGATCCTTAGGACGGTCCTTGTGCTTTGTGCCACGTGCGCTTAACCCACTGCGCCACTGCCCGACCCCCTATGAAGGATTTTCTGTAAGTTTTTTTCTTCAGCCGGTCAGTGCTTATTATAGAGTCTGATATCAAATAAAATGTTAAATTGGTAAATCTCAGGATACATAAGAAAAAATTTGAGGGCAGGCAATATAGCTCACTTGGATTGTGCATTTGATTTGTCATGCATGTGACCCAGGTTCCCAGCCACCATAGCACTGAAGGAAGCTTTGGTGCGGTGTCTTTCTCTGTTTCTGCTTCCCTTTGTTTCTTGTCTTCTTCTCTGAAAATGTCAGCCTAGAGTATTAAAACTGCGATGATGACCAAAAAAAGAGAAAGAAAGAGGAAATCTCATTTTATTTTAGCTTTATTCAAATCAAGCTTTACAAGTGTTGAAGCACATGTAATTAATAGTTCATACTTTAATATCCACAGCATCCAGAGCTATATACTTAAGTATCTTAGTGTTAAAACTCTCTTTTTTTTTTAATAGGACAGAGAGAAATGGAGAGAGGAGGAAAGAAAGATAGACACCTGCAGACCTGCTTCACGACTTGTGAAGCTACTCCCCTGCAGGTGGGGAGCCAGGGGCTTGAACTGGGATCCTTATACCAGTCCTTGCGCTTTACTATTGTTTTTCCAAGTATTTATAACAACTGGTTCCTAAAATGTGTTGACCACTGTTATCTTTAAAATTAAGGGTTCTCTATAACAACAATAATAAAACAAGGGCAATAAAAGGGAAAATTAATAATAAAAAATAAAAAAAATAAAACAGAAGTTTAAAAAAAATTAAGGACTCTCATCAAGGAAAGAGATTAAACTAGACAATAGTTTGTGTCTGAATCACTTAATTCAGATATAATAAATACTGAGGAAGAAATTTACTTGTCTTTTAAAAAGGTTTTCTAAGAAGTATTTACTTTTCTATATTTTCAGAGACTATAGGATACTACTTTTGTGCTGAAATAAATATTAAAGATATCAGATAACTGTGGAGTCTCAAATACATTGAGACAAGATACCGAATTCTCATATATTTGCATATTTATAGAATATAGAGGTTTGTTATAAAAAGCAGAACTTCTTTTTTTTTTTAAAGCAGAACTTCTAATTAGTCTCAAATAGTCTGGTTAATGCTACTCAGCATAGAATTCTAGCCAGCTTTATCTTTCTAATATTTCTTATTCTTTTTTTATATTTATTTATTTTCCCTTTTGTTGCCCTTGTTGTTTTTTTATTGTTGTAGTTACTATTGTTGTTGTTATTGATGTCATCATTATTAAACAGGACAGAGAGAAATGGAGAGAGGAGGGGAAGACAGAGAGAGGGAGAGAAAGACAGACACTTGCAGACCTGCTTCACCGCCTGTGAATCGACTCCCCTGCAGGTGGGGAGCCGGGGGCTCCAACCAGGATCCTTACAACTGGTCCTTGTGCTTTGTGCTACACGCACTTAACCCACTGCGCTACTGCCCGACTCCCCTAATATTATTTTTCAAGGACAGATTACTTACATTGCAAAATAAATCTTTGCTATACCCCCATTTTGCATGCATCTTCTTTAATATTTTTTGTTTTTGTTTTGTTTTCACTGCTGTCATGAATGCTGACATAAGTGGGGATGCTATGCCAGGTAATGTCAGCACTGATTCAGATATACAGACATTATTTCAAAATTTCCTTTTTCTTTAAAGATAAGACTCTGCAAATGAGGTAGCAACATAAAATTATTTAGAAGACTAGCTGCCACAATCTTACATTTCATTACTATATATTGCAGATTATTTTTATCCCAACATATTAGTTTAGAAATTGACTTAAAAAAAAAGGCCTGTTATACCAAAATTCTATAGAGAGAATCTTCTTGAATAAATATTTAAAACAGGAGACTAAGTGAAGTTATGATGTCTTTTAAAATTGCTATTTGATCCCTACTCAGAATAAGATGCATAGCATTTACCTGTGACTATTTTCAGCTACTCTCATATACATATAGAATTTGTATAGAGATCACCCATTATGACTTTGTTCTCCCTGTATTTTTCTTATCAACTTGTTGATTACTAGGAGTCCTCTAGTTTAAAAGAAACATACTTTGAGGTTTGTTTTCTACATTTAAAGATAATTTATCTGCTGACTTTATTTTGTGTATTATATGTTATATATATATATATATATTTGTCATATTTTGCAAACATCTGTATATATCACATACCATAGTCTTAGTAAGGAAGTGTTATTATGTATGAATTAATATTGGGAGATACAGAGATGGGTAATGTAAATCACCTACAATTTATATGAATTACAAGAAATACTTGAAAAGTATTTTTTGTGCCATTTATTCTGTTTTGATTACCTGTTTCTCTATTTATTTTTGAACTCTTGCCAGAATTCTTTCTTTCCAGATGATATATGTCTGAGTCGGGAAAAAAATCATAATTTTCTTTATATTACTTGTAGTTAGCATACTACATGACAAATACTATTCCATAGTACATGTAGACTGACAAACCTCTGGTATGTTTTTCTCCCTCTCTTTAGTTTTATATGTTATAATTATTTCACTATATATGAATTTTGTCATATCTAGTTTATGTCAGCCAGCTTAAAGAGTACTGAAGGAGACAGATAATAAATGGAAATTCATAAAACTATATACTAAATGCATGGTGAAATTATAGACAGGCATTTATTTAAGAGATTTTATTTTATTTGATAGGACAGAGATAAATTGAGAAGCGGGGAACAGGGAGGGAGAGAGAAATAGACCTGCAGTATAGCTTCACTGCTCGTAAATTGTCCCCCACCCCCCTTACATATGGGGAGCAGGGGCTCGAACACTGGACTTTCCTCAAGGTAATGTGTTTGCTCATTGGTGTACCACTGCCCAACTGTAAGTTAAAAGAAAAAGAACTTTTTTCTTATGATCATTATTTTACTGTGATCTGGTTTTGGTAGATGTGTTTTTGTTTTTGTTTTTCATACTGTGCTTCAAAAGATGTAGAATAGAACAGTAGCTTATGGGGACTGGGTGGTGGTGTACCAGGTTGATCGCACCTGTTACCATGTACAAGGACCCAGGTTCTAGCCCTCACTCCCCATCTATAGGGAGGATGCTTCATGATGAGTGAAGCAGGTGTGCAGCTATCTCTGTCTCTCTCCCTTCATATCTTCCTTTTCCCTCTCAATTTCTCTCTGTCCTTTAAATAAAAGAAAAAAAAGAGTGGAGGAGGAGAAAATAGCCTCACAGAGCAGTGGATTTGTGATGCAGGCACCTAGTCCCAGCAATAGCCATGGTGGCAAAAACAAAACAAACAAAAAGACAGGTCATTATACTTTTGTTATTGTTGTTGACCATCTCTTTGGGTATCATACACTTCTTTTTTGACCTTTATTTTCCTGGGTAAACTGGGAGGAAGAAAGTGAGAAGACAATACATAGAGTTCTTTGATTTACATTAAAGTAGGATTTTTTTATTGCTACCTTAAATTTATTTTAGCTTTATAGATCTGGATAACTATAATTGAAACCTACATAGTATTTCACTATTCCTCACTGTACTTTATTATTTCTAAGTTGCACAATCTTTTCATATTTTAACATTCTTTTAAAATTTTTAAAAAAATTCTTTTAAATATTTATTTATTTCCTTTTGTTGCCCTTGTTGTTTTATTGTTGTAGTTATTATTGATGTCGTTGTTATTGGATAGGACAGAGAGAAATGAAGAGAGGCTGGGAAGACAGAGGGGGGAGAGAAAGATAGACACCTGCAGACCTGCTTCACCGCCTGTGAATCGACTCCCCTGCAGGTGGGGAGCCGGGGGCTCAAACCGGGGTCCTTAAGCCAGTCCTTGCTTTACTTTGCGCCATGTGTGCTTAATCTGCTGCGCTACCACCCAACTCCCGTATTTTAACATTCTTAAAATAAGTATGTCATTTATAATTGATGACACTGGAATCTGTCAGCCAAGTAGTGTTATAGTTGTCTTTTCTATTCATGTGTGAATGTGTTCATGACTGTTCATATCATTCTCAGAGCATTACAGTTATCTTTTAATTTATATTTAAAATGTTACCATAGTTGATATGCAAAAATTAGCATCTTATACATATCTCTTACATGTCTTAAAGTTAAAAAAAATCAGTGTCAAAAGGTACAGGATGTGTATCTTTAATTTAGAAGAACATCTGATAATAATGAATTACTCTTTGTTAAAATGAGATATCCCTGGGACTCTTGATGGCTCAGAGGATAAAACTGTGAAGGTGCATTCTAAGTGATTAGAAAACGCATCATAGTTTAGCTGGTACTGATTTTCTTTATGATATGATGGATGTGTCTTAAAGTCACTGTCATATTAGACGCGATTGGGCGTGTTCAGGGTGGTATGGCCGTAGACCATGTTAGACTTGATAAAGTAAATTTCTTTTTCTTCTTTTTTTTTTAATATTTATTTTATTTATTTACTCCCTTTTGTTGCCCTTGTTGTTTTATTGTTGTAGTTGTTATTGTTGTTGTCGTTGTTGGATAGGACAGAGAAATGGAGAGAGGAGGGGAAGACAGAGAAGAGGAGAGAAAGACAGACACCTGCAGACCTGCTTCACCGCCTGTGAAGCGACTCCCCTGCAGGTGGGGAGCCGGGGTTCGAACCGGGATCCTTATGCCGGTCCTTGTGCTTTGCGCCACCTGCGCTTAACCTGCTGCGCTACAGCCCGACTCCCAATTTCTTTTTCTTCTATGAAGGCAGGCAGGATTATTTCCCTAAGAACTTGGGTAGCCATTTTTAAATGTTGATCACTGGTTCCTCTTAGATGTTTTTTCTCTCTCTAACTTCCACTTTCATTGGGTGGGTACTGTTTAAAGAGTAGGAGTATATTGTGAGAAATTTAGGTAGTAATACTGACCAGAAGTTAGAAAACATTTACAAATTCTGTGTTTACCACTGCTTATTATATTTAACACTTGGTTTAAGTCATGTCCTATAGACTATCATTATCATTATGACCAAGTGAGAAATGATGTTAATGGTCTAAAAATTAAGAAAGCAGTTTGTTACTGTTGAGCTTTTTAATTTGTCTGAACAGCATTTAATAATTAGGAATGTTTAGCTGAGTAGGGGTAACCTTGTACTTCAGTAATTTTACCATGATTGAATGTGGTTGCATATTTAACCATTGCCTTCAAATATTATGTTTTAGCTTCATCCTGACCTACTGATCATAATTAAAATGTTTTGAGATATTGTTGTGGGAACATTTATGTTTTCTTGGTTTTTAATCAATTACTTTTATGTACAAGAAAACAAGGAAATAAAGGAAAAGAGCCCCACTTTTTTTTTTTTTTTTTAGCCTGTGATATTTGCTATTTCTTAGCTCTGCAAAATCAGTATATTTATACTTGAATACCAAGAGACTTTGCTAAGCATTCTATAGGAAATTGTATTCTTCATTTACCATACCATAAAGGGAACTTTAGGAGATGATAGGTGAGGATTTAAATGATAAAATTAAAGTTAATGCTGGCTTTGCACTTTTAATAGTGATTCTGGGGTGGGAGACATAGCATAATGGTTATGCAGAGAGACTTTCATGCCTGAGGTTCTAAAGTCCCAGGTTCAGTTCCCCATATCATCATCAGCCAGAGCTGAGCAGTGCTCTGGTTAAAAATAAATAAATAGTGATTCTGGATGACTTTATAATTTCTTTTGAAAAATATGTGAAGGCTCAGATGTGTGTGTGTATGTTTGTGTGTGTGTGTGTATGTATATATACTTTAAAGATTTTGTTTTATTAATGAGAAAGCTAGGAGAAGAGAGAGAAAGAACTAGACATTCAGAGTCCCATGCTTAATCCACTGTGTCACCTCCTGGACCACTTTGTATATACTTATTACAAGTCTTAACCTCAAAAAATAATTGAAACTTTTGAAGACATATACCAAACACCTAAGTTTAATGTTTTCTTAACTTGAGGTTTCATATTATTTATTTAGATTTCTTGAGGATAATAAACATATTTTATTCATCTTTGCGTAGCCATGCAGTAAATGTACTTATTTAATTTTATTTCATAAATTTAGCTTTATATAATTCAGTATATATATATATATATATATATATATATATATATATATATCTCTTATAATCTCTTAAACTTTGATGGTCATTTTAAAACATCTGAAAAATTAGTTTGGTTGAGGGTATTAGATTAAAATTTGGAAGTACAGCATGTGCATCCTATTAATTTACAGTAATGCTTCACTGACAACAGGAGTAATATTGTTTCTTAATGAGTTTGTTGCTTGGAGGAAAAAAAAAGTTGGACCTATAAAAATCCAAGACATAACATCATAGAAAGTTTCTGAATATTCATTGGAACTATGACGGAAATGATGTATGAATTCTTCTCTGAGGCAGAATTAAACGTCTAGGAGTTTTCCTTAAAGAATTCATAGTAGACAATGGAGGAACATCAAATGACATTGTAGGAGAAAGACGTGGGGAAGTAGTAGTTAAGAGATGTAGTTTAGACTGAATATATAGTGTCTATCTGAAGTATTTTAAATCTTAAGGCTTGGTTTTTACTTTGGTGTATTTTACAGTGATTTTAATTAAGATTGTTAATACCAGTTGTTATTAGAAAGTTATTCTTAACTATGAAATAGACTTAACAATTTATTTTGTATGTTCTAAATAAAGCACTGAAAGAGAACAGCTCAGAGGTTGTTCAGCCTTTTCTAATGGGTTGTGGAACCAAGGAACCGAAGATCACACAGCTGTGTTTGGCTGCCATTCAGAGACTCATGTCACATGAAGTCGTGTCTGAGGTAATATGAAGATTTTATTTAAACTGTGCACATAGTACTCAAGAGTTTTCGAAAGGAAAGAATAAAACATAGCCGATAGTGTAAAATACTTTACACAGCTTAATTTTCAAATTACTAGTTTGTCTCATTAAATACTAATAAATAATGAGTGCAGATAAAGTACATTTTGTCAGGTTGTTTGCAATCTAAGAACACTTCAGTAATGTATGTGAAAATTTTGAGAGCCAAAATAATTTTCTGTATTGCCAAAGAATACAATTTTTTTTTTTAAGTATGATGTTAAGAGGCTGGGTGGTGGCACACCTGGTTGAGTGCATGTTACAATGTGCAAGGATCCAGGTTCAAGCCCCTGGTTCCCACCTGCAGGGGGAAAGCTTCACAAGTGGTGAAGTAGTGCTACAGGTTTCTCTGTCTCTCTCCCTCTCTATTACCCCCTTCCCTCTCAATTTCTGGCTGTCTCTATCCAATAAGTAAATAAAGATAATAAAAAATTTAAAGTGTGATGTTAAAGCATGACTGTTTTCTAAACTATCTGAGGTCACACTTTGTTGTTCATTAACTTAATCATATATTTGTCTTTAACCTTATGATGGCAAAATAAGAAAATAATTTCATACTATGAATCTGCATACTGCTTTGAAATGTAATGATGTCTTAATTTTGTACGCCATAAGATACTTTAATAGAAGTAGTAAATTCTTTTGCTTTTAGTTAAGTATCCTAAACAGTGCCCATACTTCACCGAATTTATATATGTTTTGTTAATTTTAACCACACTCTTTTCTATAAGATTATGGTTGGGATAATATATAAGAAATAGCAGAGGGAAATGGGGAAACAAACAAAAAAATATCAGCAGACTTTGTTAATTTTATGTATGTTCATATTCATTAATAAACAGGTGAAATATATGTATATTGTAGAAATGAGTTTTTATTTTTACTAAGTATACTAGAATTGCACACTGCTGTTTACATATATTCAGATGGGATTTAACATTTTAGTAAATTTTTTTTTTCATGATGATGTTAACTGGTTGTAAATCTTATTTACTAGAGAGTTATGTTTGGATTTATATTTATAAAAAAATGAATTTTGTTTTTGTGATCAAGAAATTCTATCTAGCTGAGTTAATATTTATATGCTTTTTCTTTCTTGGTAGCCTAAACACTTAGATTTTATTTATTGATAGCAGTTTAAATGATTATTTCTACAGACTGCAGCTGGAAATATAATAAACATGCTTTGGCAGCTAATGGAAAATAGCCTTGAAGAACTTAAGCTACTTCAAACAGTTCTTGTTCTCTTAACAACCAATACAGTAGTTCATGATGAGGCACTCTCTAAGGTAGGAATTCTGTGAAAGTGTACAGATGCTTTGCAATTAGAATTGTATGTAGGCTTAACTGACTAACTCTGGCATTGAACTCAGTCTTCTCTCCCCTATCCAGCAGTCAGGAGGTAGGATTAGAAGTTCTAGCTCTAATCACAAAACTGACAACCAGTATAAAGTGCCTTTTCCCACCCAACCCTACTGCCTTTCTTGGATGCTTCCCCAAAAGTTACCTCATTAACAGAACACTAGAAGTCCAGCAAATTGTTCTTTGGGTTGTGCACTGCTTTGCCATTTGTTTGACCTAGGATTGAGGCTAGCTCCCACTAAACTGAGGGATGTTTTGGTGATGTGGTCTCTTTTCACACTTTCTCTGCCTCTGTCTTTGTGTCTTTCAAAAATTAACAAATGGGGTGGGAGTAGAGAGCATAATGATTATGTAGGGAGACTCTCATGCCTGAGGCTCCAAAGTCCTAGGTTCAATCCCCCACACCACCATAAGACAAAGCTGATCAGTGTTCTGGTAAAAGAAAATAAATAAATAAATAAATAAATAAATAAATAAACAAACAAATAAATAAATATACACCAGAAGAAATATCTTTAGTACTCTTAACACTTAGGAAATTCTGTGACTTTGGAAAGCAGTAAGCCAAGAACTGTGGATGAAGACCATATTTGTAGATTCTTAATGACATGGCTAAATAGCTGGATGAAAGTCATTTCGTCAGAGCCTGCTAAGACAACCACAGCTTTTTTTTTTTGTAACATTAAGGACTAATTTTAAGTTGACTGTTTTTTTTTTTAGCTCTTGAATAATGTTATAAATATACAAATGGCCCTTAACAGAAAAAAAAAAAAGGTTCTCCACCCCTGATATAGGAGACTATACAGTATATCAAAGGGCCAATTATTTCCTTAAGCATTTTTTAATATTTATTTCTTTATTTTCCCTTTTGTTGCCCTTGTTGTTTTTTATTGTTGTTATGGGACAGGACAGAGAGAAATGGAGAGAGGAGGGGAAGACAGAGACAGGGAGAGGAAGATAGACACCCGCAGACCTGCTTCACGGCCTGTGACTCCCCTGCAGGTGGGCAGCCAGGGCTCCAACCGGGATCCTTAGCCGGTCCTTGTGCTTCACGCCACGTGCACTTAACCCACTGTGCTACCACAGGATTCTCTCCTTAAGCATTTTTAATATAGATAAAAGCATAGGTTTCTAAGGACAAATATATTACAGGGACAGGGAGATAACTAATCTTAGATTACTATAATCTTTGATTACTATATACTTAATGGAAGTGAATTATTTTTAAAAGAATTCAAAGATTTTTATAGTTTTATTGTATAAAATAGTGAGACTTTTTGTATCGTTAAACTGACCAAAAATTTTTTTTTTAGTTTTAGATTATATCAGATGAGATATTATTTTGTACTAAATGGAAGTTGTTTTTTAGGCAATTGTTCTTTGCTTTCGACTACACTTCACAAAAGATAATATTACAAATAATACAGCTGCTGCTACAGTGCGACAAGTTGTTACTGTTGTTTTTGAGAGGATGGTTGCTGAAGATGAACGACACAGAGGTAAAATTATAAAAGATATCTCTTGGACAGTAAATGAGTGGTTCTTACATCTGTTACTTCTCCATTGATTTTTCAGCCTTTACCTATGTACTTAGTTTACCTAAAAGCTTAAATACTTTAATATATATATATATTTTTTTTTACCAAGGTTGTATTTTATAATGAATAATTTAAAAAACAAATTACTGAGCTGCATAGTGGCTATGCAAAAGACTTTCATGCTTAAGAGTTCAAGGTTCAAGGCCTCAGACTTAGTTTCCAGCACCACTATAAGAGCTGAGCAGTGCTACGGTAGAAAATATATGTAATTCTTCTTTTTTAATTCTTTTTTAAAGCATTTTATTTATTTAATTTTATTCAATAGAAAAATGAGAGGAAAGGAGAGAGAAAGAGAGATAGCTGTAGCATTGCTTGTGAAGTTCCCCTTTCAGGTGGGTACGAGGGGATTGAACCTAGGACCTTGCTCATAGTAATGTATACACTCAATCAGGTATGTCAGCACATTATGTATGGATGTATGTATTTATTTGGCGCCAGGGTTATCTCTGGGTCTAGGTGCTACAAATCTATTGCTCCTGACAGCCATTTTTTCCTCCTTTCTATTTTATTTGACAGGACAGAGAAATCGAAAGGAAGGGGAGATAGGGAGAACTAAAGACACCTGTTATCTGTTAAGCTTCCTTCTTGCAAGTGAGGAGCAGGGGCATAACAGGGTGCGCCACCACCTGGCCCCTTCTATTTTTTTTTTTTTTAACCAGAGCACTATTCACCTCTGCCTTATGGTGGTGCTGGGGATTGAAGATTGAACCTGAGACTTTGGAGCCTCAGGCATGACAGTCTTTTGCTTAGCTATTGTGCTTTTCCCCTATCTCCCACATATTATTATTCTTATTGTTTGTTTTTGTTTTTTTGTTTTGCTTCCAAGGGTTATTGCTGGGGCTTGGTGCCTACATTAGGAATCCACTGCTCTTGGTGGCTGTTTTTTTTTTTTTTTCCGTTTTACTGGATAGAACAGAGAGAAATTGAGAGGAGAGGGGAAGATTAAAAAGGGGAAAGAAAGATATGACACCTGCAGACTACCTGCAGACCTGCTTCACCACTTGTGAAGTGACACCCCTGCAGGTGGGGAGCTGGGGGTTCAAACTGGGATTCTTGTGTGGGTCCTTGTGCTTTGTACTGTGTGCGCTTAAACCAGTCTGCCACCACGTGGCGACCCCCCCTTTACTATTTTTTTTAAGTTTTTTTTTATATTTATTTTATTTATTTATTCCCTTTTGTTGCCCTTGTTGTTTTATTGTTGTTGTTGTTGGATAGGACAGAGAGAAATGGAGAGAGGAGGGGAAGACAGAGAGGAGGAGAGAAAGATAGACACCTGCAGACCTGCTTCACCACCTGTGAAGCGACTCCCCTGCAGGTGGGGAGCCGGGGTTTGAACCGGGATCCTTATGCCGGTCCTTGTGCTTTGCACCACCTGCGCTTAACCCGCTGCGCTACAGCCCGACTCCCTACTATTTTTTAAGAGGTGGACAACAATGGGTTGTTGGAAAGTCATTTTTTCCCAATGCTTTTCTATACATAGAATCCTTTTCTTTCTTCTCATATATTTATTTATTTATTATTGCCACTAGGGTTATTCTTGGGCTCATTGCTGGCACTATGAACCCACTGCTCCTGGGGGCCTTTTTTTTTCTTTATAATTTTTATTAGATAAGACAAAGAGAAATTGAGAAGAAAGGGGGAATAGAGAAGGAGCAAAAGATAGATACCTGCAGATCTGCTTCACTTCATGAAGCGGAGCCCCTACAGGTAGGGGGCTTGAACCTGGGTCCTTGTGCTTGGTAATATGTGTGCTTAATATGTGCTCGGCCCCTGAACTCTTCTCTTTTTTAAATAGTAAGTTTGCATTTATTTAAAACAGGCTGGCAATATTCAGCAAATGATATCTTGCTAGTACTCAAAGTAATGTTAAATTGGGAAAGCTAGGGACAGTAATTGTGGCTGATTAAGCAATTGATTCTATTGAAGATGGTGAGATGATAAAAGAATTAACTATGATTAATTTTTATATTTTTATTTGATATTTAAAAGCACATTCAAAAGTTGTGTGAAATTCAAATAGGAAATAAAGGGGCTGGAGAATAGGAAAAACAAAAAGAAACTGAAGTTTATTAAAATGAAATTAAGATAGAATGATTTTTCTTTCTTTTTTTTAAATTTTTTATTATGTTTATTTATTTATTGGATAGAGGCAGCCAGAAATTGAGAAGAAAGGGGGTGACAAGAAGGAGAGGGACAGAGAGACACCTACAGTCCTGCTTCACTACTTGTGAAGTTTTCCCCCTACAGGTGGGGACTGGGGGCTCTAACCTGGGTCCTTGAGCATTGTAATATGTGTGCTCAACCAAGTGCACCACCACCTGGCCTCAAGTGATTTTTTTTCTTAAATAATTTGTATACATAATAGATTCTTAATTTTATTTTCTCTTTGGAGATACAGTTTTGGACTTATACTTTACATTTCCATAAGTAACTATTAATTCAAGCATACCTTTTAAATAAGTTTACATGATTTATATTAAAGGTCATTGTGAGCTCATAAAATTCATCTTATTTTGACTGCAGATATTATAGAACAACCAATACTGGTCCAAGGAAATAGTAACAGAAGATCTGTCAGTACCCTCAAACCTTGTGCTAAAGATGCATATATGCTTTTTCAGGTATTGCAACTGATAAAAACAGTTATATTGCAGAATGTAGTTTGGTGTGAAATTTTGGTTTTTATATCTTGAATTGATATTTTAATGTTTCAACATTTATAAAAATTTGCAAAAAGTAGTACTTTAAGAAATGAACAAAACATTATGTCACTTATAGTTAATTAACATAAAATGTTAATGTATTGCCTTAAGAAAGTATTTTATTTTATTTATTTATTATTGGATAGAGACAGAGAAAAATTGGTGTGGAGGAGGAGAGAGAAAGAGAGACAGACAGACACCTGTAGATCTACTTCACTTGTGAAGCTTTCCTCCTGCAGATGGGATCAGGGGGCTTGAACCTGGGTCCTTGGTGCACTGTAGTGTGTGTGCTTAACCAGGTGTGCTACCACCTGGCCCCCAAGAAAGTAATTTAAACCCAGAACTAGGAAATAGGTATATTGAATCAGTTAGCTCTACAAAATGATTTAATATAGAGCTTTAATGTTATAAAGTTTTGATCTATTTAATATAGCTTGATATACAAATTCCTGAGTTTTACATTATTTGCCATGGGAGAATTTTTCCTCTTTTATCATTATTATTATTATTTTACTTGAGGGTTAATGCTTTACAGTGCAATCATTGATATATTGAGTACATTTCCATTATGAACCAGGACCCCACAATTCTCTTCTATCCATCCCTTCCTCCCCCTCTTCCCCCTGCCTTCCCCAGAGTCCTTTGCTGTAAGTTTTCTACTGGATTCCTTAGGATTTTCTATATATACAATCATATCATCTGCAAATAAGGACAGCTTAATTGCTTTCTTTCTAGTCAGAATCCTTTTTATTCCTTTCTTGCCTAATTGGTGGCACACCTGGTTGAGCACACATGTTACAATGCTCAAGGATCTGGGTTCAAGCTCCCGGTCCCCACCTGCATGGGAAAAGCTTTACAAATGGTGAAGTAGTACTGGAGGTATCTCTCTTTCTCTTTCCCTCTCTCTTCTCCCTTCTTCTCAGTTTCTCTTTGTGTCTACTCACTAAATAAAATTAATTAATTAAAAAAAAAAAGAGGGGGCCAGGCGATGGTGCACCAAGTTAAGCACACATAGTACGAAGCGCAAGAACTGGAGCAAGGATCTGGGTTCAAGCCCCTGGCTCCCCACCTGCAGGGGGGTTGCTTCACAAGTGCTGAAGCAGGTCTGCAAGTGTTACCTTTCTCTCCCCACTCCGTTTTCTCCTCCTTTCTCCTATCCAACGACAGCAAAAATGGAAAAAATGGCCACGTAGGAGCATTGGATTCGTAGTGCAGGCAAGTTATTGCAGCATGACTACAGTTTCTCTTTTTAAAATATTTAATTAATTATTTTCTTTAATGGATAGAGAAAGAAATTGAGAGAGAAGAAAGGGATATAGAGGGAAAGAAAGGGACACCTGAAACACTGCTTCACTGCTTCTGAAGTTTTTCCCCGGTAGGTTGAGACCAGGCACTTGAACCTGGGCCCCTGCACATTGTAACATGTGTACTCAACTAGGTGCGCCCCTACCCAGCCCCATAAGAGCAGTTTCTTACCTCACCAGCATAGATATCTGTGCAACACACCCACCACCTTCATGAACTGGGTCCCTAATTCCCTTTCAGTTCCCTCAAATTCTCCTTCCTCCAGAGTCCTTAGATCTGCTGCAACAGATCCCAGCTAGATTACATTTTGCCCTGTGTTTTTCTTTCCCTGCTTCCTAAGTTCATCTAAGAGTGAGGTCATCCAGTACTCATCCTTCTCCTTCCTGCTTATTGCCATGAGTAAATCTTTTAAATAAAGTTATATTCATCTACAATGTAAAGTTTACTGATTTTGACTAAAAGTTATTTAAATGTTTTTAATTAAAAGAATATTTGATTTGCTGTTCATCTGTATACTAAATATTATCATGTTTTCTTAATCCTTTAACATCCTATTTATATAATCAGTTGTACAGTTTGTTGAAATCTTATTACCAATGATTAGTTTTTAAAGAGTAGAAAAAACTACTGTGTAAAGTGGAGAATATTGTATAAACTACCTGTTTTTGGAGAGCACCTTTTATTCTATCATGTAAATCTGTTATTTAATGTTTATTATTTGATTTTTTTTTCCAGGACCTTTGTCAGTTGGTTAATGCTGATGCCCCTTACTGGCTTGTAGGAATGACAGAAATGACTCGAACATTTGGTCTTGAATTACTTGAATCAGTTTTGAATGATTTTCCACAAGTATTTTTACAGGTAAATGATTTGTAGTATCTTGCAGCAAATTAATCTTAAAGGGCCAGGTGATGGTACACTTGTTGGGAGTAAGGACCCAAATTCAAGCCCCTTGTCACCACCTGCAGGAAGGAAGCTTCAAAAGCAGTGGAAGAAAGCTACAGGTGTTTCTTTTTTTCTCTTTATTCCCTGCTTTCCTCTCAACCTCTTTCTGTCTCTATCCACAATAGAGAAACAGTATTTTAAAAGAAGATTAAAAAGCCCAAAATCTTAAATTTTTCAAGAAAGCAATATGTAATTTGTTTTCTTAAATTAAAAGATACAAAGCATTATAACCTAAGACTTTAGACATAAAACAGTTTAGTGCTACTTTGCATTTTTCTAAAATTGTAGCTTTTAAAAATTTTACATGAAGGGCATCTGGTGGTAGCACAGCAGGTTAAGCGCACATGGCTTGAAGCACAGGGACCCTCATGAGGATCCTGGTTCCAGCCCACAGCACCTCACCTTCAGGGGGGTCGCTTCATAGGCGGTGAAGCAGGTCTGCAGGTGTCAGTCTTTATCTTCCCCTCTCTGTCTTCCGCTCCTCTCTCTATTTCTCTCTTCCTATTGAATGACAAGGACAGCAATGAAAACGATAACGGCAACAAAAGAGAAAAAATGGCCTCCAGGAGCGGTGGATTCGTATTGTAGGCACTGAGCTCCAGCGATAACCCTGGAGGCAAATATATATATAGTTTTACATGAAAAGGAATTGCTTCAGGCTCTCTCCTTAGTCATTCCTAATCTATGAATATATGAGTATATTTGAGCTATTTTTATAATAAGCTTAAATCATAGATTCCACTTGCTTATATGTAGAGCTATGTGTTCTTTGATTATCTAAATGGAAGCTTAATAAAATTTTATTCGTAAGCTTTTATTTTTTATTTCTTTATTGGAGGATTAATGGTTTATAGTTGACTGTAAAATACAATAGTTTGTACATTTAATGTGCAATACATAGTATTTAAAAATAAAGTTAAAGCACAAAGACCGGCTAAAGTAGCCCGGTTCGAGCCCCCTGCTCCCCACCTGCAGGGGAGTCGCTTCATGGGCGGTGAAGTAGGTCTGCAGGTGTCTTATCTTTCTCTCCCCCTCTGTCTTCCCCATCTCTCTAGATTTCTCTCTGTCCTATCCAACAACAGCAGTTCAACAATAACCATGACAACAACAAGGGTAACAAACAACAAGGGTAACAACAAGAGCAACAAAATGGGAAAAAATGGCCTCCAGGAGCAGAACATTCATACTGCAAGCACTAAGCTCCAGCAGTAACTCTGGAGGCAAACATACAAACAAAGTTAATAGGGGAAAAATGTTAAAAAGCTTAAACTTGTCACTTTCCTTATAAAGAACTAAAACTAAAAGCTGAGTATACACAAAATATTATTTGAAATTATGCTTCTTGAGCTCAGAAGTAAGGCTCTGACCTGAAACTTTCAATTTAAACATTATTGGTGCATAATTGCTAACTGGAGATATTGAAGTGAAGGGGATCACCTGTGATGATCACTTATTGCAGGAAGTGACTTTGCAGCTCTGAGGAACCTCAACTAAGCAATTGCATCTGAAAGGATGATCATACAAGGGACTTCACACATGAAGCTAGAAAGACAAGAAACAATCTGTGGGAATGTGACATTTTAAAAAGCAAAGAGAACTTCAAAATGAACCAAGTGGTCAGTTAGGTCAAGTGCTTCACAGAGCTGTGGTGATAAGGAAACCAAATGAGAAATGTTTGCTTTAACTGCAGAGATGAAGATTAACAATGAGAACAATTTGAGTAGAGTTAGGGTGGCTATTGGTTTTGAAAGGAACCCAATTCTACTCATTTAAGTACAGAGAAGGAAAAATAAATAAAAGTTACCTGTAGTATTTATAAATAAATTGACTTATATAAACTACTTAGTAAAGTATAAAAGTGAACTTCACTTTGCTTTTTCATTTTTGGCATACATATGTAGATTGGACAGTAGATTTGCTAATCAACTTATTTTTGTCATCATTGAGACTCACTGCTTCAGGCTAACTTTTTCAGATAGAAAGAGGGAGACGGAGTCAGTGGATTAAGTTTAGGATTAGCAGGTTAAGCTCACGTGACACAAAGCTCAAGTTCCAGCATAAGGATCCCGGTTGAAGGCCCCGGTTCCCCACCTGCAGGGGAGTCGCTTCATAGGTGGTGAAGCAGGTCTGCAGGTGTCTTTCTCTCCTCCTCTCTGTCTTCCCCTCTTCTCGCCATTTCTCTCTGTCCTGTCTAACAATGATGACATCAGTAACAACAACAATAATAACTACAACACAATTAAAAAAAAGGCAACAAAAGGGAAAATATATTTAAAAATTAAAAAGAAAAAAGGAGACAGACAGAGACAATGCAAAAGAAGGAAAACATTCAAAGCTTCCCTAATGTGGTGGAATATCCCTCACTTTTAAGGTACTATTTTAGGAAGTAATTAAATGGTACATTAAAATGAATATGATAGTCTAGAAAGATATGCATTCAGAATTATCAGTTACTAATTTATCTTTAGAAGTTTCATTAGGCATGGTTTTTCATTTTATCTTTTCACTTATCTGTATGCATTTGATATTGTTTGCTATTTTTTATCTTAGTGACTTTTTAAAAATACATAAATTTAAACATTTTATAATGCTCAGTAAATATACTGTACTTGCCTTATTTTTTTCATTTTGGTTAAGATTAAAGGATTAGACTGGATGATTTTTTGATTCTTTTTTTTTCTGAGCCTCAATAAAAGTTGATTGCTAAAATGAAAAATAATATGTTTGAAGTTAGACATTGAATGTCAGCTGGGACTTATGTTGTCAGTAATGGGAATAGTTTTGGCTATTTCAGGGAATTAATAGTTGAAGGAAGGTTTTCTGTTACTGTGGCAAGGTTATATAACTAGAATTCTTTGGATATTTCTGATTTTAAAATTTAGTTAATTTGCTTGTTATCAGCTCATTCTACTCAAGTAATCTATACATAACAAAATATTGTGCTACTTATTAAATATATACATGATTAGAATTAGTCTTGCAAATTAAAACAGTGAATAATTATATAACTTATACTTTTACTAATCAAGTTTTCTCTCAGGTGCTTATTTGAGTTTTTAGTTTTTTCGGAACAAGAACACTACATGACTCAGGTTTATAGTGGTGCTGAGGATTGAACCTGTGAGCTCAGAACCTCTGGCATGAAAGTTGTTTGTATAACCATTATGCTGCCTCCACACCCTCTCCCCTCCTCTTTTTTTCCTCCTAATCCAAAGCACTGTTCAACTCTGTCTCTTGGTAGTGCTAGGGATAAACCTGGTACCTCATGCATGAAAGTCTCATTTAGAATTCATGCACTGTCTCCCAGGCTAAGTGCCTGTTTTAAATGTTTCATCAGTTTGCATTTAGGTAACCCATTTTTTTCTTTTTTATTTACTTGCTTATAAACTGCTAAAATTAAAATTTCCCTAGAAATAAATATTATTCAACTCAAAAATTATTTTTGGGGGGTCGGTGGTAGTGTAGCATGTTAAGCACACATGGCGCAAAGCACAAGAACTAGCATAAAGATCCGGGTTTGAGCCCCCGGCTCCCCACCTACAAGGGAGTCGCTTCACAGGCGGTGAAGCAGGTCTGCAGGTGTCTTATCTTTCTCTCCCCCTCTCTGTCTACCCCACCTCTATCCATTTCTCCCTGTCCTGTCCAACAACAACAACATAAATAGCAACAATAATAATAACCACACCAACGATAAAACAGAAGGGGAAAAAATAGCCTCTAGGAGCAGTGGATTCATGGTGCAGGCACCGAGCCCCAGCAATAACCCTGGAGGCAAAAAAAAAAAAATTAATAAAGTTTAGATTAAAAAAATATCTTGGGGTATTTGACAGTGCTGCACCTGGGTAAGCACATATATTACAAAGTGAGAGGACCTGGGTTCAAGCAGGGGGGCACACTTCATGAGAAGTGAAGTAGATCTGCAGGTGTTTCTCTTCCTCTCCCCTCTCAATTTCTTTTTTTTTCCCCCTCTTAATCTGTCCTATAAAATAAAAATAATAAGTAAATGAGAAATGGCTGCTGGGAATAGTGGAGTCATTGCATAGGCACTGAGCCCCACCAAGCCCTGGTAGCAAAAAAAAAAAAAAGTCTTGGGAAAATACATCTTGAAAATTTGTCATTTTGATTTATACTCAAAAGAATAGTACTGGGCTTCCCACCTGGAGGACAAGTGGCTACAGGTGTCTATCTTTCTCTCCCTCTCACTGTCTCCCTTCCCTTCTCAATTTCTCCCTGTCCTATCAAGAAAAAGGAATGGGAGGGGGGAGAAGGCCACCAGAAGCACTTGATTTGTAGTGCTGGTACTGAGTTCTAGCAATGGCAAGAAATAAATAAGTAAATCCAGTAAAAAAAAAAAAAAAAAGAATAGTACTAATTTCAGAAGTGTATATAAGTTGTAAAATAATAAACTACAAATTTATAATAAAGTTGATTTCATATCATCATTAGTTTTTATTTACTAGTAATACTGTTACATATACTTAAAGTACAAATTAAAGTATTTTTTTCTCTTCTTTTATCTCTTTGTAAATAGCATCAGGAATTTAGCTTCCTTCTCAAAGAAAGAGTATGTCCTCTTGTGATAAAGCTCTTTTCTCCAAATATAAAGTTCAGACAAGGTTCCAGCACTTCATCTTCTCCAGCACCAGTTGAAAAACCTTATTTTCCTATCTGCATGCGTTTGCTTAGAGTGGTGTCTGTTTTGATTAAACAGTTTTATAGTCTTTTGGTAAGTACTCATTTTTAAATGTATTATGTGTGTTATTGGAACATGACATGTGATACTGTATTTTTTTCATTTTAAGTTCAGAACTTTTTTGAGTATATGCAGCTATGCTGAAGGTTAATTAGAAAATTTTTTAGTTCTTATGTTTTTATGGTACTTTATGTTTATCAAGAATTCATGGTATTTTTTTCTTGAAGGCAGCCACAGTATTTCTGGCTTGGATTTAGCTTATTATCTTTATTTTACTTGAATGATAATTACAGCTATAGTGTATAGCTTTATTCTGTTTTCATG